>NW_022437037.1:1246937-1247291 GCF_009761245.1 Sapajus apella
GCGTGACAGTGTTGCCTGCGTGACAGTGTTGCCTGCGTGACACAGTGATGCCTGCGTGACACAGTGTTGCCTGCGTGACAGGGTTGCCTGCGTGACACAGTGTTGCCTGCGTGACACAGTGTTGCCTGTGTGACAGTGTTGCCTGCGTGACACAGTGTTGCCTGCGTGACAGTGTTGCCTGCGTGACAGTGTTGCCTGCGTGACACAGTGTTGCCTGAGTGACAGTGTTGCCTGCGTGACACAGTGATGCCTGCGTGACAGTGTTGCCTGAGTGACACAGTGTTGCCTGCGTGACAGTGTTGCCTGCGTGACACAGTGTTGCCTGCGTGACAGTGTTGCCTGCGTGACACAGTG
>NW_022437037.1:1247391-1286621 GCF_009761245.1 Sapajus apella
TGTTGCCTGCGTGACACAGTGATGCCTGCGTGACACAGTGTTGCCTGAGTGACAGTGTTGCCTGCGTGACACAGTGTTGCCTGCGTGACTGGGTTGCCTGCGTGACACAGTGTTGCCTGCGTGACACAGTGTTGCCTGCGTGACACAGTGTTGCCTGCGTGACAGTGTTGCCTGCGTGACACAGTGTTGCCTGCGTGACAGTGTTGCCTGCGTGACACAGTGTTGCCCGCGTGACATGCTGCCCCACTGTCCTCCTCCCTTTGTCTTCATGACAAAAACACATTTACGTACTGCGGTCCCCCCTTATCCTTGAAGGGTAAAGTCCAAGCCCTCCAGTGGGTGCCTGAAACCTCAGATAGTTCCAAACCCTGTTTGTACTATTTTTTTTCCTGTACATACATACTTCTGATAAAGTTTAATTTACAAGTCAAGCACAGTACACTTGCACTTGGGGGCCATTATTAAGTAAAATAAGTGTGACTTGAACACAAGCATTGTGAAACCACTATGTTCATCTGATGGATAACTGAGAAAGCTACTGAGTGACTAGCGGCCAGGTAGTGGAGGCAGGTAGTGGAGGCAGGTCGTAGAGGCTGTGTGGATCTGCTGGACCAAGAGATAATTCACATCCCCGGGGGAACACAGCAGAATGGCACAAAGTTTCATTATGCAACTCAGAACATTGCGAAATTTAAAACTTAGGAATTTGGCCGGGTATGGTGGCTCACAGCTGTAATCCCAGCACTTTGGGAGGCCAAGGCAGACAGATCACCTGAGACCAGGAGTTCAAGACCAGCCTGGCCAATATGATGAAACCCTGTCTCTACCAAAAATATAAAAATTAGCCTGGCATGGTGGGGCACACCTGTAATCCAGCTACTCAGGAGGCTGAGGCAAGAGAATTGCTTGATCCTGGGAGACAGAGGTTGCAGTGAGCCGAGATCGTGCCACTGCACTCCAGCCTGGGCAACAGAGTGAGACTCAGTCTCAAAAAATAAATAAATAAGTAAAACGAAGGAATTGTTTATTTCTGGAATTTTCCATTTACTATTTTTGGACCGCAGATGGCCATGGGTAACTGAAACCACAGAAAGTGAAACTGTGGCTAAGGGGGAGCTGCTGTCCTCTGCTGGTTATGGCTACCCTGGGTGTAGACAGTGGTCCTCGGCCACACAGGAGGCTTTGCTGGTTCCAGGACCACAGACTGTAACCCACCAGCTCAGATACTCATGACACACCAGTGACCTACTAGGAAGTACAATATTGGAAAAATAAGCATCATTACTTTCAGATGAAGATGTCATTTGCCTGTAAAATCCAAAATAATCATATTAGAAATTATTAAGACTAAAAAAGGGGTTTGGCAAAATGGGTAGCAGTTAGAAAAGCAGAAATAAGTAAGTTTTCTACATTTTAACAGCAAGCAATTAGAAAATACAATACAGAAAATCCCATTTATAAAGGCCATTAAAAAGTATTAAGTGGGCCAGGCACAGTGGCTTGCACATGTAATCCCAGCACTTTGGGAAGCTGAGGTGGATAGCTTGACCCAGGAGTTCAAGACCAGCCTGGGCAACAAAGGGAGACCCCATCCTTAAAAAAAAAAAAAAAAAAAAGGAACTAAATGCCTAGAAAGAAACATAACCAGAAATATACAGGACCTATAAGACTAAAACTAAAAAACTTTACTGAGATATACAGAAAAACTTTTAAATAGCTGGGGAGAAGTTTTCTAAACCTGAGTATTTTTCTAGAATGAGAAGATTGGTTACTATTAAAATGTCAATCTTCTCCAAAGTAATGTGCAAATTTCACACCAGTTCAAACAAAATATCAGTGGAATTTTAATTATCAACTTAAATAATTCTAAAGTTCACCTGAAAATACAAATATATTAGAATTACCAGGAATTTCTGGAAAGGAAGGATTAATAGGAAGTTTGCCTATAAGATAACAAAACATATTATAAAGCTATAGAAATTAAATCAAGAAGATACTGATAGAGAAAGAGACAAATGTGTCAATAAGATAGACCCAAAGACAATGGAAGTTTAGTGCAGTAAACGATATATTTCAGTTCAATAGGGAAATAATAGAAGGTTTAATAAATAATGTGGAAACATCAGGGGAAGCACTGGGAAAAAATAAAGTTAAATCCCTACCTTATGTGGAAATAAATTCCAGATAGATTAAAGATGTAAGTTTTAGGAGGACATTTTTTTAATTACCAGAAGAAAATATTGGCGACTACTTATACAATATTGAGTGTGGGTAAGATCTTTCTAAATATGACTCCAAAAACAAAAGAAAAAAGTTTTAATTGCTATGTTTACATTATTAAATTATAAATATTAAATAACATTTTTATTATTTTTACATACAACTATTACATATTTGCTATATCGAAGTATTACAATAAACAAACTAGAAGAGATAAATTCTAAATTGGGGAGAGGAAAGGTATTTGCTAGATAATATGGCAGAAAAAAGTGATTGTATTTACATATAGATATCTCTTACAAATCTAAAATTTAGTACTAATTTGACAGAGGCAGTTCACAAAAGAAGAAGTAAAAATGATTCATATGTGGCCAGGCACGGTGGCTCATGCCTGTAATCCCAGCACTTTGGGAGGCGAAGGCAGGAGGATCACTTGGGGTCAGGAGTTCGAGACCAGCCTGGCCAACATGGTGAAAACGTCTCTACTAAAAATACAAAAATTGAGCCAGGCACAGTGGCTCACGCCTGTAATCTCAACACTATGGGAGGCTGAGGCGGGGGACCACCTGAGGTTGCAAGTTTGAGACCAGCTTGACCCACATGGAGAGACCCCCGTCTCTACTAAAAATGCAAAAAATTAGCCAGGTGTGGTGGCACATGCCTATAATCCCAGCTACTTGGGAGGCTGAGGCAGGAGAATCGCTTGAATCTGGGAGGCAGAAGTTTTGGTGAGCTGAGATCGGCCGTCGCACTCCAGCCTGGGCAACAAGAGTGAAACTCTGTCTCAAACAAACAGACAAAAAATAAGTAAAATAATTAGCCGGAGGTGGTGGCACATGCCTGTACTCCCAGCTACTTGGGAGGCTGAGTCAGGAGAATGGCTTGAACTTGGGAGGCAGAGGTTGCAGTGAGCTGAGATCATGCCACTGCACTCCAGCCTGGGTGACAGAGCAAGACTCTGTCTCAAAAAAAAAAAAAAACAAAAAAAAAAAACATATGTGTAAGAAAAGACACCCAACCTGACAAATAATCAAAGAAAGGCAAATTAATACACGAAGATAGCATGTTTTGCTTATCAGACTGATCAAGATTTCTAAAAAATGCTAACACCCAGTGCTGGTGAGTTTGTGGGAAAAGAGGCACTCTCATGCACTGCTGGCAGTGGAGTAAATTGGTGCAGCCTCCTGGAAGAGACGTCATACATGAACAGCTCTTAAAATACTCAGACCCTCTGACTCAGCATTTCCACCTCTAGGAATGTGTCATGGAGGAATAAGATACATGCACAAGAGAATTCAATGAAGCACTGTTTATAAATAGGTAAAGGATTGGATACAAGCTAAACATTTAAGGAAATGGTTAAATTGTTGCACACCGTTCTAAACAGTATGGAAAAGAATGAGGGAGAAGAATCTCTGAGTGCTGACCTGAGAGATCTCCAGACTATAGTATAGTGTGTTTGAAGCTGTGAAATATACACGTAAACATTTATGTGCATAAAAATTCTGGAAACATGCCAAAAATGTTAACAGTAGATTGTGGAGGATACAGCTTTTTGTGTTTTTAAGGCTTTATATTGTGCTTGTATTATTTTTTATTTAAAAATATTAAAAGGAAAAAGTTATGCTATAGATGTGCATTTATTTTCACATTGGAGACCTGTCAAAAATAGTTAACTAAATGATGCAAATAATATGATACCATCTTTTCAAAAAAAAAAAAAAATAGACCAGGCGCAGTGGCTCATAATCCTAGCACTTTGGGAGGTCCAGGTGGGCAGATCACCTGAGGTCAGGAGTTTGAGATGACCAGCCTGGCCAACATGGCGAAACCCATCTCTACTAAACATACAAAAATTAGCTGGGCATGATGGTGGGTGCCTGTAGTCCCAGCTACTCGGGATCTGAGGCAGGAAAATCACTTGAATCCGAGAGGTGGAGGTTGCAGTGAGCTGAGATCGTGCCACTGCACTTCAGCCTGGGTGATAGATGGAGACTCCATCTCAAAAAACTGAAATAAAATAGAAATAAATATGCATGTACATGTCTTTGTGTATGCGTATATTTCTCACCTGTACCTAGCTTATCCATTGCTCCATTCCACTCTTGCATACCAATTTGGGGCTTAATAAATATTTGTGGAATACATTTAAGTGCATATTTCTGTAGTATATACATTCATATCTTAAATGGTGCTGGTCCTAGGTGAGAAGATTATGAATGGTTTTTATATTCTTCTATTTGTTGTTTTTTCCCTAAAGTTTCCCTAATAAATAGATATCGTGGGTCAGGCATGGTGGCTCACCCCTATAATCCTAGCACTTTGGGGAGGCTGAGGTGGGTGGATCACCTGACGTCAGGAGTTCAAGACCAGCCTGACCAACATTGTGAAACCCTATCTCTACTAAAAATACAATAATTAGTTGGGCGTGGTGGCACATGCCTGTAATCCTAGCTGCTTGGAAGCCTGAGGCAGGAGAATTGTTTGAACCCAGGAGGCGGAGGTTGCAGTGAGCCAAGAGGGCACCACTGCCCTCTCCAGCCTGGGTGACAGAGCAAGATTCTGTCCCCCTGCTCCTCCAAAAAAGATACTGGGTGTCTTTTCTGTTTCCATTATTAAAAAAAAAAAATGACTTCTCTATGGAATGAATGACTAAGGACTGGTTAACAGGCAGCGAGGTTGAGGGTCTGGTGATTCTGGTGATATTGCGGAGGTTGGGGGGCCACAGTCTGCTCAGAACATGCCCCCACTGAAGGCCCCTTCTCGAGTCCTTCCCCACCATTCTCTTGTCCATTCTGAACAAGGGCAGAATCACCTGGAAGCTTATGAAAAACACTCATTGACAGGCCCCAGCCCAGGCTGGCTAACTCTCTGGAGGTGGCCGTGGGCACTGTGATCTGAAGATCCAAAGTCATATTTCCCCCATCCCCCTTGAACCCGATGCCCACCCAACTAAGGTTCTCACTCTTCCTGGAACAGGCCTGGCCCCTTGCACCGTGGCACGGCAGCTCCTCGGTCTGGGGCACCCTCCCCACTTTGCCTCCTGACAGGTTCCTACCCATGGACACCCACCCCGGGTGTGTCTTCAGAGACACACTCACACCCCCATAAACAAGGGGGTCTGGAACCGCCCTGCACCCCAAATCGTGGGGTCTCTGGATCAACTCCTCACCCTGCCTGGACTCCCATCACCCTCCCAGCTCTATTCTCGGCTGATCTCCTGTGGCCCTAAAGCTGCGGCTAGTGCTCCAGGTCGGTTCTGGGGACAGGATGCTTGAGGGGAACACTCTAGAACCATCCCCCTTGCAGAGGTGGTTCCTGATGCCCAGGGAGGCTGGTGCTACCCTGACCACACCCTCACACCCTGCAACTGCTGGCTCTCAAAAGATTCTTACACATTAAGAAGACATCGTACTGCACCCATTAGAATAATGCGCGTCCTCTCTGCTCCCCTAAGAAGGTCATGGCTGGAGGCTTCCAAATCTGCCCAGAGCCTCAGCTCACCCAGGAGCCTCATCTTGGAATCTGGAGAGGAGGGGTCCTGGCTTGGTCCTAGGCCTTAAACTCGGGCCTCCCTCCCTTGCCCTTCCCCTGACCCCCAACATGAAGGGTCTCAAAACCTCCCAACCTCTTGGCATCCTCCTCACCACGCCTCACTCCCAGCAGGGGAGGGCGGAGCCTAGGATGTCCTGGTAACAGGAAGGCGAGAGGAAAGAGTGACATTTCCTTTGACACTCCCCTCCCCAGAGGAGGGGTGGCTGAAGGGCCTGGGGTCTACATGGCTCATCCTGGACCGGGCTCTTTGTAAGCCCGGAGGTCCCTGGAGCATGGCTGTTTGCCCCTGGTTCTCCCATCTCTACCAGACACACCCCCTGCCCCCAGGCTTAGCCATCCATGTGGGAGGTGGGAGGGTGCCCTGCAGTGGGCACGGCCAGAGAACAGTCCAGGGGGGCATGGCTGGTCCCCCTCAGACGTGACCCTACACCAGCACAGGCATCCCTGAGGTGAGTTTGGCATCTGATTCCTCCTGAGGCTCCAGTGCCTGCCCCAGCTGAACGTGGGGTGAGAGTAAAGGGAGGATTGGGCAAAAGGGTAGAGGGACATGGTGGAGCAGAGCTGAGCCTGTGTCCTGAGTGAGACTGTGTCCCCCTCCAAGGCCTGGCCTCTGCTGTGTGCCCTCAGGCGAACCCCCAACCTCTGCACCTCAGTTTCCTCCTCTGTGAAGCAGGGACAGGGATGGGGTATTAGTCCTTTCTCATGCTACTATGATAAAGACATATCTGAAACCAGGCAATTTACAAAAGAGAGAGTTTTAATGGACTTTAATAGTTCCACATGGCCAGGGAGCCTTCACAATCATGGTGGGAAGCATGGAGGAGCAAGTCATGTCTTACATGGATGGCAGCAGGCAAAGAGAGAGAGCTTGTGCAGGGAAACTCCCCTTTATAAAACCCTCAGGTCTCGTGAGACTTACTCACTATCACAAGAACAGCACAGGAAAGACCTGCTCCCGTGATTCAATTACCTCCCACCCGGTCCCTCCCAAGATGTGGGAATTTAAGATGAGATTTGGGTGGGGCACAGCCAAACCGTATCAGGTGGTGTCCGCATCACTGGGTTGTGGTGAGTTAAGCAGGAATCTCCATGGAAATGCCCAGCCTGTGCTGGCTCTGAGAGAGTGGTCAGTGCACAGGGGCACCCTTCTCACCCCTCCCTTCCTCCTCCCTCCCCTCCTCCCTCCCCTTGGTCATCTTGTATAATTATAGCAATAATACGCAGTAGCTATGGCAGTAGTTTGCAGTCGCTGAAACCCACTCGAGGTCCTCTCTCCTGGCTCTTGCCCTGGAGGCCTTCCCTGGGAGCCTGTTGGGCTGGGAGGGTGGGAATGGTCTGGAACAGAGCAGCCCCTGGCACTGAGCCCTGGATATGGAGGAAGGATCCTCGGAGCTTGGTGGGAGACAGAACTGAATGGAAAGGAGGATGGTCTAGGGCCGGGTGGGGCAGCTGCTGAGTCCTGTGTGCCTCGGTTTCCCTGTTCCTGGTCCCTGTGGCAGAATCTTGCTGCCTGCCCTCTTGTGCCATGCCCCCCATAGCTGAGCCATGCAGAAAGGAGATCTCACCAGGGCCCTCCCATCCTCCCCTCAGCCCCTCCTCTGCCCTCATCCCTCCCCACTCAGAACCAGCCCCCTCCCCTCACCAAGGTGGCCAGGGTCTTCAGGTGAGAATCTCCATGGCATCTTAGGGCTCCAAACAGAAATCCACCCTTCACCTCATCCCAGGGCCCACCGGCAGCCTGTCACCAGCCACCCTCCCCTCATTCCTGGCCCTTGCTGTCCCCCCAGGGCTCTGTCCCCACTTCTAAGGTGTACCTGGGTCTTGTCTAGAGGTAGGGGCCATCTGGGTCTGTCTAGAAGTAACTAGTTACATATTTTAAGTAATTCAATTTAAAATCTATTGCAATATGTTCTAGGGTGAGGTGGGTGCTGGAGAAGAAGTCAGAGGGGAGAGACTCGGCCCAGGCCTTGCTGTCCGGTCCAGGGGAGCTGAAGCCTGAGCTTCTGTTTCCTTCTATTAGGCTGTGATGGTAATCGACCCTCCAGCAGCCAGGAGGACAGATGTGCTGAGTAGAGGTACTTCTAGGATGTGAACACACAGTGGGCTGGCGAGTGGGGCAGGGGTGATGAGCTGGCACGGAACCCAGCCCTTCCCTGGGCCAGAAGCCTCTAATGTGCAGGTGGGGAAACTGAGGCACAGACAAGGTGAGTCACTGGCCTGCCACACAGCTCAGGAGCCAGACTTCGGCAGAGACCAGGCCTTGAATGGGGCCGCCTCCCTCAGGCACCAGCTCAGCTCTGCGCCACCGATCCCTTTGCCCTCTCGCTCGATCTTCCCTTCACTGTCCCCCACATTCAGCAGGGGTGGGCACGGGGGTCTCAGGAGAAACCAGATGCCAAAGCCACCCTAGGGATGCGTGTGCCGATGTAGGGTCACGTCCAAGAGGGACCAACCATGCCCTCCTGGACTGTTCTCTGGCCATGCCCACTGCAGGGCACCCTCCCTCCTCTCACATGGGTGGCTGGACCTGGCAGGTAGGGAGTGTCTGGTAGAGATGGGAGAGCCAGGGGCAGACAGCCATGCTCCAGGGAGCTGTGGGTTTGCAAAGGAGTGTCCAGGGCAAGCCATGCAGACCCCAGGGCCCTTCAGCTACCCCTCCCCAGCCAATGTCACCCTTTCCTCTGGCCTTTCTGTCACCAGGGCTTAGCCCTTACCTGATGGGAGTCAGACATGGCAAGGAGGAGGCTGAGAGGGTGGGAGGTTTTGAGACCTTCATGCAGGGGGTTAGGGGAAGGGCCAAGTTCAAGGGCCAGGACCAGACTCCTCGCCTGCTATGATGTAAAAGTGGGACAGGAGCCCCTGTCTCGAATCAGCCTGGCTTGTCTGCATTCATTTGTTCTGCCAGTTAGTCACCAGCCATCCCTTCATCCCTGCAGTCTGCCCAGCCCTGGGCTGGGGATTCGTATGTAAAAGGGAGTGGGTGGGAGGAACACTTAGGGCTGGGGCTTAGGACAAGTCAAAATCCAGGAATGAGGGGCGAGGCGGAGGGAGCGTCCTAGGCACAGTCTGGGAGGTGGGGGGAGTGGCACTGCAGGCGGTGCCCTTTTCATCAGATTCAGACTCTGAGCAGAGCCAGAGATCTGCCCATTCCACAGGCACCAGAGTTGGACAGCCCAGCCTCCATGTAGGTGAACAGGGTGGGCACAGCGATTGGCAGGAGGTGGGCAGCTGCTCTGGGGGAGGTGTGGGTGCCAGGCAGAGAGCCCACACCCATGAACAAAGAAGCACACCAGCGCGCACTGCAGGGGTTGGGAGCTCGGGGTGGGTGGGGGGGGAAGCAGCTGCCTCTCTGGCCTCCCTGTCCCTCTTTTGCTGAGCGATGGGCAGGGCTGATAGCAGCGGATGTTGGGCCAGCCAAGGGGGCCCACTGCCCCCACCCCACAAGAGTTCTTTATCGGCAGGATGCGCCGTTGCCAGGGAGCTGGCTTCAGGCCCTGCTCTAGCCGTTGCTGGGAGGATTATCAGAAAGATTTGAGTCTTTTTAATTAAATCCAAGCGAATGCGATTCCGTGCCTGCACGGAGAAGCCCATTCAGGATCCCGTCACCGCCTCTGATAGCTTTGTCTCAAAGTCCCTGCTATCAGGCCACCAATCTGGCCACCAGGCGGCTGCCCCATCCCCAGCCTGACAGCGGTGGGTACCCAGGGAGCCAACACGTGGGAGGTCCCTTCCGCCCTGCTGGGTGCTGGCCTCCGGCCTCCAGGGAAACTTTGCCCTGGGCCAGGCCAGAAAGTCAGAACCCTTCACTCAGCCTTAAAAGTCAACCTCAGCAGCCACAGCACCCAAGCACATGCCCTTTGAGCTCTCACGTGGTGCCAGGTGCTGTGCCCCGGTTGATGGATTCCTCAGGCTGCAACCCGACAGGAAAGCTGCTACTACCGCCCACTCAACAGACGAGAAGACAGCCCTAGAGGGGCAACGTCACTCAGCCAGGTCCCCACAGGCAGAACCAGGATTTGAACTGAGGCCTTTCTGATTCCAAAGTCTCCACTCTTAATTCCCCTCTTTTTTTTTTTTTGAGACAGAGTCTCGCTCTGTCACCCAGGCTGGAGCGTGGTGGTGCGATCTTAGTTCACTGCAACCTCCACTTCCCCAGTTCAAGCGATTCTCCTGCCTCCGTCTCCTGAGTAGCTGGGATTACAGGTGCCTGCCACCATGTCTGGCTAATTTTTGTATTTTTAATAGAGACAGGGTTTCGTCATGTTGGCCAGGCTGGTCTTGAACTACTGACCTCAGGTGATCCATCCAGTTTGGCCTCCCAAAGTGCTCAGATTACAGGCATGAGCCACCATGCCCGGCCTTAATTCTACTCTTAAAGTCTCCTCGTCTACTAGTTTGAGTCCCAGCCTGGGCCTCCCCACCCATTCCAGCCACCCTCTCGCCAAGGCCCCCTGGGCTCCGTCCAGCAGTCCCACCACTAGTGGTGATCACCCAGATGGTAACAACAGCCAACACACTCCAAGTGCCCACCAGGCACCAGGCACCTTTCCCCCTTACCACGTTCGGGCCTCACTTAGCCTCAGGAGGCGGCGTCAGCCTCTGCCCCATTCCTGGATGCAGATACAGAAGCTCTGAGAGGGCTTTGTCCAACATCACAAAGTCAGGGACAAGTCCCCCTCCCAGGTTTTCCTGGTTCAAAGCTGGCATTCCCTGCCTCTCTCGTCCCCACAGGAGGCAATCCTGTGCCTGGCACAGCCTGGGAGCAGGAGGCAAGGCAGGGTCAGGGCTCAGGGGCTCAGAGTTGGTTCATGCTGCGGCCAGAGGACAAAATTAACTCGATAAATAACATGGATATGGGAGGGGGTGGGGTGCGCTCCTTTCAGAAAACTTGGCAGCTCTGAGCACCCACGCCTGTGCACAGGCTTTATGAAGCTAAGTTTTCATCACAGGCCCCACATCCTGGCCGCAGCCTTCCTGCAAAGGAGGACACACATTCTTTTTAATTAAACCTGTCTGTTATCACGGTGGATTGCTACGAAGGATGGCCCATTAGCGGCAGGGCAGCTGCTGGGAAACCGCTTCCCACACTGGACACACAGGCCCTGAAACCCCCGACAGGGCCAGCATCCCTGACCCTTTACCTCCCCTGCCCCTGCTGCAATGCCAGGGAGGAGCTCTGGGCAGGGTCCCTCATGCCCAGCCCACTATGCCCCAGGAGACACCTGCCGCCCAGAGAACCCGGCTCTGCGGACAGGAAAAGCTGGGTGGGATCCTGGCTCAGCCACTTGGCAGTGTGGTCCCAGGACAGTGCCTCAGCTCCTTGGTACTGATGAGACACAGCTCACATACGCCGACCCACCCTGCTTCAGGTCCACAATCCTGCGACCTCCACAAAGCCCCATGAAGTAGTGATTGCTGTCATCCTCATTTTACATGTAGGGAAACTGAGGCTCAGGGACAACTGACTCGGTTACAGCGTTTGAATATGGCTGAGCTAGGATTTCAATGGACCACAGCCTGTTTCCCTAGCTGGGAAATAGAGGTAATGGTCTTCACCTGGGAATCGGGGCGGTTGGTGGGCGAATTAGTAAATAAGGCAGTGAAGGGCATGGAGTGAGCTTCCATAAATGGTTGCATTTTTTATATGAACATTGTAATTTAAGCCATGACAGGCCCTTAGCTCCATTTTCCAGATGAAGAGACTGAGGCTCTGGCCCTCGCAGCCCCCTGGAACCCCCTCCTACATCACCATGCCAGCAGCCTCCTCACCGCCTTTCCTGATCTTCTCTTTCCTGTCTCTTCTCCACTGGGCACCAGAACAACCTCTCATTCTCTCATCAAAATAATGTGGATTTGGAGCCAGCACCGTTACCATGCCTGTAATCCTAGCACTTTTGAAGGCCAAGGTGGGAGGATTGCTTGACGCCAGGAGTTCAAGACCAGCCTGGGCAACATGGCAAACCTCCATCTCTACAAAAAATTTAAAAATTAGCCGGGCATGGTGGTTTGTATTTATAGTCCCAGCTACCCAGGAGGCTGAGGTGGGAGGATTTCTGGAGCCTGGGAGGTCAAGACTGCAGTAAGCTGTGATCTCCAGCATGGATGACAGAGTAAGACCCTGTCTCAAAATAATAATAATAATAATGTGGATTTGGTTTTTACTTAATTATAAAATATAATTAGGGTAAACACATATAAAGGACAGAAGGTTATAAAAAGAACATGGAGGCCAGGTGAGGTGGCTCACACCTATAATCCCAGCACTTTGGGAGGCTGAGGCAGGGAGAGCACTTGAGCTTCAGGAGTTCAAGACCAGCCTGGCCAACATGATGAAACCCTGTCTCTACTAAAAATACAAAAATTAGCCAGGCGTGGTGGTGGGCACCAGTAATCCCAGCTACACAAGAGGCTGAGGCAGGAGAATTGCTTGAATCTGGGAGGCAGAGGTTGCAGTGAGCCGAAATTGTGCCACTGCACTTTAGCCTGGGTGACAGAGCAAGATTTCATCTCAAAAAAAAAGAACATGGAAATCACCCATAATGCAGTATTATTATCTATTGGGACTCATTTCTTTCTGTCATTTCCCTGTTCACCCATTCATTCATTCATTGATTCACTGAGTACAGACTGAGCGAGCCCCTACTTGTGCCAGATCCTGTGTGTGGTGCTGGGGAAACCGTGGTGGACAAGACTGACCTGGTCCCCACCCTCTGGAGCCTGACGTTGATGAGAGAGACGGACACTAAACAGGTGAGCACATGGACAATGTTGAACCCCAAGTATAACTGCCACATGGTTCACTTGAGAGCCTTCGACAGGGGCACTGACCCAGCTAGGATCAGGAAAGGCTCCTGGGGAAGCGCCACTGCACCTGAGCCTGAAGAGGCATTGATTTTGTCTGCACATACATATATACCGCTGAGGTTGGAGATATTTTGCTAGAACTGCTGACCATATCTCTCCTCGGCGCTCATTCCAGCCTCAGGACACCTGCACTTTGCTGCCCCTTGAACCCTTCCTGTGCCTCCACTCCTTGCACTGGCTGTGTCCACTCTCTAGAATGCCCTCCCCTCTCTTCCTTGGCCTATTGATGAACTCCTATTCATCCTTCAAAGCCCAGAGTGCTTGTCCCCTCCCCACTCCTCGTGGGAAGCCTTCTCCAGGGCCTATCTAGGATGGCAGGGTTAGTTACTCTTCTTTTTCTATCTCTCAAAACTTTTTTTTTTGGAAACAGTTTTACTCCTGTCACCCAGACTGGAATGCAGTGGCCTGCTCTTGGCTCACTAAAACTTCTGCCTCCCGGGTTCAAGCAATTCTCCTGCCTCAGCCTCCTGAGTAGCTGGGATTACAGGCATGCACCACTATGCCTAATTTTCAAAATATTTTTAGTAGAGATGAGGTTTAACCATGTTGACCAGGCTGGTCTTGAACTCCCGACCTCAAGTGATCCACCCACCTCAGCCTCCCAAAGTGCTGGGATTACAGGCATGAACCACCACGCCTGGCTATTCAATCCCCCGAAACTTTTTGACTATACCTGGGTTGTGTCTCTCCCACTGGTCTGGGCTTCCAGCGCCCAGCTCAGGGCACTGCCACTTAGAGTGGGCAATGAGGGAGGGAGACCTTTTTCCCCTGGGGTGTCCAGGGATACTACAGGGCTGTGAAACCAGCTGGGTTCATTTGACGTGGCATGGGCAGTGAGGCAGTGAGTCGTTAGCTCTGGCCCCCATCTGCTTCCAGGGGCATGACAGCCACTCCTCGTACCTGGGGGTGGCAGGCTGCACTATGCACGTTCCTGGACTGTAACTTGCTCCAGGTAGGGGTGGAGTGGCTACACCTGCGGCAGAGGCCCTTCCCTGGACCCACCCCTTGTACCTGGCCTCACCCGTGCTAGGCCTGCTACTTCCCCAGACGGGAGGGAGCATGCAGCCTGGGCATTTGCTGCCCCTGCCTCCAGTGGCAAGGGTCTAGGTGAATTAAGCTCCATATGAAAGACAGGTCACTCTAATGGCCTGAATTTAATAGCTTCACACACTTGCCTAGTAACCATGTGGTCCCCTCCCACCCTGAGTCTTCCTCACCATGTGGCTTTCTTTTACCAACAGGATGTTAGCAGATGTGAGGCTTGGGCACTGCCAGCCAACTCCACTTGCCCCTGTAGCGCTGGGATCGCTTGTTTTGCCCATCTCACCATGGGCCTGTGTCCAGGCAACCTGATGGAGGATGTGGGGGATACAAGGAGGAGAGCCGAGGTGCCCGGCTGAGGCTGCTCGAAACCAGCCAGTCCCCCAGCCAACCTGCCAGCTGACACAGATGCCTGTGTGAGCCCAGCCAAGATCAGCCAAACACATAAACACATGAGATGCGATGCATGGTTAGTTTGAAAACACGAGGTTTTGGAATTGTTTGTTACCCAGCAATAGCCAACTGGCACACTCCATCTCTGCGGTGGCACACAATACAGCCATTGAAAAGAATGAGACATCGGGAGGCTGAAGTGAGAGGACCACTTGAGCCTCGGAGGTCGAGGCTGCAGTGAGCTATGATGGCACCACTGCACTCCAGCCTGGGCAACAGAGCAAGACCCTGTCTCTAAAAAGCAACAAATAAAAATTTTAAAAGAATGAGGCAGCTCTCCACATTTTGACATGGAAAAATTCCCAGGATATATTAAGATAAAGAGGTAAGGTGCAGGCTGGGCTCAGTGGCTCACATCTGTAATCCCAGCACTTTGCAAGGCTGAGGTTGGCAGATCGCTTGAGGTCAAGAGTTAGAGACCAGCTTGGCCAACAAGGTGAAACCCCATCTCTACAAAAAAAAATACAAAAATTAGCCAGGTGTGGTGGCTCATGCCTGTAATCCCAGCTACTCAGGAGGCTGAGGCAGGAGAATCACTTGAATCCAGGAGACAGAGGCTGCAGTGAGCCGAGATGGCACCACTCCACTCCAGCCTGGGCCACAAAAGGGAGACTCCAGCCAGGTGTGGTGGCTCATGCCTGTAATCTCAGCACTTTGGGAGGCCAAGGTGGGTGGATCACCTGAGGTCAGGAGTTCAAGACCAGCCTGACCAACATGATGAAACCCCGTCTCTACTAAAAGTACAAAAAATTCGCTGGGCATGGTGATGGGCACCTGTAATCCCAGCTACTCAGAGGCTGAGGCTGCAGCTGAGATCGCGCCATTGCACTCCAGCCTGGGCTACAAGAGCAAAACTCTGTCTCAAAAAAAAAGTAAGGTGCAGGTATTATACACAAAATACTACTACTTATATGGAAGAGAAAAAAGAAATACCAGGTCTTTGCAGTCTGTAGGCTCTCTCTGGAAATCTCTAAGTCCCTGGTATCAGTGGTTGCTTCCTGGGAGGGGGCCGGGGCCTGTGGACAACAGGAGAGGGGGAGAGGAAGACAGACCCTTCAAAGCCTTAAATTTTCTTTTATGCCACTTCTGAATTCTGTACCACGTGCTTTCATAGTAGGATTTTAAAAATAGGTAACATTTAGGAAATAAATAACCTATTTTTGAAATACAATGGTTTTAATATTTTCCTTTGGTGTAGCGCTTTGTTATCTGTTCACTGTTGTCTATTCACCCAGCCCCACCACTTCCTGGGCCTTGGCAAGGGGTTCTCTCCAGAAGCCCCAGGATGGCAGCCCCAGGGGGAATGAGGATGACATGGCATGTAGTCCCCTCTTCTGAGGGCCACCCGCCCACACACTCCTTCAGCCTGGACCCCTTCTCCCCCTGGCGTGGGCCGGGACCACTTCTGGCTTCCGCTGGGATCCCTTCTCTCCTTAGGAGTGGTCCTGACCAGCTCTGACCCCAGGCTTGGCCAGGAAGTTCCCCCATGGAGCAGGGACCTGGAGATATCGGCCCGCAAGGAAGGAGTCTCCTTCTGAGGCTCAAGTCCCGCAGCCCCCGTCTCTCCGGCCTGCAGCTGAGGCCCATGTGTGCGCTCTCCCGGCCAGGGCTTTGACTTCCTTGTTTTATGACTCCCTAATCCTCACTTGGCAGAGAGGAAGTGGTAGGCCCGCCCGGCCGCGCAGAGAGTGGCCGGAGGATCGGCAAAGGAAAGATTCATGGGCCATCAGAAGGGCCCTTTGCCTCCAAGGCCGCCCCAGCCCTTCATGTGGGGATAAATCACAGGCAGCAGGGGAAGATAAAAGGTGCAGGGATGCAGGCCCTGTCTCAGAGAAGAAATGCGCGCAGGGGGGCGTTTCCCTGAACTGCGGGCGTCTCCGTGGGCTCCCTGACTCGGACTGGCGTGGACTCAAGTCCACTTCTTGTCTTCTCCGTCCCACTGACTTTACAAGGCCCAACCTTTCAGGCATTGTACTGACCTTGAAATGACTCTGAGACTCGCTCCTCACGCTTCTTTCCCCCCTACCCAAAGGGTCTGGCTTGGAGGGCACGGGACCTGTGTGGTCACACAGACCCCGGGACTCAAAAGGATCCTGCTCCTGGCTTAATACTCTGCTGTCACTGTGTTGAAATTCTTAGTGATTTTGGAGCAGACGTTCCCACACTTCATTTTGCTCTGGGTCCTGCCCGGCCACGCGTGGCTTTAGGCATCTGGTGCCTGTCCATCCTCTCCAGCAGGCACCTACCCGGTACAGTTTGCACATCCCCAGCAAGGAGGAACTCACCACCTCCTGGGCAGCCTCCCAAGCCCACCATAGGGCAACGGAAGCTTGGAGGCCCTCTCTCATGGTGGTGGCGGGAATAGGTCCCAGGTCACTTTCAAATCCTGGTGCCCCACCAGCTGTGTAACCTGGGGCACGTTGCGGCACCTCAGTTTCCAGTCTGCAGAATGAGGCTAGTAATAGGGCCGCTGTGAGAATGAGACAATGTATTCGGCTTAATTTTGTGCTTAATCAATGATAGCTGTTAACATGTTTTACTAGAAAAGGCTGCCTTCTATCAGATTGGGATCCTCAGGCCTGGTCACTGGTTAGGGGGAGAAGGTGGAAAAAGATGCATAGCTTCCCCTAACCACCACCCTCTCCCATCCCGCAACACACACAGCCAGAAGCTCCCCGTCTCTTGCCAACCCTGAAAGTCAAACCTGTGCCCTGCACCTGGGCTCCACCCGTCAGGTGCCTTGTTCTCTGCTGCCATCTGCTGGCTGGAATGGGGCACTGCATCACAGCTGGCACCTGGCTTCATTTGGTCCCATTAGAAGAGGATCAAATAATTCTGCAAATGTTTTCTGAGGACCTGCCTGGGAATTGAGGATTTTCCAGTAAACACAAAAGACAAAGTTCCTCCCCTCTTGGAGCTGAAATTTCTGTGGAAGACATGGATAATAAGCAAGCAACCCAATCATTTGATTTCTGCTAGCAACAAGTGAAACGAAAAGAAAAAAAATTCAGACCGTAGGGAAGGGCACTGGTGGATGATAGCGCAAAGTTTGTTCTGGGGCATGATCGGGAGAAAGCAGGCTGAAAGGTGGTAAGGTGGGGCAGGTGGGCTCTGCTATCCAGCCAGTCCCACCAGCCTGGACGCCCGCCCCCCCACTGCCTTGCTCTCTGTGACAACTATAGGCAACTCCCTCTGCTGACTGGAACCTCAGTTTCCTTATCTGGAAAACGGAGACTCACAGCCACTTCTCAAATTAGTAGTGTTGCTTCGATTTAATGGGATCCTGGAGGGGGAAACGTTTTGTGAAGTGTGTCGTTCTCATGAATTATAAGCTTCGTGTTGTTAGCTGATGCTTGCTAAGCACTTACCAGGGCAGACACTCTGTTAAGCCCTTTTGTGGGTTACCTCACTGAGTCCTCAGGGCCACTGTCCTTGGGGACAGAAGCCTGGCAGCAGGAGGTCCAAGGGTCTTGCCCTCCTCCAGGATGGTAGCCTGCCTTTCCACTCCCAGTCACCTCCATCCACTCTTCCACCTTCACCCTGGGGTGAGACAGACCCATGTATGGACCAATGAATGGATGACTGGATGAATAAATGGATGAATAAATGAACAGCAAATAAACAAATAAAATAGAAACCCCATCTCTACTAAAAGAATATGGCCAGGTGCAGAGGCTCACACCTGTCATCTCAGCATTTTGGGAGGCTGAGGTGAGTGAATCACTTGAGGTCAAGAGTTGGAGACCTCCCAACAAGATGAAACCCTGTCTCTACTGAAAAGAAAAAGAAAAAATGTATTTTTAAAAAAATAAGTTGTACTTTATTAAAATTAAAAATTTCTACTCTGCAAAAGACATTGTTTAAGGAATGCAAAGACAAGCCAGACTTTGAGAAAATATTTGTAAAACATACATCTGAAAAAGTACTGGCATACAAAGTACACACAAAAAAACTCTTAAAACTCAACAGATAAATAAACAAACAGCCCAATTTAAAAATAGACAAAAGACCTGAACAGACACCGGACCAAAGAAGATATAGAGATGGCATGGCAAACAAGCATATGAAAAGAGGCCGAACCTACCTCATTAGGGAATTGCAATTAAAACAAGACACCACTACGCATCTATCAGAATCGCAAAAATACAGAACACTGACAACACCACATGCTGGCTAGGATGTAATGCATCAGAAGCTCTCATTCATTGCTGGTGGGAATACAAAATTACATGGTCACTTTGGAAGACAGTTTGCGGTTTCTTATAAAATGAAACATACTCTTACCACATAATCCAGCAATCACACTCTTTGTTGTTTACCCAAATGAGTTGAAAACGTGTTCACACAAAAACCTGCCCATGAGTGTTTAGAGCAGGTTTATTCATAATTCACAAAAATTGGAAGAAACCAAGATGTCCTTCAGCAGGTGATTAGATACATAAAATATGGTATATCTAGATAATGGAATGTTATTCTGCAATAAAAAGAAATGAGCTATCAAATCATGAAGAGACATGGAGAAATCTGAGATGCATGTTGCTAAGTGGGGGAAGCCAATCTGAAAGGCTACATACTGTCAACTGCATGTCGTTCTAGAAAAGACAAGGCTGTGGAGACAGGCAGCAGATGAGTGGTTGCCAAGGATTGGGGATGGGGGAGAGGAAAGGAAAGGATTAATAGGCGGAGCACTGGGCACTTTTAGGGAAGTGAAGCGATTCTTTTTGGTACTATCATAATGGATACATGTCATTATACCCTTGTCAAAACCCATAGAACTGCAACACAGAGTGAATTCTAATGTAAACGATGGACTTTAGTTAATAATGTATCAATATTGGCTTATCAAATGTAACAAATGTGCACCACTAATGCAAGATATTAATTAATGAAAAGGAAACAAAGTATATGAGAACACTCTGTGTTTTCCATTCAATTTTTCCGTAAACGTAAAACTGCTCTAAAAAGTGAAGTCATTTTTTTTTTTTTTTTTTTTAGACAGGGTCTCACTCTTGTTGCCCAAGCTGGAGAGTAATGGCACGATCTTGGGTCACTGCAACCTTTGCCTCTCAGGTTCAAGCAATTCTCCTGCCTCAGCCTCCTGCGTAGCTGGGATTACAGGCACCCTCCACCATCCCCGGCTAATTTTTGTATTTTTAGTAGAGATAGGTTTCGACATGTTGGCCAGCCTGGTCTCGAACACTTGACCTCACGTGATCTGCCCACCTCAGCCTCCCAAAGTGCTGACCATGCCCTTCCAATTTTTAAAAATATACTCAAGCAACAACAACAAAAACTAGCAACAAATAAATACACATCACAAGGCCAGGCATGGTGGCTCACGCCTGCAATCCCAGCACTTGGAGAGGCCGAGGCAGGCAGATCACCTGAGGTCCGGAGTTCGAGACCAACCTGACCAACATGGAGAAACCCTGTCTCTACTAAAAATATGCAATTAGCCAGGCGTGGTGGCACACACCTCCAATCCCAGCCACTCAGGAGGCTGAGGCAGAAAAATCGCTTGAATCCAGGAGGCGGAGGTTGAGGTGAGCTGAGATTATGCCATTGCACTTCAGCCTGGGCAACAAGAGTGAAACTCTGTCAAAAAAAAAAAAAAAAAGAAAGAAAAACGCCGGGCAAAAATGAGATTAGAGTCCTGACACTCATATACTTCATCATTGACACAGGTTGACTTGACTCATAATGACTGGAAAATAAATATTTTGAACAGTTAACAGCAAATTAAAAAAATTAAAAACCTGAAATGTCCAATGTTGGTGTGGCAAAGAACACCAAGTGTATATGTTCATTGCTGCTCATCTTTTAGAGCAATATGATGTACATAATACGGTGTGTGAATGGGTGTGGTTCACGTGTGCTGAATGGAGTTAGCTAATAGGAATTGGAAGGGAGTATATATTTTGTGTATTCCTACGACTAAGTTCAGCTGGATGAAATATTCCTAGTGTTGCTTGCAGACAAAGTCATGCATAAGAAAATGGGAAATTTGAGTCATACTCAAATTTTCTCAAATGAATAAGTTAATTAATTGTGCCAGAACAAATTTGGTTTTCAAAGCAAGCATTATCAGACAAGTGACTGTCGCATTAAAAGGCTTATTAAAACAACAGTCCTTGATTTCTTTCATCAGTGTCACAGTTTTCAGTGTGCAGGTCCTTCATCTCCTCGGTTAAATTTATTCCTAAGCATTTTTTTTTTTTTTGGCTATCTATTGGAAACGGGATTGGCTCTTGATTTCTTTTCAGATAGTTTGTTGTCAGCATATAGAAACGCTACTGATTCTTGTGCATTGATTTCGTATCCTGCAGCTTTATTTGTTTATTAGTTCTAACAGTTTAAAAAGCATTTTTGTAGAGGAAAGGGCCACCCTCACATCCAACAGACCCTGGACTCCCGTACTAGAGAAGCATCATCTGTTGAGCACGACTCTCCCAGGCCAAACCACCCTCGGGACACTGGGTGAGTTCCTGCGTCCTGTCTCCTCCCTATGTGACCCAGATATGCTGCCTACTCCCTCTGTGTCTCGGTTTTCTCATCTCTAAAGTGGGAGAATAGGCAGGGTGGCTGGAGGCTTGTGAAATAACAGATGGGAAAAAGTTGCGTAAACTGTGAAGTGTGGTGCACACACAGCCCCAGCTGGCACTGCTGTTGATTGAGCACCTCCTAGTCCCCAGCCCTGTGCTAAGCGTTTTTCATGCATTTTCTCCTTTTTATCCTCACAATCCTGAAAGTTACCAGCTCATCCCAGTTTGCCTGGAACTTTCCAATTTCAGCATTGAAAACCCCACATCCTGGGAAATCCCTGTGTTCTGGGCAAACCTTTAAAGTGAGAATATTTTCTTTGTTTTTCAGGTGAGGAAACTGAGGCTGAGTTTCACTTGTCTAGGGTCCCACAGCCAGGAAAGGGCCAGGTGTGTGGGCTCCAGAGCTGTCATCTGGCTAAGGCACCTGGCTGGTTCCTGTGGACAGTGGGGGCCATAGAAGGTTCAGGGCAGTGTCAGGCTCATGACCAGGAAGTCACTCCCCACCCTAGGCAGCCCTGTATTATACAGCCATTGAGGTATCAGCCAGCAATGCACAGCAGAGAAAGACAAGCTGAATGAACAGAAGAATCTGCCAGGGACCCTCCCTTCTTGGTTTAGGTTTCAACTTTGCAGATGGAAATGCTTCAAATAGGTTCAAGGTGGGCTCCAGGCCCCAGAGACTCAGGCCCCGATTGCTTCCAAGTGGCCTGTGGACCTTGTCCCCAGAACCCCTGGTGGGCATGCTCACAGTTTCAGAGGCTTGAGGGTCCCTGGCAGAGCAGGAAGGGGCCACATGCATTCTTGGGAGGCTGGGCCACGGGGTAGGAATACTCACACTCGGGGCCAGTACGGGTTGGGGCAAAGCCCAGTTTGGAGCTTCTAGTGACAGCCACAGTCCATCGGGTGCTCAGTAAGCAAGTCTGTAGAATGCTCTGAACGCTCACTGTGGCTCGGTGAGAAAAGGCCTTATTATACCCATTTCACAGATAGGTAAGCTAAGGCTGAGAAGGAGTATGACTCTCCCCAGGTCACACAGTGGCAAGTACCTGAGCTAGATCAGACCAGGGACCCTACAGCCTTCAAGCCGCACTGTTGGCCTCTATACTCTGCTGCCCACAGACTTGTGGTGTGACCTGGGTATATCTGCCCTATGCATCTTGAAGTCTTGTCTGGAAGATGGAAATAAAAGTCTATACTTCCCAATGGGTTGAGAGGAGTCCAGAGGTACTGTTTATAAAGCATTCAGGAGTGATCAGGCTCATGGCAATGAAAAGGATTGACAAGCCATTCTCATTAATATCCTATGAAGGTGATCTTCATGTTCAAGTTCATGATCCTTGCTATGTTTTTTTTTTTTTTCTTTTTTTTTTTTTCTGAGACGGAGTTTCGCTCTTGTTGCCCAGGCTGGAGTGCAATGGCACGATCTCGGCTCACCGCAACCTCCGCCTCCTGGGTTCAGGCAATTCTCCTGCCTCAGCCTCCTGAGTAGCTGGGATTACAGGCATGCGCCACCATGCCCAGCTGATTTTTTGTATTTTTAGTAGAGACGGGGTTTCACCATGTTGACCAGGATGGTCTCGATCTCTTGACCTCGTGATCCACCCGCCTCGGCCTCCCAAAGTGCTGGGATTACAGGCTTGAGCCACCACGCCCGGCCCGTTGCTATGCTTTTGCTGCTGCTGTTCCTGCAACGCCTGGGAGCAAGAAGAGCTATTGATTGAGTACTTACGACATGCCAGGTTCTTTACGTGCATTAACTCATTAATTCTCACCGCCAGCCTGAGACCGGCCCCATCACCAGCCTCCGCATGCTGGCGTGGACACCGAGACCCAGAGAAGCACTTGCCATAATCACTCAGCTACTAAATGGTAGGGACGAGACTTGAAGCCACATAGGCCGGGGCTGCATGGGGAGATTGATTCCATGAGATGGAGCCCCCCAGGAGCAGCCAGGACCCCTGGGACTCTGGCTTTGATGAGGGGCAGGGAGCTGGGGAGCTCTTGGTGCACTGAGGGCCATAGACACCCCAATTGGCCCACTCTTAGCTCCCCTTGGCATTCCTACCTGTTTTTTCTGTAAAGTGGTGCATGAAGCCCCCAAGGAAACCAGGGTGCAGAGATAGAGGATGGGTTGGGGCCAGGGAGGGAAAGAGCCATGTTAGCCGAGTGGCCAGGACAGCCTTGCTGAAGGCTGACACTCAAGCCAAACCCTGAGGTGTGCAAAGGAGCTTGGCTTGTGAGGAGCCAGCTGGGCGTTCCAGGCAGACAGCGCACCTGCTCCTAAGCCTGTTTCCCTGTCTATACAGAGGCAAGGAAAGTGGAATTGTCCCTGCCCTCAAGGATGTCACAGACTAAAGCGATGCAGAATCCAGGCAGCTGTGACTCAGGCAAAAGCCAGGGACACACGGCTGGGCAAGCTCAGAGGAGGCGGCATCACCTTTGCTGGGAAGGTCTGGGAGGGTCAGGAAGGCTGCCTGGAGGAGGGGACCTGAGATCCCAGCCTCAGGGAGCAGCAGGGGGAGGCTGGGGACCCTGGGAAGCTTGAGGGCTGGGACAAGGCCCTCCTAGGACTATAGCCTGTGTCTCCAGTGGAGGGAAGGAGGGACTGATGGGTCCAGGGTCCAGGGTGCAGGGCACACAGCAGGCAGCAGGCAGGGTCCTAACCCATGGCTCTGAACTTTTCCCCTGGATGGGTAGGGAAGAACTGGAGTCAGATAATGGACAGGACAGAGGCGATAGCCAGAGGGGCGAGGAGAGGAGGGAAGGGCCACAGATGGGAAGCAGGTGGGGGGTGGGAGGCCAGAGACAGATGAGGCCTGGACAGGGAGGAAACAGAGAACAAGATGAGAGATAAGATTTCAAAGGCATCAGACAGTGGCATGGCAGCCGCAGAGCAGGGAGCAGCAACAGGGGCGGGGGAAGGGCAGGGCTGAGAGACCTGGGGAGGGTCCAGAGATGGCTCCAGGTCAGGTTCCTCCAGAGCCCAACCTGCTGTGTCCCCAGGCACTGTCACACTGTATCTGCAGTGCTATCCTGTCACCAACCACTGTCCAGCCATATCCCCAGCCACATGCCCCCATGCCCTGACCCTGTCTGGCTGAAACTCATGCCCGTTGTTTGGGGGTATGCCTAGTACTGTCCCCTGGGTCCCCAGTCACTGGCTGATCCCACCCTCTCCCTGTCTGTGTCCCGCAGTACTAGCCAGCCATGCCCTTGCCCAGGACAGAGTGCAGCATCCCTGGGCAGTGGGAAGGGAAGTCCAGACACACCTTGTCGGGCAAGCTGTGGTGTGGGGGCTCGCCCAAGGCCCCTCCTTTAGGCAGCAGATGGAACTCAAAGGGAACGGCCCTGGAGAAGTCTATGCCCAGCGGGAGCATTTAGAGGCCAACTCCACCTGGGGTTCTGGATGTCACTCCCAGCCCACCCAGCCCACCCAGCCTCCCGTGCATGCCTTATCATAGATGGCCTGCAGGTGGCTCTGGGGACACAGGGACATTCAGAGCCTGAAGTGGCCTTGACCTGCAGACATCAGCCCAAACCCCACCACCCCCACCTGCACTGTAGATGCTGGCCCCAGGCCACCCCAGGCAGCCGGGTGGTCCCCCAGCTCCACCTCCTACTGCAGAGGGCCTTGGCAAGGTGTTTGGATCTCAGGGGCTCAAGTGCCAGGTCAATGGTGGTGCCTGCATCCCAAGGGTCGAAGTTAAGAAGGAAGATGGCACAGCCCACAGTTGGACCTCATTCGATTGGCATATGCTCACCCCTCAACCCCTCTGTCTCCCCAGCTCTACTGGGAATAATGGAGTCTGAAGAACCCAACTGGAGAGTAAGAGCCATGGCATCAGGCATCCAGGGACATCTCTGCCCTATGGCTGTGGTTAAAAAACAAGGGTCCAAGCAACACCCTTTTCCCTGGAGCCAGTTTGCAGTTGACCAGGGCTAAGCCCCCAGGGGAATGCGCACTGACCAGGGAGAGGTCCGGAGCCAGGGCCACTCTGGACTCTGGGTGACTGTGATGAAGACGATGCAGGAAGTGTGCCCAGTGCATGGAGTGGGTTGAGACTTTCCAGTGACTCCAATGTGGTCATGAGTTTTGTTTCTGCCGCAAGTACAGCTTGTGCCCAAGAGAGTGGGTGCCAAGCTGTGGGTGCAGCCGCATGCAGGCATTCACTGAGCACTTCCATGCTTTGCCATGCACCCGGCACTGTTCCAGGGACGCAGCAGTGAGCAACACAGACCAATGTCCCTGCCCTCATGGGACTCGTGTTCTTGTAAAGTGGGGGAATGGGACAGGCACTGTGCAGCATTAATAAGGAATAGGCGGGATGGTGCTGAGTGCTCCAGGGAAAACAGAGCAGGAAAGGAGGGTAAGGAGTGCTGGCGTGGGAATCAGTAAGAGGTTACAAATAGGGAGGCCAAGGGGAAGTGCTGTCACACAGACACCTGGGGGAACAGGTTTCCAGGCAGCTGACACAGAAAGTGCAAAGGCCCTGAGGACGGCGCCTGCACAGCACATCCAGGGAAAGAAGCCCTGGAGCCCAGCCGGCTCAGAGACAAGTGTGGGTTGGGTCACACGGGGCTTTGCAGATGGCTATGAGGCTGGGACTTCTACTTTCAGGGCGCTGGGGTCGTGAGCAGAAGTAGGACCTGAGTTGACTTGAACTCTAAGAGACAGAAGCAGAGAAGCCAGTCATGAGCCCTTGCTGTCTCTTCAGGCAGAAGGTGATGGCGACTCGGACCTGGTAGAAGGGAAGTGGCCAGGGTGTGGGTGGGACATGCTCTGCAGCCTGAGGTCCTTGGAGAGTCTCGGGGCCCATCAGGCCGGCGTGGGTGGTCTGCCGTGACCTCTGACGTCAGGGCCAATGGAGCAGCATCCAGAATCTGGAGGCAGCCAGGCCAGAGCGTGAATCTAGCCCCTCTCCTTTCCAGCGGGCAATCCAGGACAACCCAGTCTGAAACATCTCTAGGTTAGATATCTATGCTCCATCCGGGCGCAGTGACTCACACCTGGAATCCCAGCACTTTGGGAGGCCGAGGCGGGTGGATCACGAGGTCAAGAGATTGAGACCATCCTGGCCAACATGGTGAAACCCTGTCTTTACTAAAAAATATAAAAATTAACTGGGCATCGTGGTATGTGCCTGTAGTCCCAGCTACAGGGGAAGCTGAGGCAGAAGAATTGCTTGAGCCCAGGAGGCGGAGGTTGCAGTGAGCCGAGATCGTGCCACTGCACTCCAGCCTGCCACCTGGCCACAGAGCAAGACTCTGTCTCAAGAAGAGAAAAGAAAGAAAAGAAAAGAAAGAAGGAAAGAAAGAAAAGAAAGAAAGAAAGAAGAAGGAAAGAAAGAAAGAAGGAAGGAAAAGAAAGAAAGAAAGAAAGAAAGAAAGAAAGAAAGAAAGAAAGAAAGAAAGAAAGAAAGAAAGAAAGAAAGAAAGAAGAAAGAGAGAGAGAGAGAAAGAAAGGAAAGAAAGAAAGGAAGGAAGGAAGGAAAGAAGGGAGGGAGGGAGGAAGGAAGGAGAGAGAAAGAGAGAGAGAAAGAGAGAGAGAAAGAAAGAAGGAAGGAAGAAAGAAAGAAAGAAAAAAAGAAACAGATAAAGAAAGAAATAAATCTATGCTCCATGATATGGGACTGGGAGAGCCGAATTCTCCTCTTTTCTGTTCATCAGAGCGCTTTATTTTGGTTAATGTTTTTTGGGTACATATTCCTTGCGAATCACCCTGCCAAACACTTTACATCCACTATCTTATGTCATTCTTACCCAAACTTTAACCTTGCCCTTGGTCACTTAAATAATAATCTCCCTAAAACAGACCCCTGGCCGTGAGGTGCACACTGAGGACCTGTGTGTGGCCCCTCCCTCCTTGAGGGCACCGGGACCCATTGAAAGTCATGGGGTGTGAAATACCACTCAACAGTAAAAAATAACCAAGTATTGATGACACCATATTAGAGGGAATAATGCTAAGTGAAAAAAGCCAGTCCCAAAAGACCACATATTATATTACTGCACTTACATGACACTTTTGAAATGACAGCATTTTATTTTATTGTTTATTTTGAGGCAGGGTCTCCCTCTGTCACCCCGGTTGGAGTGCAGCGGTGCCATCTTGGCTCACTGTAACCTCTGCCTCTCAGTTTCAAGCCATCCTCCCACCTCAGCCTCCCGAGGTTGGGGCTATAGGCGCACACCACCACACCCAGCTAATTTTTTTATATTTTTGGTAAAGACAGGGTTTCACCATGTCGGCCAGGCTGGTCTCAAACTCCTGACCACTTGCCTCAGCCTCCCAAAATGCAGAGACTGCAGGCATGAGCCACTGCACCCGGCCGGAAATGACAACATTTTAGAAAATAATAGATTGGTGGTTTCCAGACACCGGAAGTGGCAGGGTGGGCATACAGGAAGGAGGTGGGTATAGTGACAAAAAACACTATGTGTGTGTGTATGTGTGTGTGTGTGTGTGTGTGTACTCACCCACATACACACATGAATGAGTACAAGTAAAATAGGGGAATCTAAATAAACCCTGTGGCTTGTATCCAGTCAGTTTCCTGGTGGTGATATTGTACCATAGGTTGTAAGATGTTACCATTGGAGCGAAGCTGGGTACAGGGCTGTATTAGTCAGTGTTTCCAGAGGAACAGAACCAGTAGGATCTCCATATATAAATAGGCAGAAAGATTTATTGTGAGGGATTGGCTCACACGATATGGAGGCTGAGAAGTCCCACGTCTGTCATCTGTAAGCTGGAGGTCAGGAAAGCTGGTGGTGTGATTCCAGTCCAAGCAGGAAGACCCGAGAACCAAGGGACTGATGGTGTAAGCCCCAGTCCAAGTCCAAAGGCTCAGGCATGAGGAGCATCCTTGTCTAAAGGCAAGAGGAGGTGAATGTCCCTGCTCCAGAAGAGATAGCAAATTCCCTCTTCCTCTGCCGTTTCGTTCTATTCAATCCCCCTGGTGGACTGCATGGCCCCCTCCCACATGGGTGAGAGTGATGTCCTTTCTAATGCTATTCCCTTTCAGAAATCCCCTCACAGAAATGCCCAGAGATAATGTTTTACCAGCTACCTGGGCACCACTTAGTGCAGTCAAGCTGATATAATATTAGCCATCATAAGTCCACCCCTTGTCAACAAGGCATCCATGGGCATCTTCTGAAGCCATGCTTAGTCTCCAAATAAAGACAATAATAAGATCACAGTTCCGCTGAACATGATACAACCATTCTGTGTACAATGAAAAATGCACTAATCCCTTCCCCAGAAGAGGAGATAAATATCCTGTAACTTAAATAGTATAAAGTGAAATTAACGATACTCAAATAGTGGTACAAAGTCAATAAATCTTATGTTACATGATAAGGGAATAAGAGAGGAAAGGAAAGATATTTGTTTAATAGATGCATAAAAACACAAATGTATTCATAACAAAAGAAGGAGGAAATCCTCATGACAATTACAGTTTTTATTTCTCTAACTGGCCACGTGGTTAAACTGTCATTAATAACTATCATCTTCTACGTGTTCTGTACAACCTTTGTCTTCAGAAAGCATCTCAGCTGGTCATGGTTTTTTACCTGGTGGGGTGACCCAAACCTTCATTCCTGAAGGATCTGGGCCATTCATAGTCCAATAGATTCCATTGACCTTAATCACAGGACATGGTCATACTAAGAGGTGCCCTAACGGGTCTCCTGTATTCCAGACATATTATTTCCACCTCCATTAAGGAACAACAGCCCATTGTCCCCTTGGGGATCTGGATCAATCACCCCCTGCCAACACCATAGCTCTCTTCTTTCCCTGTTGACCCAAGAGGCATAAGGAGCCCTAAGTAGCCGGGCGGCGTCTTAACTTCCAGTTCAGTGGAATAGTTGTGTTTCCCAGTGGAAGCACTCCACCCCCTGGAACTAAGACCTTTAGGCCAATAGAACACAAAGTCTTGGGAAAAGGAAACAAAGTTTGGCTGATGAGTCACTGGAAATAATGGTGACAGGTGCCACTCCCACTTCCACTCCTTGATTTTCGGAACTGGAAATGCTAGCTATGGGAGAATAAGACCATATATGAGGCACTGGTTCAGAACATATGCAGCCTTCTGGAGAACCTTGCCACCACCCTGCAAGCTATTGCCACCTAGCCGGTGCTATAACTGAGTCTTCAAAACGCCATTCCACTGTCCATCAAACCAACTGCTTCAGGACGGTGGGGATCTTGGTAAGACCAGTGAATTTCATGAGCAGGATAAATTCTGCCAGTTCCTCTTAGAAGCAATGCTGGGTGGAATACCGTAACAGGGGAAAAGGCACTCTGTTACATCCATGGATGGGGGCTTTGGCAGAAGCATTCTCTACAGGAAAGGCAAATCTATATCCAGAGTAAATGTCTGCTTCAGTGAAGACAGAACGTTGCCCCTTCCATAAGGGAAGCTGCCCGATGTAATCAACTTGCCGCCAAGTACCTGGCTGTTCGCCCTGGGGAATGGTGTCATCTCAGGGGCTCAGCGTTAGTCTCTGCTGCTGACAGATTGGGACTTAGAGGTGGCCATACCAGATCAGTCTTGGTGGGCAGAAGTCCATGTTTCTGACCCCATGCATAGCTTCCATCCCTGCCACCGTGGCCACTTTGTTCATGTGCCCATTGGATGATGCCAGGGGTGGCTGGGAAAAGAGGCTGGCTGGTATCCCCAGAACAGGTCATCCTAGCCAAAGGGTGACCTCCTCTGCTGACGTCACCCTTTGGTGAGCATTCACATGGGACACATCACACTTTTTTCCCATTTAGAAGTCTATCCACAAACCTCTTCCTCAAATTTCTTTGTCACCAGTGTCCCAATTGTGTTTCTTCCAAGTCCCTGATGATCCAGTCTAACCATTGGCTACAGCCCATGAATTGGTTTGCAATAGCACCTCTGGCCACCTCTCTGTCCAACAAAGGGCCCAACCAGTGCACTGCCTGAAGTTCTGCCCACTGGGACAATTTCCCTTGACCACTGCCCTTCAGGGATGCCCCGGAGAGGGGCTGGGGTGTTGCAGCTGTGTACTTTCTGGTGATACCTGCATGTTGTGCAGAACCAGCTATAAACCAGGCCAGGGTCTTCTGCTTCTCTGTCAACTGATCATAAGAAGTCCCCTTAAAACATTGGCACAGGTTGGTAGACAGAAGGCAGTGTGGCAGAGGTGGGAACCAAGGGCATTTGGGCCACTTCTTCACGTAACTTATTTGTGTCTTCAGGGCCTGCCTGGGTCTGACTGTGTATATCCCACTCTCATATGATGGTGGGGCGCTGCTGTGCACACCCAACCTTATGACTTGCTGGCCAAATAGCACCCAGTTATGAAGGGCAGCTCAGGTCACCTGGTAACTTGGTGGCCCCTGGTCAAATGTCTAGGGGCCACCAAAAGCCTAGTTTCTACTAAGGCCCAGTAGCAGGCCAAGAACTATCTCTCAAAAAAAGTCATTCTCTGCAGATAATTGCAGGGCCTTGCTCCAAAATCCTAAAGGCCTGAGAAGCGATTCATTCACAGGGCCCTACCAAAGGCTTCAGACAGCATCCCTGCCATTCGTTGGCATCTGGGGCACCACTGGATCTGCTGAGTTGTGTGGGGCGAGTGGCAAAGCAGCTCGCACAGCAGCCTGGGCCTGCCACAGAGCCTTCTCCTGCTCTGGGCCCCACTCAAACCAGCAGCTTTTTGGGACGCTCAGTAAATGGGCTGGAGCAAAATAGCCAAATGAGGAAGATGCTGCCCCCAAAATCTAAAAAGTCCTGCTAGGCATTGTGCCTCTTTCTTGGTCATAGAAGGGGCCAGTTGCAACCCCTTTTTGCCTGACAAGAAATACCTCAACAGGTCCCATACGACTGGACCCCTAGAAATTTCACTGAGGTAAAAGGCCCCCAAATTTTAGTCGTATGTATTTCTCAGCGTCTGACACTCCAACAGGAAGTCTAGAGTAATTACTATTTCTTGCCCAGTAGATCCAATCAGCTCAGTGTCATCAATGTATAGACCAGTGTATCTTGTGGAAAGAAAAAGTGATGGAGATCCCTGTGAGCTAATTCTGACCTAGAGCCAGAGAGCTGGTAGACCCCTTGGCAGCATAGTGAAGGTGTATTGCTGGCCTTGCCAGCTGAAGGCAAACTGCGTCTGGCAGGCCTTATGGTTGGGGATGGAGAAAAAAAGCATTTTCCAGATCAATAGCTGCATTCCAAGTACCAAGGGATGTGTTCATGTGCTCAGGCAATGAAACCACATCTGGTACCGCAGCTGCAATCAGAGTCACCACTTAGTTAAGCTTACGATAATCCACTGTCATTCTCCAGGATCCATCTTTCTTCTGCACTTGCCAGATAAAAGAGTTGAAAGCGGATGAGTAGGAATTACCACCCCTGCATCTTGATAGTGACACTAATCTCTGCAATCCTTTCAGAAATACAGTATTGCTTTTGATTTACTATTTTTGTAGGTAGAGTAGTTCCGATGGCTTCCAATTGGCCTTTCCCACCATAGTGGCCCTCAACTTCACAGGTCAGGAAACCACTGTGGGCATTCTGCCAACTGCTAGTGTGTCTGTTTTCATCAGGCATCTGGAACTGGGAAGATAGCCACAGGATGTATTTGGAGACCCACTGGACGTACTGCAAGATAGACCTGAACTAAAGCTTCATTGCTTACCTGACCTCCGTAAGCCCCTGCTGTAATTGGAGGGCCACAGTGACATGTGAGGTCTCCTGGTGTCAGTGTCAGTTCAGAGCTGGTATACTGTAGTCCCTAAAAAATCTGATTTTTTTTCTTTGTTCCAATGCACAGTTACTCTGGTAGAAGGCTATAGGTCCCTTTGGGAAATGCTAGGAGAGAGGTTAACAGTATAAATTTTGAGTAGTGTACCAGGGTCCTGCCCCAGAGGGACCCAGCCTCCCTTTATTCAGGCTGTTCTGAGTATATAAACTGGCTGAGTATATAAATCTGGGAATTGATCAAGGAGTCACAACCCGCTGTTTTTACGATGTAAAACTTTTGTTCATACATGAACAGGAACCAGTTGCTCCCACTGCATTGGGTTTTCCAGTTGAGTGGCTGTGGTTCCCACTGTAAGGTGTGGCCTGCAAAGAAGAATGATCACAGAGCCCTTCAAGGACATGGGGGCTCCTGTCACAAATTTATTTCTCTAAGGGTTTTGTCTGTTTCCACTGCTGTAACAAAATACTAGAGAGTAGGGTAGTTTGCAAACAATAGAAATTTATTTCTCATGGCTCTGAAGGCTGGGAAGTCCAAGGGCAGGGCGCTGGAAGGATTGGTGTCTGCTGATGGCTGCTTTCTGCTTCCAAGATGGTGCCTTGTTGCTGTATCCTCTGGAGGGAAAGAATGCTGTGTCCTGACATGGCAGAAGTGGGAAGGGCAACAAGAACCTAAGCTAGCTCCCCCAGCCCTTTGATAAGGCACTAATCCATTCATGAGGACAGAGGCTTTATGCGTTAATCACTTCCCAAAAGGCCCCAATTCTTAATACGGCCATAATGGGGATTACGTTTCAACATAAATTTCGGAGGGGACATAAACAGTCAAACCATGACAGATGTATCCTAGACTCTCCCAATGTGGGTAAGTAGGTCTTGAATGGCAAATACAGTCTAGAATTCCCATCTCCCTAGACTCTGAATTTCTTTCTTTTTTTTTTTTTCGAGATAGAGTCTTGCTTGTTGTCCAGGCTGGAGTGCAGTGGTGGAATCTCAGCCCTCAGCAGCCTCTGCTTCTCTGGTTCAAGTGATTCTCCTGCCTCAGCCTCCTAAGTAGCTGAGATCACAAGCTCATGCCACCACGCCCAGGTAATTTTTGTATTTTTTTAGTAGAGATGAGGTTTTACCAGGTTGGCCAGACTGGTCTCGAACTCCTGTCCTCAGGTGATCTGCCTGCCTTGGCCTCCCAAAGTGCTGGGATTGCAGGCATGAGCCACCATGCCCAGTCAAGACTGTGAATTTCCTCCTCTATATTAAGCCAAGGAAGGGCAGGCATTTCCAGTTCACTCACAGTGGGTCATCTTTTGGTGTTTTAGCTAACTAAGCAAATAAACTGAGAGAGCCCTTTTAACTCCCCAAGCTGCAACATTAAATGCAGAATCTCTGCTTTAGTGAGCCCATGTCAATCAATGCTGCCTGATCCAACTTCACCTTCCTTCCATCATTATCCCATACCCTTGATACCCATCCCCATACATGTTCCCCAGATTTCTACTTGTCTAAATTAGAAAACCCAAGTAGTTCTTTCAGAATGTGGCCTACTTCATACTTGAGTCTAGTTACAGGTCTAGAAGCAAAGAGGGGTAGTGGGTATGGGTCCTGAGGAGAATCAGGCGCTGCCTTGCAGAGCAACTGCCTAAAGAAGCCATTATCATTTCCTCCAGGAATGCAGGGTGAATCCCGTGAGGCAGAGGTGGAGCAGCCAACACCAATGTGGCCACATACCACTGGGGGTGAGGATGTCACTGTCCCTAGAGGTGGGGAGGCCACTTTTTTCCAACTCCACTGGGGATAGGGAGGTCCATTTGGCTGAGGGTAGAGAGACCTCTTCCACTGGCAAAAAGACAAGAATTTTAGAGGCTCAATGTCCCCAGGTTCACCAAAGCCTTCGCACATGTCCCCATCCCAACACAGGATCCCATTCTTTCCCAACCAATGCCCTCACTTTAACAGTAAACACCCTTCAAGACTGGGAGTTCGATTTGTGCTGTAATTCAGCCAATTACAGGATAAGGTTCTGCATTTGATTTTCAGCAATGTCAGCACAGCTAGAAGCGCTTGGGTTATTTATGCAGCTCTTGGGCTGGAAATTCAAATCCCTGAGCTCATCCTTTTCTTTCACACTTTGTCCAGCAACATTAAGGGCAGGGAATCAACATCATTATATTCCTTATTTTTCCAAAAATATTTGCAAGTATCATATACAGAGTCACCTAGCTCCTTGCTTCTTGTAAGTGGTTGACTGGGATATTTTGTATATCTCTGTAAACAGTTCTCAATGCTCTCTTTACTACTGGAAATAGAAACATTACCATCTTTAAATGTAATCGGGTTAGAAATCCAATTTCAGAAAACTTGGAACCAATTTAGAAAATGCATCCTTACAATTCTGTTCCTCTAGAACCACCCTGTTCCAAAATGGAACTGTTTTGTATCTTTTTTTTTTTTTTTTTTTTTTGAGACAGAGTCTCACTCTGTCAGCCAGGTTAGAGTGCAGTGGCACAATCTCAGTTCACTGCAACCTCCACCTCCTGGTTTCAAGCAATTCTCCTGCCTCAGCTACCCAAGTAGCTGGATTGCAAGCACCCACCACCACACCCAGCTAATTTGTGTGTGTGTGTGTGTGGTTTTGGTAATGATGGGGTTTCGCCATGTTGGTCAGGCTGGTCTCAAACTCATGACCTCAGGTGATCCTCCCGTCTCCACCTCCCAATTACAGACATGAGCCACCACTCCTGGCCTGTTTTGTATCTTGATTGTGGTGGTGGATGTACAAGCCTACACATGTGATACACAGAACTAAAGATAGACACACTAACACACACACACAAATGGGTGCAAGTAAAATAGGGGAATTTGAATAAGCTCTGCGGATTATACAAACATCAATTTCCTGTGGTGGATAGTGAACCATAGTTTTGAGAGATTGAGGGAAACTGAGTAAAAGGCATATTATTTCTTACAACTGCATGTGAATCTATGGTTATCTCAAAATATTAGATTGGTACAAAAATAATTGCTGTTTTGCCATTGCTTTTTATAGCAAAAACTACAATACTTTTGCACCAATCTAATAAAATGTTAAATTTTTTTTAAAGGCACAGGATGTCCACCAATAATGGTACCTCAGGTGTTGACACCAGCAGACTCCTGGGCAAGTGATCAGCCAATGGGCCAGTTGTTCACTAAGGCTCCTCTAGTTATGATAACAGAAATATGCCAACCATATATACAAGATAAGCTGTGCTTCTAGTCTCTAGAGCTGTGCTGTCCAACACGGTAGTGACCAGCCACATCGTAGCCATCAAACACTTGAAATCCGACCAGTCCTAATTGATGTGTGCTGTTAGTGTAAAATACACACCAGATTTCAAACCCATAGTGCAAATAAAGCAGTATGAAATACCACTTTTTTAATATTGACTATGTATTGAAGTGATAACACTTTGGATATATTGAATTAAATTATATATATATGCATATGTATGTATATATACAGAGGTGGTGCAGCACACACACACACACACACACACACACACACATATATATGTATATATATATATTTTTGAGACCAGGTTTCTCTCTTGTTGCCCAGGCTGGAGTGCAGTGGCACAATCTCAGCTCACTGCAACCTCAGCCTCCCGGGTTCAAGTGATTCTCCTGCCTCAGCCTCCGAAGTAGCTGGGATTACAGGCACCTGCCACCACACCTGGCTAATTTTTTGTATTTTTAGTAGAGATGGGGTTTCACCATGTTGGCCAGGCTGGTCTCAAGCTCCTGACCTCAGGTGATCTACCCGCCTCAGCCTCCCAAAGTGCTAGGATTACAGGCGTGAGCTACTACACCCAGCCAATAATATATTTTATTAAAATAAATTTCACTCGTTTTTTTCTGAATGTGGCTCCAAGAAATTTAAAATTACATATACGTTCTATATTTCTGTTGGACAGCACTGCTCTAGAGTAACCACAAGCATCGTTAATTATCATGGAGCCATTAAGGTCCCAACCAGAATGCACCCCTGGTCTTTATCTGATTTCCTAAGAGGCACCTCCTATTCGCTCTAACTCTACAGAATCCAGAGTTGGTTCTTTGTGGGCGCCTGAAACCTACTAGGCTCACATAGCTTGGTGCCAGGTCACCCCAAAAGTCAAGAAATTATCAGTTGACCAGGCGCAGTGGCTCATGCCTATAATCCCAGCACTTTGGGAGGCTGAGGCAAGAGAATTGCTTGAGTCCAGGAGTTTGAGACCAGCCTGTACAACATTGTAAAACCCCATATTCACTAAAAATTAAAAATTAGCTGGGTGTGGTAGCATGCACCTCTAGTCCCAGCTACTCAGGAGGCTGAGGCAGGAGGATTGCTTGAGCTCAGGAGGTCAGGGCTGCAGTGATCCATGGTCATGCCACTGTATTCCAACCTGGGCAACAGAGCAAGACTCTGCCTCAAGAAAAAAAAGAAGAAGAAGAAGAAAAGAAAAGAAAGAAAGGAAAAGAAAAAAGATAAAGAAAATAAAGGAAAAAAGAAATGACCAATAGCTGGGTGTGGTGGTGTGTGCCTGTAATCCCAGTTACTCAGAAGGCTGAGGAGGGAGGACTGCTTGAGACCAGGAATTTGAGACCAGCCTGGGCGATATAGCAAGACCCTATCTCTAAAAAAAAAGCTAACTAAATTTTTGAAAAAGAAATGACTGATAAAAGCCATAACCACAGTGTTCTTTCCGGGAGATTTCCTCATAGGTGGCTCAAAAGTCAGGCACAAGTCTCATTCACTCTCATCTTGGGTCCCAGCCCAAATGGCACCTCTTCAGTAAGCTGTTTGGACACTCTTGGGCACTCTGGATGCCAACAGGATCTTCCATCTGTTCCAGCCTCTGTCTCTGTTGTGGTGCCCAGTTCTGTGGAGGCTCCAGCCGGCTCCAAGCAGAGGCCACAGGACAGTGCCCCTGTCCGGTGGGACCCATGCTCCTCTCACCTCCTGCCTTGGGGCTAACTGTGGGACACTGCACAGTGGAACCCACTCAGAGCTCACGAATATGTAGCCTCAACATTTTAGAAGAGTTAACTTTTTTTTTTTTGAGACAGAGTCTCACTCTGTCACCCAGGCTGGAGTGCAGTGGCACAATCTCAGCTCACTGCAACCTCCGCCTCCCAGGCAATTCTCTTGCCTCAGCCTCCCAAATAGCTGAGACTACAGGCTTGTGCCAACAAACCCAGATACTTTTTTGCATCTTTAGTAGAGAAGGGTTTTCGCCATGTTGCCCAGGCTGGTCTTGAACTCCTGATCCCAGGTGATCCGCCCGCCTCGGCCTCCCAAAGTGCTAGGATTACAGGCGTGAACCACCTCGCCTGGCCAAGAAGGGTTAACTTTTGAGCACGAGGGGCTGGTGCCAGTGGACAATGCTTCCCCACCTTCCCCCAGGTTGGATGGTCCTGAGATGTCCTTCACACAACACTGCAGCTTGTCCTGTGAGATGGAGCAGCCAGTTGTCAACAGATGCAGTGGCCAGCTTGATGCCACATCCCCTTCACAGAGGCTCTCCCTCCTTTCCCAGTACACTCTCCCTGGAATCACGTACCCCATGAAGTGCCTGCACTGACACCTTTGCCTCAGGCCCTGCTTTCTGGGGAACCTAGGCTAAGCAGAGACCCTCCCGGCCGCCTGCTTCCAGCCCCAGCCCCCATCCTCCATCTCAGCGCCTGGCTCACTTTCTTGGCTGTGTCTTTTATGCTGCTAAGGATCTTGATCATTTGTTCGCTGGCTTCTGTTTTCCTCTCTGCCCAACTAGACTGCAGGCTCCTTGAGGGCTCCATCCCCAGTGCCTGAAACCCAGCCTGGTGTGAACAGGGTGTGCAGTATTTGTTAAAGCCCTGACCACACTGCCTGTTCCTCTCGGAACGTTAGACTGAGCAACCCACCTGCTCTGCTTATCAGCTGGGATCAGACATATTGAGAAGAGATGACTAATAAGGCACCAGGTCTTCATTCTGGGGAGAGAAGCTGCTCTTTCTAAAACTAGGGCATGGCCTCGCACAGTGGCTCATGCCTATAATCCCAGCACTTTGGGAGGCTGAGGCGGGAGGACTGCTTGAACCCAGCAGTTCAAGACCAGCCTGGGCAACATAAAATAAAAAATAAAAAAGTTAGCCGGGGGTGGTGACAAATACCTGTGGTCTCAGCTACCTGGGAGACTTAGGTGGGAAGATCACTTGAGCCCAGGCAGCCAAGGCTGCAGTGAGCCAAGATAGTGCCACCACACTCCAGCCTGGGCAACAGAGCAAGACCCCATCTCAAAATAAATGAATAAATATTTTTAAATTGGCCGAGTGCAATGGCTCACATTTATAATCCCAGCATTTTGGGAGGCCAAGGCAAGTGGATCACCTGAGGTCAGGAGTTCAAGATCAGCCTGGCCAACATGGTGAAATCACATCTCTACTAAAAATATAAAAATTAGCCAGGTATGATGGCATGTGCCTGTAGTCCCAGCTACACAGGAGGCTGAGAGGCAGGAGAATCACTTGAACCCAGGAGGTGGAGGTTGCAGTGAGCCGAGACTGCACCACTGCACTCCAACCTGGGTGACACAATAAGACTCCATCTCAAAAACATAAAAAATTAAAAGATACAAATACAAATAGCCAGGTGTGGTGGTGGGTGCCTGTAGTCCCAGCTACTCGGGAGGCTGAGGCAGGGGAATCGCTTAAACCCAGGAGGTAGAGGTTGTAGTGAACTGAGATGGCACCACTACACTCCAGCCTGGGCGACAGAGTGAGACTTGGTATCAAAAAATAAACAAACAAACAAACAAACAAAATTATCCAGGTATGGTAGCGTGTACCTATAGTCTCAGCTACTTGAGAGGCTGAGGTGGGAGGATCTCTTGAGCTGAGGCAGTTGAGGCTGTAGTGAGCCGAGAGAGTCCCACTGCACTCCAGCCTGGGTGACAGAGCAAGACCCCATCTCAAAATAAATAAATTAATAAATGTTTATAAATTGGCCAAATGTAGTGGCTCACACTTGTAATCCCAGCACTTTGGCAGGCCGAGGCGGGTGGATCACCTGAGATCAGGAGTTTAAGATCAGCCTGGCCAACATGGTAAAGCCATGTTTCTACTAAAAATCCCAAAAAAAATAGCCAAGCATGGTGGTGTGCACCTGTAATCCCAGCTACTTGGGAGGCTGAGGCAGGAGAATCGCTTGAACCCAGGAGATGGAGGTTGCAGTGAGCCAAGATCATGCCACTGCACCTCAGCCTGGGCTACAGAGCAAGACTTCATCTAAAAATAAAAATAATAAATAATAAAGCTGGGTGTAGTGGCTCACACCTATAATCCCAGCACTTTGGGAGGCCGAGGTGGGCAGATCATGAGGTTAGGAGTTTGAGACCAGCCTAGCCAGCATGGTGAAACCCCATCTCTACTAAAAATACACAAATTAGCTGGGCATGGTGGCAGGCGCCTGTCATCCCAGCTACTCAGGAGGCTGAGGCAGGAGAATCGCTTGAAGCTGGGAGGTGGAGGTTGCAGTGAGCCAAGATCGCGCCATTGCACTTCAGCCTGGGCAACAGATCGAGACTTTGTCTCAAAACTAATAATAATAAATAATAAATCAAAATAATAAATAACAAAACTAGGATGTCACCATTTTGGATCCACCCAGGTAGGAGCTTGCCCTTAAAGGTGGTGAAGGGGAGCAGAGAAGCAAGTATTGAAACCGACCAGTCACCGAGCAGTATGAGCAATCCAGGGCAAGATCTTCCTTCTCCCCAGGAGCTTTGATGGCCTTGAATTTTTTTTTTTTTTTTTTTTTTTTTTT
>NW_022437037.1:1286721-1314820 GCF_009761245.1 Sapajus apella
TTTTTTTTTTTTTTTTTTTTGAGACAGTGTCTCACTCTGTCGCCAGGGCTAGAGTGCAGTGGCTCAATCTCAGCTCACTGCAATCTCCGCCTCCCAGGTTCAAGTGATTCTCCTGCCTCAGCCTCCTGAGTAGCTGGGATTACAGGTGCCCACCACTACACCCAGCTAATTTTTTGTATTTTTTTAGTAGAGACGGGGGTTTCACCATGTTGGCTAGGCTGGTCTCGAACTCCTGACCTTGTGATTCGCCCACCACAGCCTCCCTAGGTGCTGAGGTTACACACGCCCAGCCCCCTGCCTTGAACTTTTTAATCAACTGAACAATCCCAGGAAGGATTCCCAGACCCCAAGAGCAGGCTGGGGGTGCTGAGGACATGGGCTTTCCTTTGCAAAGCACCTCTCAGGCACTAAGCAGGTGCTGAGCTTCCACGATCTCATTCACCAACCCCACACTGTGGGTCCCTCTGGGGTTGAGGCAGGCATTAAATACGACAGTGCAAGTGGAGTGCCCAGCACGTACATTATCATCACCATCATCTTCATTATTGCTCCCATCTGTGACCCTGAACCTTCATTGTCAGACCAAAGAGGCAAGCCCTGGTCCTCCCACACAGACCACATCTGCCCCAGAAAGAGTGCACCAAGAATAGCAGCTGTCAACCCAGGGCAGTGCTAGTCCCCAGGGCACATCTGGCAATGTCTGGAGGCATTTTCAATTGTCACAACTGGAGGGAGGGTGCCACTGGCATGTCATGGGTAGAGGCCAGTGACACTTGATCCTAAATGAACAGGATAGTCCTTCACAAGAAAGAATCCGTCCCAAATGTCAACAGAAACCATGGTTTAGAGGGTGCAGAGTATGAAGAAATGTGCCCCAGCCCCCAAGGGTGTCGCACAGGGCAGTGTGGTAGGGGACCCCAGCAGGCCTAAGCATGAATCCTAGACCCCCTTACCGTGGCTGTGGGTCCTGGACAAGTGAAATTTCACCCTGAGCCTCAGCTGTTAAACTATAAGATGAGGCTGTTAACACCTGCCTCTTCAGGGTGCAGGAGGATTAAATGAGGTCACATGTGTAAGAGGTTTAACTCAGGTCTTTGCAGTAAGAGCTCCAGCAGTGGGAACTGCTCTAGCTTGAATAGCATCTCTCCAAAATTCACATCCACCCGGAATCTCAGAACGTGACTTTGTTTGGAAATACAGTCTTTGGCAGATGTAATCAGCTCAGCTAAAATGAGATCATACTGGATTTGGGTGGGCCCCAAACTCAAAAACTCATATCTTTATAAGAGAAAGGAGATTCAGACCCAGAGACACGCAAGGAGCGCACCATGTGACCGCAGAGGCGGAGATCAGAGTGATGAGGCCGCACACAGAGAAACGCCCAGGGCTGCCCGCAACTCCCAGGAACCGGGAGGAAGGCATGGAACAGAGCTCCCTTGGAGCCTTAGAAGCAACCAGCCCTGCTGTGCCTTTTATTTTGGACTTCTGGCCTCCAGGAGCTGAGAGTAATTTCTGTTGTCTTAAGCTACCCAGTTTGTGGAACTTTTCATGGCAGTCCCAAGGAACTAGGATGAGGGCTGTGGTCATACGGTGACTGCTCACAGTGATCTGCAGCGTACTCAGGGCGCATCTCTAGAGCACACGGAGGTCTCAGTACCCTGAGAGTACTGGCACCTGTTCACCCTCCCACGTGCTGCACAGAATCCTAGCACCCAAGGTGTACCTGGACCTCGGGGACTATCTCCACGGACGTTGGAGAATGTCTGTATCTTCAGGTACCTGGTTGCCTGGTTGGTGTTTACCTACATTCTCTGGAGCTCACGGGGTACCCCTAGGGCCTATGGGATTTGCCTATGATAAGCCATCAGCACTACTTGCATCTACCACCCCTAGAAGTGCCCAGGGTGCCAGCAGCACAGAGAGTGCACCCACAGCACTGCCAGTGTACTGACAGCAGCTCCCCAAGGGTGTCTAAGGAAAGGTGAGCCTCCTAGAGGCCTCAGAATACACAGCACACAGCGAGTCTGCACACACCGTGGATACCAAGAGAGCACCGGGGCTGACCCCATGGAAGGTTCCAGTGACCCACAAACAGCATCCTTGGGAAGCAGATGGTATTTAAAGCACGAGGTTAACTTGTGGCACACGGGCTGGGTTACAGCACACGGTGGCTGTCTACAGCCCTGGATCGCACTCGTGGCCTGGGGAGGATGTCGGCCCCACAGAAATGGCTCTGCGGAGCTCCAAGTAGCTATGGCACATGGAAAGCAGAGAAGGAGGAAAATCCATTTGGGGCCAAGAGCTCTGTCTGAACTTTGTCCTTTTCTCAAGCAAAAGAAAATATTATTTCACCCTCTAAAGAGCCACACATAATAACAGGCGAAATGTCAAGACCAATGTTGATATAAACCCCCAAGGAAAACAAACATCTCCGTACCTTCTCCGCCGCCTCCCCACCTCACCCTGCTCGGCTAGTTTAAACAGATCCAGCGGTGGGCAGAGGGGATGCGGGGAGGCGGGAAAGCCTGCCTGGCTCCCAGAGCTGTGAGGGAGGCCGCCCCGAGTTCAGCACACAGAGCCCGCTGGGAATGCGTAGGTGAGCCTGGCCTGGGAAGGACACACAGAGCAGACCCGTGGTTAAGAGATCAGCCTGATTCAAATCCCAGAGTCACTCATTGGCTGTGTGACCTTGGGCAAAAAGCCTGACCTCTCTGAACCTGAGTTTCCTCATGGGCAATGACCCTCTGGCCAGCCAGATCTCCCTGGGGGTGGTGAAAGGCCAGGGGGTAGGCCGTGCAGGGAGGCATCGAGGCTGTGTGACTGCGTGAACAAGCACTTCCTGAGCACCCACGAGGTGCCCCCCATGGGTCTAGCTACTCCATTGAAACTAACTCATTGAATTCACACAGCTCTGCAGGAATAAATTATCATTCTTATGTTGCAAGAGGAAAAGCAGGCTCAAAGAAGTGAAGGGATTCATTCAAGGCCGCACGGCTGGGAAGAAGGACTGATTTTTTTTTTTTTTTTTTTTTTTGGAGACATGGTCTTGCTCTCTGACCGAGGCTGGAGTGCAGTGGTGCAATCATAGCTAACCGCAGCCTTGAACTCCTGGGCTCAAGTGATCCTCCTGCCTCAGCCTCCTGAGTAGAGATTTAAAGCCAGTCTTGTCTGGCTCCAAAAGCCTCAGGCAAGGTTGACCCTGATTCATCCAGGACACTGGAAGCCGGGTTCTAGCTTCAGAATGCACAGAACTCTGCACCCCAGGACGTGTGTTGGGGAGGAGGGTATTGAATGATACTGCCCAGGAGACCCCAAGTTTGGCTCTGAGGCCTCAACTGACGAGCCCTTGGCTATGCGTCCTTCCAGCCCCATACTTTCAGTTCAGTTGTGTTTTTGTGTTTTTTTGTTTTTTTTTTTGAGATGGAGTCTCCCTCTGTCACCCAGGCTGGAGTGCAGTGGCACGATATTGGCTCACTGCAACCTCTGCCTCCCGGGTTCAGCAATTCTTCTGCCTCAGCCTCCTGAGTACCTGGGGCTACAGGTGGGTGCCACCACACCCGGCTGATTTTTGTATTTTTAGTAGAGATGAGGGTTTCACCATGTTGGCCAGGATGGTCTTGACCTCCTGACCTCAGGTGATCCACCCGCCTCAGCCTCCCAAAGTGCTGGGATTATAGGTGTGAGCCACTACACCCAGCCCCGTATTTTTTTTCTTTTCTGACTTGAGGGCAATTCAACGAATATTTGTTGAGCCCTTCCTCCATGCCAAACCCTGAGATGAGCACAAAAAGACCCAGAATGAAATCCTTCCTGAGTCCTACCTTCAAGAAACTTCCAGTTCAGTCGGGGCAGGGGCAGCAGACAGATATGGCAAGACTATTACAATATTATAAATACTTTAATGGGTGCCTGTATGGGCTCTGAAAGGACCACCGGAGAAGGGGCCCTGAGTCTCCCAGTGGGAATCAAAGGCAGGTGGCATTTGCATGAAGATGAGGAGGGACAGCAGTCGGCCTGGAGGGCCAGAGAGGAAGGGTATTGGAGACAGAAGGAGAGGCTCACGTAAAAGTACGAGGCATGAAGGCCAGGCATGGTGGCTCATGCCTGTAATCCCAGCATTTTGGGAGAGGCCGAGGTGGGCAGATCACTTAAGGTGAGGAGTTCGAGACCAGCCTGGCCAACATGGTGAAACCCCATATCTATCAAAAGTGCAAAACTTAGCCGGCATGGTGGTACATGCCTATAATCCTGGCTACTCAGGAGGCTGAGGCAGGAGAATTACTGAACCCGGGAGGTGGAGGTTGCAGTGAGCTGAGATCGCACCACTGCAGCCTGAGTGACCAAGTGAGACTCTGTCTCAAAAAAAAAAAAAAAAAAAGCAAAAGAGCAGGAACCAAAGTCCGGAGTGCCAGTCAGGGGATCTGCACGTGGCTCATTTTGCTATGGAGCATCAGAGACTGGCAAGAGAGGTTAATGAGCTGATCCAAGATCCCACAGTGAGAAAGTAGGACTGAGAGGTATCAGGGGCCAGGTGACGATGGGCTATATTGAGGTGGGTTTTATTGTGAGAGCGACAGGGAGCCACAGAAGGGACACACTTGCCTTTGAGAAAGGTCACTCTGTGCCCAGCAGGGAGCAGAATCTGGAAGGGGGATGGTTGGAGGTAGCAGACCAGAGAGGAGGTAAGAGAATATGGCAGCCAGAATGGGGGTGCCAGTGAGCGGGATCCCAAGATACACAGGTGGAATGGACAGGACTTGGCACTGGACTCGGAGAAGGAGGAGTGCAGAGTGGAGAAGAGGAAGAAGTTTGCAGCATGCTCGGGTGTCACTGCTGGCTGGTGGCTGGCGGTGATGTCTCCCAGGGAGATGAGGGCCCATGAGGAGGGTTGATGAGGTGAAGGCCGCTGGGGCCTGGGGAGTGTCCCAGTGAGGACACCAGGAGGCAGCTGGCCATGGGAGTCAGGTTGGAATGCTGGGATACACCAATATGGGACACGGAGCAAAAGAAGAAATGCCAAAAGTAGCTGGAGAAGGAGCAGCCAGAGGGTAGGTGGTCAGCCAGCGAAGGGGAACGTTAAGGATGTAAGATGAAGCCAAAAAGCCTGGCAAAGGGACCAGGCAACCCGCAGGGCAGGGCAGCCTAGCCAGTCTCCATTTCAGGTGAGAGATGGCAGCAAGTTGCTGAGTGGTGGGTGTGGTGACGGGGCAGACAAGGATCAGGGCTGTACGCCCGTCTTTTAAAAGCTTGGCAGGAAATGGAAAGAGACATGGAAGACAGTAGCCAGCAGGAGGTTTGGGGTCCAGGGAGGGTTTTCATTTCCAAATGGGAGACATGAAGAGCTGCTATGATTCAGAAGTTCAAGTCTGAGTCGGGTTACTGGAGACAGGGAGGTCCTCGTGGAGGACATTGAGCTGCGGTCTGGAGGCCGCTGGGGATGGTAGAGCTTCCACATTGAGACTGAAGGACAGAAGCGATTGAAGAGTGCAAGTGTCAACCTAGACAAGGAAGAGGGAGGCATGATGAAGTGAGGCCGGGGACATCAGCCACAGGCGGGGTGGGGGTCCCCAAGGGCAGCCCGAGGCATCTGGCCAAGCAGCCGAGAGGTGGAAGGTGGACCAGCTTCAGATCCAGAACAACCTGGGTTTGCATGCTACTCACCAGCTGTGTGACCCCGAATGGCACCCCCACCTCATGGTCTCCTCATCCCTGACACCGGGAGGGCAGTGGTCCCTGCCCCATGGGAACAAACGCATGAAAGGCATTTGGTGCAGGATCCGGTGAGCAGAGGACCTCGATAAATGTTAGCGAATAAGAATAATAAATACCAAGGGGCTACCGAAGGGTTTTTAAAGCCGGGAAGTGACAAGGTCAAATCTGTATTTTAGAAAGACCCCGCTGGAGGAGGAGGTAGCCTTGGGGAGAAACGAAAAGGTCATGCCCTTCTTGAGGTATTTCTCTGAAGTCTGTGGGAAGTTTGTAGTGTCAGGTTAAGGATTTTATTGGTTCCATGTTTGGGTTTTGATTCGGCCGTTTCCTTGGGTCCTCTGCACAGACACTGGTCTAACTGGCATGCTGATCGTTGGCCTGGCGGGTGCGGCTCGGTGAGTTGGGCGCAACGGGGCTTCTAGATGAATTTCAGACATGAAATAAACTGATGTGAAAAGTAAATCCAGAAAAATCAGTAAATAACATGGAGCATGGATTTTGGGGAGGACCAGGACCGGGGCTGGCAGGGCTCAGAGTGAGGGGTGTTGGGCCCCCAGGAGGGCTGGGGGTGATTCCTTGAGAAATCCCCAGGCTGTTCCTCAGGGGCAGCCAGCAGCAGTGATTCGGACACGACCGGCCCTCCTCTCCCATCCCTCATGAATTCAGTGGAAAAAGCTTCCACTCAGAAAGGCACTGATGCATCTTACTGGAGATCCCTGGGGCCCATGGTGAGCCCAAGGGCTTAGAACTGGGTAAAATAGAAGAATCGCAGTAATAATAATAACATTGGCACCAGGGATCATAGTAACATTAGCAACAGTTATCGCTGAGTTCTTACTATAGGCCAGCCCTGTGATGAAACAAATACTATTAGCAGCCCCATTTCACAGAGGAGGAGACTGCAGCTCAGAGAATTATGCTGTTTGCCCAAGGCCTCAGCTTAGGCTAGGGTCTCTGTCCTGGAAAAGATACCCACATTCCGGTCCATCCTGCTCCAGGGACTCTGGCCCGATTGGAGTGCTGGGCAGCACTTTCTCCAAAAAGCCTCGGGGAGAGTGAATTGTTCTGTTTGTAACTCAGGCACAAAGTAGGAAGAGCCCCAGGAGCATGTAGCCTCCCCTTCCAGCTCTCTGCTAACCTGCTGTGTGACCCTGGGCAAATGGCTTCCCTTCTCTGAACCTTGGCTGCCTCTTTTTCAGGCAAGTACGGCCCAGTGGCTAGTCCCCAGGACTGTCTTGCAGATTCCACTGGCTCCTGCCTGTTTCTGGCCTAGCACATAGTAGGCGCACCACGGAGGCCCAAGCCTGCTTCCCAGGGCTTCCCTGTCCGGGCCGATTATCTCCATGGAATCCACGCTGTGAAAATAAACATGAACTCAAGTGGCCCCGGTCTCCGTGGCAGCCAAGGGGAAGCTCAGTCCCCAGCCCGTGTCTGTTCTAGGCAAGAACAAAAGTTTCCCTGTGAAGTTGCCCCCACCCCCGCTTCCCTTCTGGAGCCAGCTGGGATGGGGGTGGGGGATGGAGGGGGCCAAGCCTGGAGCATAGTGAGCTCAGCTGCCTGTCAAAACCCAGCCCCAGCCCAACACCGCCCAGCTGAGGCAGGTGGAGGGCTCCAGGATCAGGAGCCTTGGGGGCAGGAAGCTGGGCCTGGGGGTAGGATTTGAGGGTGGCTCTTGGGGTAGGATGGAGGCCTATGGGGAAAAGACAATGGGTGGCACTAGGGATGGAGGATGCAGGGACTAGAGGTCAGGGATGCAGAGAGGGGCAGCGCCCGGTTATCCTCGCACAAAGTGCCACAGTGCCCATTCATCTAACTCACACCCCTTTGCCCACCAGCCTCCCTGTGCAGAACTTGGGTTTTGGGAGCCGGTGGGAAGTGAGCTGGCCCTGGAGGACACAGCAGAACCAGCAGGAAACTTGGTGTCAGGGAGGAAAGGGCTCAAACTCCGGCTCTGTCATTATTTGTTGTGGGCCTTGGGCAGATCGGGGCCCCGAGTCTCCACCATTTCTGCATCTGTTATGGAATGGACGATCTGGCCAACGACTGGGCAGCCTACTGGGGGCAAATGTGAGGCATAGCAACAGGGGGTCCAGGCATGTGCCAGCCTAGGAGGACAAGAGAGCTGGGTGACAATGCAGGGTTCTGGGGAGGAGTGGAGAGCCCCAGAGAGAGCATCTACCCCAGGAGAACAGAGCCAGCAACAGTGAGTCAGGCTCAGCCCAGCCTGGGGAGCCGAGGGCAGTGTGGACACAAGGTGGCTCTCCGGAGGGCAGATGGCAGTCTTGACAGCAGTGTGGACGCAGGTCTCCTGACAATGTGGAGAGAAGAGGGGCTGTGCAGAAGGAAGCCCTGTTTCTCTAAACTTAAGCCCTTCATATGCCCAAGCTGTCCTGCTGCAAGGTCCCCTAACCAAGCATAAACCTTGCCGCACCAAGGAAGTGTGACCTTGCTGTTTCCTCCAAGGTCATCAGAGCACAGGAAGTCCACAGTAAGGAGCAGCTCTGCATAGACAGCGGGCCAAGTGGAGCCGTGTGGATCCGTGGTAGCCATCATGACAGGAGCAGCATCACTTGTCCCTAAGAGGCCAAGGAGGCTCAGAGGCAGCCAGAAGCTGCCAGTTCTGGCGCGGCCAGTGGTCATGACAGTGAACTTTGTTTGGCAGTGCAATGGCAGCATTGGTAAGGGAGGATAGAGGGGTGTAAAATGCAACCAGGACTTATGTGAAAACCTCAATCACACTGTTTAAAAAAATGGAATTAATGATGGATGGTCCATCACCACAAGATAGAAACATGGTTGATTTTTGTATGTTGCTGCTGTATCTGGCAACCTCACTAAACTCATCTATTAGTTTTAGTTGCTTTTTTGTAGGTTATGTTGGATTTTCTTTTCTTTTTTTTTTTTTTTTGGACGGGGGTTTCCCTCTTTTTACCCAGGCTGGAGTGCAATGGGGCGATCTCGGCTCACCGCAACCTCCGCCTCCTGGGTTCAGGCAATTCTCCTGCCTCAGCCTCCTGAGTAGCTGGGATTACAGGCACGCACCACCATGCCCAGCTAATTTTTTGTATTTTTTTAGTAGAGACGGGGTTTCACCATGTTGACCAGGATGGTCTCGATCTCTTGAGCTCGTGATCCACCCGCCTCGGCCTCCCAAAGTGCTGGGATTACAGGCTTGAGCCACCACACCCGGCCTGGATTTTCTTTTTTCCTTTTTGAGACAGAGTCTCACTCTGTCGCCCAGGCTGGAGTGCAGTGGCACAATCTTGGTTCACTGCCACCTCTGCCTCCTGGGTTCAAACGATTCTCTTGCCTCAGCCTCCCCAGTAGCTGGGACTCCAGGCACGCACCACTATGCCTGGCTTATTTTTATATTTTTAGTAGAGACAGGGTTTCACCATACTGGCCAGGATGATCTCAAACTCCTGACCTCGTGATCCACCCGACTTGGCCTCCCAAAGTGCTGGGATTACAGGCATGGGCCACCACACCCGGCCGATTACACTGGATTTTCTACCTAGATGAGCATGTCATTTGCAAATAAATGCAATTTTACTTTTTTCTTTCAAAATCAAGTGGCAACCAAGACTCATCTATGGGTGTATGTTATCTACCCGTTGGGGTCGCCCTGAAATGCCTGGAATAATGAGGGTCTGCAGGGAGCTAGGTCTTCTGAGTGGAGAGGCAGAAGTTCAGGGTGAGCTACATCCAGGTTGTCGTCATCACAGGCTGTTGATGTCAGAGTTCCGGCGATCGCAGTCCCTCCTGTGCTGGGTGATCACAGTATTCACAGTGTCAGAGCTGTGAAAGTGTCTGAAGTGGAACAGGATTTGAAACCCACAGGGCTGGGCTCCCCACTTTCTGAGAAAGACATTTAAATCTTTAATGATGTACTTTATTCAAATATTAAACGTTTCAATACAAATTACAATATAGGTTTTTCTATTTTTAAAACTTCCAGATTCTACAATCCTACCCTTAGAAACTTATTATTAGATAATTATTAAATCTGGCAAGTGGTGGTTCACGTCTGTAATCCCAGCACTTTGGGAGACTGAGACCGGAGGATCACTTGAGCCCAGGAGTTCGAGACCAGTCTGGGAAACACAGTAAGACCTCGTCTCCACAAAATTTTAAAAATTATCTGAGTATAGTGGCATGCACCTATAGTCCTAGCTACTTGGGAGGCTGAGGCAGGAGGATTGCTCGAGCCCAGAAGTTCAAGTTGCAGTCAGCCACGATCATACCACTGTACTCCAGCCTGGGCAACAGATGAGGCTCTGTCTCCCCACTGCCGCAAAAACATATACACGTATGTATAAAATCCACAAAGATATAGATTGATGATGAGAATGCCATCACAAAGTTATTTGTCCAAAAATAATTTAGAGATCATCTGAAGAGCCAACAAAAACATGGAATGCTATGCAGCCATTATGAATGGCTGTGCTGTGCAGATATATCTTTATAATGTGCTTGATTTATATCCAAGTGAAACAGGCTACAGAACAGTATTAGAGAGCAATCCCATTTTAGCGCTTATATAAATACATATATATATGGGAAAATGTCTGGAAGAAAAATATTTCAAAATGTTTACCTACCTCTAAAAGGTGAGATTAAGAATAACCTGGACCAGGCATGGTGGCTCCCGCCTGTAATCCCAGCACTTTGGGAGGCCAAGACGTGAAGATCGTTTGAGCCTGGGAGTTTGAGACCAGCCTGGACAATATAGTGAGACCTTGTCTCTACAAAAAATAAAGCCAGACATGATGGTGTGTGTCCGTGGTCCCAGCCACTTGGGAGGCTGAGATGGGAAGATCACTTGAGCCTGGGAGGTCAAGGCTGCAGTAAGCATGACCATGTCACTGCATTCCAGCCTGGGAGACACAGCGAGACCCTGTCTCAAAAAAAAAAAAAAAAAAAAAAAAGTGCAATTTTTTTCCTGATTATCTTTTTGTTTTATCTGCACTTTCTTGTTTTTCTACAGTTAAAGTTATAACAAAGATACAAACAACTCCCATTTATTAAACACTTACTTTGTGCCAAGGGCATTGTGTATCGAGGTCTTTAGATTTATATGTTTCCTTATCTACTCCTTTCAACACTAGGAAATACATACTACTGTTTTATCAGGCAGGATTGTTTCAGCTGAAAGTGACAGAATGCCCAATTCAAACTGGCTTAAGCAAAGAGAGAAAGTTAATTAACTTGTATCAACAGAAAATCATCATCAGCTTCATGCAGGTGCCCAAAAATTGTGCACATCTGTGTGTTCTCTTGGTTCTACTTCCTCTATTGCAGCTCCATTCTCAGACAGCCAGTCCCACCTGGGAACAAGGTGGCTTTTTAGCAGCTGCTCTAACATCCTCAGAACTGCAAGGTCATAGGAAAGAAGTGTTTCAAGCAAAAGCCTGGAGATTCCTGCTATTGGACTGGCTTGAGTCACATGATCACCCACAAACGCATCTCTGTGGTCAGATGCTGGAGTGTTCTGATTGGCTTAAGCCTGGGTCACATGCCACATTCAGAGCCCAGGAATGAATCACAGGTTCAGGGTGGGAGAGAATTGGTTCTCCCAAAGGAAAAGCAAAATTATGGTAACTGATGCTAGATGGGGGGAAATAAAACCATCCACAATTATGATCTCCAACTTGCTAACGAGGAAACTGATAAGCTCAGAGATGATGGGAAATTGTTCAAAGTCAAATAAATAGCTGGGTGCCATGGCTCACGCCTGTAATCCCAGCACTCTCGGAAGCTGAGGCGGGTGGAACAGTTCAGCTCAGGAGTTCAAGACCAGCCTGGGCATCATCATGAGCCCCTGTCTCTACGAAAGATACAAAAAAATTAGCCAAGCATGGTGGCATATGCTATCTGTGGTCCCAGTTACTCAGGAGGCTGAGGTGGGAGGATGGCTTGAGCCTGGGATGTCAAGGCTGCAGCACTCCAGCCTGGGCAACACCGTGATACCCTGTGTTGCCAAAAATAAAAATAAGAGGGCTGGGATTTGAACCCATATTGTCTAACTCCAAAGACTTATTTATGGCATGATATTACCTCCCCTGATTATTTGTATAGTAATCACATCATAATTAATTTAATCATGTCATAAATGAATTCGTTAACAAATAAAATAAAATCATAAGCCTCTATCCGTGGAACAGTGGTGCGTGGCTGCTTACGGTGCAGGTGGGGTCAGAGCATGCTTGAGACACCCATGCCCAGTGCCTCCAGGCAAGATGATGACAGACATCCGGGTACTTCATAAGGCTTGGATTATCTTCCCATCAAGACAAGCTGCCGAGAGCAGCCCTGACACCAGTGAATGGCAAGTGCAACCCAGAAAATAAGCTCCAAACACACAAGTTGTCATAATAATGGCTGATATTTATGAGTGGCTTATTATATGTTAGGCACTGTGCTATTGATTCCTCATGACTACCTGAAGAGGTGGCTATGGTAGCTGCCCTGAGTTACAGATGAGGGCTCTAGAGCCCACAGAGCCCCCTTGCCAAGGTCACACAGCCATCTCAGGTGGAGCAGGGCTCAGGTGGAGCTCTGACTCCAGAGCCAGCCCTTCATCCCATGCTCTAATGTCTGTACGATAGTTCCTCTCTGCACCCAAGAGGAAATTTTAGTGGTACTTGAAAGATTGGAACTGTAGAAAGAGGTTGTGCTGATAATACAACTCCTAGTATTAAAGGGGCCAAGGAGGACTGATCCCCCCAGCTGATGTCTTCATTGAATTTCCCTGACATTTTCTGGGAAAGGATTGTGTCATTGAAACTGAAGCACAGCATGCAGCCTCAAAGCCTGCTCTTCTTCGCATTGTGATTTCAGCCTTAATCTTGAGTTTATAATTATTTTTTGTGGTAAAGGATATATGTCATCACTGGCAAAAAATAAATCCAACCTCTAAACAGACGCTTAGGTTTAAAGGGATATTCCCTGGGGAAAATGATCATGATGCATTGTTCTTTTTCTCATTGCAAATAACATAGCTATGTAGAGGATATGATCCAAATATTTTTCTTAAACGATATTTATACAGAAAAAATACCAAAATAAGGCTGGGTGCGGTGGCTCATGCCTGTAATCCCAGCACTTTGGGAGGCTAAAGCAGGCTGATCATTTGAAGTCAGGACTTTGAGACAAGCCTGGCCAGCACAGTGAAGCACTGACTCTACTAAAAATACAAAAAATTAGCCGGGCGTGGTGGTATATGCCTGTAATCCCAGCTACTCAGGAGGCTGAGGCAGGAAAATCACTTGAACCCAGGAGACAGAGGTTGCAGTGAGCCAAGATTGCACCAGTGCACCCCAGCCTGTGTGACAGAGCAAGACTCCATCTCAAAATAAACAAATAAATAAATATTTAAAAAATAAAAAACCAAAAGACTAACTCTGGGGGCGGGTATTATGAATTATTTTTATTTTCTCATTTGTGCTTTTCTATACTTTCCAAGTTTTCTGTAATGAAGTATATTATATTCATAATTTAAATGTTATTAAAGTTTCTTACAAAGGCTTGCTAGTTTCAGAGGCACTAGGCTTTCATTAACAACCTCAAGCTTAGTTGTTGTTTTTTTTAACTTTCTTTATTTACTTATTCATTCAACAAACATCCACTGATTTCAGCTGTGCTGGGCTCTAGCTCAGAGTGGATCATATACAGATTCCTTTGAGGAGCTGCTGTTGCAGTAGATGGACAGACAGACAGTCCCATACCACAGTTGTCTGCTCAGACACCATGACCCCATGAGATGTAAGCTCCAGAAGGACAGGACCCTCTGTGGGTCATCTCTGTATTCTAGTACCTAGGACGAGGTCTGAAACAGGTGCTGCAGAAATGTTTCCGAACAAGTGAGTGAAATCAGGAGACACTTGTTCAAATCCCAGCTTATTGAGTCCCAGTTTCCTCTTCTACAAAAACCAAAGATAATACCTATCCCACGGAGTTGTTTGAAAGCTCGATTAACAATGCCTGGGCCAGGCGCGGTGGCTCATGCCTGTAATCCCAACAGTTTGGGAGGCCGAGGTGGGCGGATCACACTGAGGTCAACAGTGTGAGACCAGCCTGGCCAACATGGTAGATTCCCGTCTCTACAAAAATTAGCCAGGCATGGGGGCACGCTCCTGTAATCCCAGCTACGTGGGAGGCTGAGGCACGAGAATCGCTTGAGTCCAGGAGGCGGAGGTTGCGGTGAGCAGAGATGGTGCCACTGCACTCCAGCCTGGGCAACAGAGAGAGACACTGTCTCCAAACAAAACAAAACAAAACAAAATAAAATAAAAACAATGCTTGGAAATAGTAATAGACATTTGACAAAAAGCAGAAATAACTTGTTTTAAGTTCAGTAGATGATGATGATGTGCAAAGTCGGAGGTCAGGACTTCCTCTGCAAGCTTCGGGAGCTGGACTAGAAAAAAAAATTGGTTTATAATTTGGGAGAAGAGTATGTAGCTTATACTCCCATTTCTCTAAGAAAAGTAGAGACATTACATTTTAAAACAGAAGGACAAAGCAAAAACTTGAAGCAGCAACTCTTCCCTAAAGGGAGAGGAAGAAAACAGGGTGAAGGGGGAGACAGACCCTTCATAATATTTCTTGTTTTGTAGACCTGACTTGAAAGCCAGGCAAATATTTAATATAATCATAAAATAATGTGAAATGCTTGCAAAAGAAAGTTCAAATATCAAAAGCAAAACAAACCCAAAAAGCTAACTTATGGGAAGCTGGTGACATTCCCAGACAGAGAAGAATTACTCCAGGTCACTAAAACGCAGTCATTTTGACTGTCCCTTCCTAATAAGACATTCCTAAAGAAAAAGCAAAAATAAAGACACAAAGTATGAAAGAAAAAATAATAATCATACTGTTGGGGTGCTGTGGTCTGAATGCTTGTGTTGCCCCCAAATTCATATGTTGAAACCTAATCTTTGATGTGGTAAGAGGTGGGGAGTCTGCCCTCAAGAATCAGATTAGTGCCCTTCTGGGGGAACTTGCCCATCTCTTTGCCCTTGCACCATGTGAGGACATAGCTAGAAGGTGCCATTTTTGTTTTTTGGTTTTATTTTTGGCTTTGTTTTTTGAGACAGGGTCTCACTCTATTGCCAGGCTAGAATGCAGTTGCATGATGTCAGCTCACTGGAGACTCCGCCTCCTGGGCTCAAGCAATTCTCATGCCTCAGTCTCCTGAGTAGCTGGGATTACAGGTGCACGCCACCATGCCTGGCTAGTGTGTGTGTGTGTGTGTGTGTGTGTGTGTGTGTGTGTGTGTGTGTGTGTGTGTGTGTGTGTTTAACTAGAGATGGAGTTTCACCATATTGCCCAGGCTGGTCCCAAACTCCTGACCTCAAGTGATCTGCCTGCTTCGGCCTCCCAAAGTACTAGGATTACAGCCGTGAGCCAATGTGCCCAGCCAAAGGTGCCATCTTTGAAGCAGAGAGTGAACAACAGACACCATATCTGCTGGGTCTTGGTCTTGGACTGCCAGCCTCCAGAACTGTAAGCAATAAGTTTGTTGTTTATAAATTATCCAGTCTAAGGTATTTTGTTACAGCAGCCCAAAGGGACTTAGACTTGATAGCACTGGCATTCTTATCTGAGAGTGTGAAGTGGGTCAAGTGGCGCTCAACAAATGAGTTTATCTTTCACTGGGAACTGAAAAGAAAGGACATTTCTCATGGGAGAAAGAACAGACAAGGCTAAGTAAAAACATGGTAGTACTGAATTTAAATTAGAAGTGTCAATATGAACTCATGATTTTTTAAGTATATTAGCAGGCTTTATTTATTTATTTATTTTTAGCAATTTGGGGTTTACAGAAAAATTCAGCAGAAAATACAGAGAGCTCCCGTATATCCCTTCACCTCCCCCACCCACTCCCAGTTTCCCCTGTTGCTAACATCTTTCATTAGCGGAGTGTTCTTTTTTAAAAAATCAGACCAGTGACATTGCACAATGGCACACATTTGTTACAACTGATACATTAATAATGAGACATTAACTAAAGTCCATAGTTTACATTTAAGTTCACTCTTGATATACATTCTATGGGTTTGAACAAATGTATAATGACATGTATCTACTATTATAATATCATACAGAGTAGTTTCACCACTCTAAACAAAAATCCCTGCATTCCCCCTGTCCAGCCCTCCCTCCCCCAAACACCTGGAATCCATGGATCTTTTACTGTCTCGATCATGTTGCCTTTTCCCATAGTTGGAATCCTCTGTGTAGCCTATACAGACTGGCTTTTTCCACCTAATGATATGCATTTAAGTTTCTCCTGTGTCTTTTCATGGCTTGATAACCTTTCAGCACTGCATAATATTCCATTGCCTGATGTATAGCAGTTTGTTTACCCATTCGCCTATTGAAGGACATCTTGGCTGCTTCCAAGTTTTGGTAATCATAATTTGTGATGCATTTTACCTTTTAAAAAAAGTATTTCCTAGCTCTATCCATTCAAAATGCCCAGAAACAATGACCAACCCAACAGTAATGAACATTGTGTAAAACAAGATTGTGCTTTCTCAATAATATTCCTCACTCAAAGGAACCAGGACCCCTTAGAGGGACCGCTGATTCCAGGTTTGGGGCAGAAAATACACAAGATGAGTCTGGGGCACCTTGCTGTTCCAGAAAGCAAGGAAGCCATCAAAGCCAACTGGGGTCAAAGACATCTGGAATCAATCCAAAGAGGTTCTCTTTAGCTGAATAGGATCATTTGAGCACCAATAAGGATAAGAATGGCAGGGGGATCGAAACATATCAAATAACATTAAATCCCTATATTCATAAAGATGAAGATAGGGATTTTAAAAAAGATACATTTTTTTTGAGAGAGAGAAGGTCTCATTCTGTTGCCCAGGCTGGAGTACAGTAACACGATCTTGGCTCAGAACAGCCACGACCCCTGCGCTCAAGTAATCCTCCCATCTCAGCCCCCCAAGTAGCTGGGACTACAGGGATGTACTCCATGGCTAATTTGTATATTTTCTGTAGAGGCAGGGTCTTGCCATGTTGCCCAGGCTGGTCTCAAACTCCTGGGCTCAAGCGATCCTCCTGCCTCAGCCTCCCAAAGTGGTGGGATTACAGGTGTAAGTCACCAAACTCGGCCCATAATGATACTTTTTTAAAATTCAATTTTTTAAAAACCTCCTAGGATGCTGAGAAACAAACACATTATTTGAGAACCATTAAAGAGCCAAGTCTTGCATCGTCTATAGTGTGTATACTGAAGGAGAGCATACTGTGCCTTGCGTTAACTAAAGAGTTAATAAGGAGATGCCCTTTTTCACGTATTCCAGCTAATAAATGAAGGAAGATAGAATTAAAACATCACATTAGCTGGGTGTGGTGGCACATGCCTGTAGTCCCAACTACTTGGGAGGCTGAGGTAAGTGGATCACTTGAGCCCAGGAGATTATGGCTTCAGTGAGCCAAGATCGCACTACTACGTTCCAGCCAAGGCAACAGAACAAAACCCTGTCTCAAAAAAAAAAAAAAAAAAGGCATCATCATTTTGCAATCCTTAATGAAATAATGAAACTAGGCAGTGAACACCCACAACTGCAAACTTCACCCAAAAAAAGAGATCACAAGACATTATGGGCCTCCTGACAAAAGGACATGGCACAATACCTCCTGCGAAGCATTGTGGCCAAAAATCGAACCTGAATCTGATCAAGCCTCTAGATCTAATTACAGGAAATTCCGAAGACAGAGGAACATGTTAAAAGACCCCACAGGAATACAGCAGCAAAATCCAGAATGGGGGGAATGCTGCTGGACAAGCAACGGGGTTTCTTCCACAAATATTAATAAATGACAAGGGTGGAGAGGTGGAGAGAGAGACAGGACATGGGAGAGCGAAACTGTAGCTTAAGAGAGACTTTAACAACACACATCCTTTTTAAAACAATGTACAAAACAATTATGAAGCAATCAGTGAAACTGTAGACACTGACTAGATCAATTCGAAGATGATTTCTTCAGGAATGATAACGGCATCGTGGCTATTATTACCTTTTAAAGACTCCCTTATCTTTTATAAATATACACCAAAATATTCACGGTTGAAACGTTATCATGTCTAGGATTTGCATTAAAATAACCCAATGAGATAAGGGTATTGGGTGGGAAGTAGACAAAACAAGATTGTGCATGAGTTGTCACTTTGAGACTGGGTAACCGGTACATTATACTGTTATATATGTTTGAAATGTCCCATGATTTAAAAAAAAGTTTACCAGAAATAAACATTCTGGAAAGCTCCTTTTCTAAAACAAAGGAAGAGGCAACCAGGATCACTTGTGCCTCGGATGTTTTTATGTTGTCACCAATGTGTGTGACATCTGGCCAGACTGAGTGGCAACTTTCTTCCTGGTACTCCTTCCTTCTTTCCTTCCAAGTATGTTGGTGAGTTGGTTCCAAGCTGCCTGGGAAGGGGTGAGGAGGAGCCACATGTGATGTGCCTTCATGGGATCAGCCTGCATCCCAGGAAGGACCACCAACCCCAAGGCAGAGGGAACAAAGCCGGGTCTGGGCCCCAGCGCTGCAGCTGACCTGGCAGGTTCAAGGTAGGAGCACTGCAAACCCAGCCACCTGGGCAGGCTTCTCTCTGGTTCATTGGTGGTGCCAGGGCACTCACAGCAGGCATCAATCATACAGATAAAAGCAGAGTCCTGTGATGATTAAGAGCTTGCTTCTTGGGAGGCTTAAGCGAGAGGATCACTTGAGCCCAGGAATTCAAGGCCAGCCTGTCAACATAGCAAGACTCCATGTCTATAAAAATAAATAAATAAATAAATAAATAGGCCAGGTGCAGTGGCTCATGCCTGTGATCCCAGTACTTTGGGAGGCTGAGGCAGGCCGATCACCTGAGGTCAGGAGCTCGAGGCCAGCCTGGCCAATGTGGTGAAACCCCATCTGTACTAAAAATACAAAAATCAGCTGGATGTGGTGGTGGGCAACTGTAATCTGAGCTACACAGGAGGCTGAGGCAGGGGAATCACTTGAACCTGGGAGGCAGAGGTTGCAGCGAACCAAGATCTTGCCACTGTACTCCAGCCCAGGTGACAGAGCAAGACTCTGTCTCAAACATAAATAAATAATAAAAGTAAATAAATAAACAAACAAGAGAGACATGGGTTCAAATTCCAGATCTACCAGTCAGTACCTGTGTGGCTGGTGGGCATATGCCTTTACCTGCCTGAGCCTCAATTTCCCCATTTGTAGATTGGGAACAGTATGAGTGTGTTAATCTGTGTTCACACTGCTATAAAGAAATACCTAAGACTGGATAATTTATAAACAAAAGATGTTTAATTGACTCACAGTTCCTTCTGGCTGGGGAAGCCTTAGGAAACTTACAATCATGGTGGAAGATGATGGGGAGGCGGGCACCTTTACCACAAGGCGGCAGGAGCGAGAAGAGTGAGGGAGGAACTTCCAAACACATAAAACCATCAGATCTCCTGATAACTCATTATCATGAGAGCAGCATGGGGGAAACTGCCCCCATGATCCAATCTCCTCCCTCTCTCGACACATAGGGATTACAACTGGAGATGAGATTTGGGTGGGGACAGAGAGTTAAACCAAATCAATGAGTATCTCGCATCAGGTTGCTTTGTGGATTCAGTGTGAGAGTATGTGTGAAGGGCTGAGCTTAGTGCCAAGCTACAGTGATACCCAACATATGGTGGGTATTTCTACTGCTGTTATTGTCATCGTTGTTAGAGCCTACCCAGAATATAAAGTAGGGCTTTTCCCCAAAAATTATCCCTTAGATTTGACTGCTGAGAGAGCATGTTGTATTATGGGACACATTTACGGTTACTTCATTTTGACCAATAGAATGCTATTTGGGAAAGATGCATTTGCCTGAAATGGCCTCACCAGATGCTCATTTTGGATGTTAATGGCAGTAACCTGACAAATGGACTGAAAGAAAGATAAAGTAATTTTGTTGCAGCTTTAGAATTTCTCCCGGGAGTGTGGTCTCACACACACACAGGGGATGGATACTGTTGCAAACAAGACTTTTACAGCCCATTTTATAACACAATAAAAAAAAGGTGTGCAGATTATGAATTTATACTCACCAGAAGAATAAAAGTAACCTAGTAGCCTAATGTTCAGCAAACAGTTATTTTTGGCTTGGGATAATTTTAGCACCATGTAAGAATTTGTAACAAACAACTTACTGGAGATTAAAAAAAAAAAAAAGAACTGGAGATAGAGGTGCTCTAGAAAATGATGTTGGACATCTCAAAAAGTGGCCTGGTAATGACAAAGGACACAGATTCAAAAATGCAGGTAGAGGCTGGGCAAGGTGACTCACACCTATAATCCTAGCACTTTGGGAGGCTGAAGCGGGGGGAGTGCTTGAGCCCAGAAGTTCAAGACCAGCCTGGGTAACACGAAAAAACCCTGTCTCAACTAAAAATACAAAAATTAGCCAGCAGGGGGGCACTTGCCTGTAGTCCCAGCTACTCTGAAGGCTGAGGTGGGATGACTGCTTGAGCCCAGGAGATCAAGGCTACAGTGAGCCAAGATAGCACCACTGTACTCAAGCTGGGAGACAGAGTGAGACCCTGTCTCTCTCTCTCTCCCTCTCTCTCTGTTTCTCTCTCTCTCTCTCTCTCTCTCTCTCTCTCTCTCTCTCACACACACACACACACACACACGCAACAAATGAAAAAATAAATTGGACTTTGTCAAAATGTAAAATTTCTGTGCATCAAAAGATACAATCAACAAAGTGAAATGGCAACCCATGAACTAGGAGAAAAGTTTACTGGCAATCCATATATCTGATAAGGAGTTAATATCCAGAATATATAAAGAACTCCTACAACTCAACCACAAAAAAAAAATAAAGAATCGGAAAAGGGGGCCAGGCACTGTGGTTCACGCCTGTAATCCCAGCACTTTGGGAGGCTGATGTGGGCAGATCACCTGAGGTCAGGAGTTCGAGACCAGCCTGGCCAACACGGTAAAATCCCATCTCTACTAAAAATACAAAAATTAGCCAAGCGTGGTGGCACATGCCTGTAATCCCAGCTACTCAGGAAGCTGAGGCAGAATTGCTTGAACCCAGGAGGCGGAAGTTGCAGAGAGCAGAGATCATGCCACTGTACTCCAGTCTAGGCAACAGAACAAGACTCCATCTCAAAAAGTAATAATAATAAAGAATGGGGAAAGGGCTTAGATAGATATCCTTCCAAAGAAGATATACACATGGCCAATAGGCACATCAACAGATGCTCAACTTCATTAATCATTAGGGAAATGTGTATCAAAACCGCAATGGGATACACCTCACACACACTAGGATGGCTACTACCAAAAAAAGAGAGAGAGAGAGAGAGAGAGAGAATGTGGAGAAATAGGAACCCTGTGCACTATTGGAAGGAATATAAAATGGTGCAACTACTATGGAAAATAGTATAGCATTTACCTAAAAAACCTTAAAAACAGAATTACTGTAGGTCTAGCAAACCACTTCTGGGTATATACACAAGATAATTGAAAGCAGGGACTCAAAGAGATATCTGCACATCCATGTTCACTACAGCATTATTCACAATAATGAAGCAATGGAAGCAACTCAAGGGTCCACCAGCAGAGGAATGAATAAACAAAATGTGATATATATACACATAATACACAGTTATTATTCAGCCTTAAAGACGTGGGAAATTCTGATACATGCTACAACCCTTGAAGACATTATGTTAGGTAAAATAAGCCTGTCACAAATGCACAAATATGTATAATTCCACCTCTGTGAGGCACATAAGAGTAGTCAAATGCAGAGACAGAAAGAGCAGAATGGTGGCTGCCAGAGACTAGGGTCAGGGGCGGGCACAGGGAGTTATTCTTTAATGAGTAGAGTTTGTTTTACAAAATGAAGAATAGTGGAAATAAATGGTGGTGATGGTTGTATAAGAACAGGAATGGGCCAGGCATGGTGACTCACCCCTGTCATCCCAGCACTTTGGGAGGACAAGGCAGGTGGATCACGACATCAGGAGTTCGAGACCAGCCTGGCCAACACAGTGAAACCCTACCTCTACTAAAAAAAAAAAATAATAAAAAAGAAAGAAATACAAAACTTAGCCAGGCATGGTGGCATGTGTCCGTAGTCCCAGCTACTCAGGAGGCTGAGGCAGAGGAATCACTTGAACCAGGGAGGCAGAGGTTGCAGTGAGCCGAGATCATGCCACTGCACTCTAGCCTGGGTGACAGAGTATGACTCCGTCTCCAAAAAACAAACAAACAAAACCATGGAAATGCACTTACTGTCACCGAACTGTTGAACTGTACACATACAAATGGTGAAAATGGTAAATTTTATGTTAGGTATATTTCACCCACAATTAAAAGATAATAATAACAAAAAAATGCAGGTGAAGGGTTTGAAATCAAATTATTTCAGAAACTGCAAGAAAAAGCAATACTTAAATCTGGACATGGTAGCTCACACTTGTAATTCCGGCATTTTGGGAGGCTGAAGTAGGCAGACTGATGAGATCAGGAGTTTCAGACCAGCCTGGGCAACATGGTGAAACCCTGTCTCTACTAAAAATACAAAATATTAGCCAGGAGTGGTGGTAGATGCCTGAAATCCCAGCTACTCTGGAGGCTGAGGCAGGAGAATCACTTGAACCTGGGAGGCTGAGGTTGCAGTGAGCCAAGATCATGCCACTGTACTCCTGCCTGCGTTACAGAGTGAGACTATCTCAAAAAAAAAAAAAAAAAAAAAAAGCAATATTTATATATATGATGTTATTTTTATTTTTAACCTATTTTTCAGGTTACTGCTATAAACATCCAAAATTATAATAAAAATTATAATTTTACAGGTAGTACCAAACTCATAAATTTAATATTTTAAGTAGGTATGTGACAGTTTCATTGTCTTGAGTTTTTGAGGGTTTTTAAAAAATTTCTTAAATTGGCCAAAAAATACTTGGGGGTTTTTTGTTTTGTTTTTAGAGACAAGATTTTGCTCTGTTGCCCAACATGGAGTGCAGTGGTGAGATCATAGCTCAGTGCAACCTCAAACTCCTGGCCTCAAGCGATCCTCCCACTTCAGCCTCTTGAGTAGCTAGGACTGCAGATACATGACCCCATGCCTGGCTAACATTTAAATTTTTTGCAGAGATGAGATCTTGCTATGTTTCCTAGGCTGGTCTCAAACTCCCGGCCTCAAGCTATCCTCCTACCTCAGTCTTTCAAAGTGCTGGGATTACAGGCATGAGCCACTGTGCCCAGCCCACCCTGGGGGGCTATCTTTCAATTAGAAAAATACAAAGGTATCTCCCATTGCTTCTGGCATGTTTAGGGCATGTATGGAATCATCTCCCGTCACCACCAGGCTCTCCCCAGATGCCCTTGGCTCTCTCAGGATGTCCTAGAGTGTTCTGAGTTCCACACAGACGAGACTCCAGAGCTCAGGCTCCAAAAATCTCACAAAGCCTTCTCTCCTCTCCAATAGGGCACTTCCTAAATGCAGAGAGTATTTACTGTTTAAAAAGCTTGTATTTTGTTGTCCGCCCCCCCACCAACTTTTTTTTCAGAGACAGGGTCTTGCCATGTTGCCCAGGCTGGCCTTGAACTTCTCCATTCAAAAGATCCTCCCACCTCAGCCTCCTGAGTAGCTGGGACTACAGGCACAAGTCACCATGCCAGGCTGTGTTGCACTTATTAATATCCTTTTATGTAAAAGTTAAGAGCTGGCTGGGCATGGTGGCTCACGCCTGTAATCCCAGCCTTTGGGAGACTAAGGCAGACAGATCACTTGAGGTCAGGGGTTCGAGACCAGCCTGGCCAAGATGGCAAAACTCCATCTCCACTAATAATACAAAAATTAGCAGGGCATGGTGGTGCACCCCTGCAATCCCAGCTACTTGGGAGGCTGAGGTAAAAGAATCACTTAAGCCCAGGAGGTGTAGGTTACAGTGAGCCAAGATGGTACCACTGCACTCTAGCCTGGGCAACAGATGGAGACTCTGACTCTAAATAAATAAATAAATGGAAAGAGCTGCTCAAAGAAATGGTAGAAAACATATCTTTTTAAATGCTCTTGTACCCCCATACCCTGAAAATGCAGTTTTCCTTTTGCAGAGTCCCCTCAGGACTGTCACTTTACAGTTGCCCCCACAATGAGCCCCCAGTGGGAAGCGGCTTGGTGTTTTTTTGCCTTGAGTCTTTGGCTGATCTACATAGGAATGGCATATCCCCAGCTACAGAACCAGCGCAATGTGGACTATGTTATATTCAAGGGTACATGTTCCTTCTCCATCTCATAGATCCCCTTCCACTGCCTTGACACTGAAGGGCAACCTCGCCATCACTCCTTTCTCATCGTTCCTGGGTCTTCCTCTGAGACTCACAGAATGAGGAGTGAAAAAAACATGCAACCCCATCTGACCATGAAGGAGAATCACTATCAGGTGTTGCTGAGAATATGTAAGAGGTAGCTCTAAGCTAGCCTGGGAGGTAAAGGAAGGCTTCTGGGAGGAGGTGGCCTTTACATGGAGACAGAAAGGATGTATAGGAGTAAGCTAGGAAGTGGGAGTGAAGAGGGCTTTCAGGTGAAGTGAATGACGCATTCAAAGCCCCGAGGCAGGACAGAGTAGGAGTGGCTTGAGAAACTGAAGTCAGGCCAGTGTGCTCGGCACTCAGCATAGCATGGAGAGCCAAGGGGAGGGAGGAAGAGATGAGGCCAGGGACAGGCCACGGGGAGGATTCTAGACTTGGAGGCTTTTCCTGGGTTTGGAAAAGCCTGAATTGCCGAGCTTTTCCAGGGAGAATAATTCAACTGGGCAGATTCTGTGAGCTGGAGCGGAGGTGGAGGCCAGGACGCCAAGATGGAATTTTCTGGCTTTTCTGCACACTGGGGACAGTTGCAGGCTGTCTGGATCCCACAGAGCTCAGCAACATGCCTGACTCACCACCCCTGAGGCTGCCCAGCCCACAGGTGACAGTGTCAGGGCTGGGGCCACCTGCCTGGTCCTGCCACTCAGCGACCTTGAACAAGGCACTCCCCACAAGTCTCTTTATCCATAAAATGGAAATGACAGCTATATCCCAGGCTTATTCTAGGATTCCATGAGATCATTCTAGGTCAGTGGCTTTATCAATAAATGTTATTATTATACTATGACTTGTTATTGATGTTTGCAGCCTGTCCCAGCTCCTGGGCACTGATTTGTCTGCTGGTTGCTGGTCTGTTTCAGGGACAGACGCTAGCAAGGCGCAGGGCTGGCATGTTCCACTTTTTTGCATACATGCGAATCTTGCATTCAGAGAGCCCCTCCTTCCACAGAGGGTCCAGCGGGGTTGCTTGGGGGACACATTCCAGAAAGAATAACTCTGTGTAACATGAAACCCTGAATCTGGAAACACAACCTCTATGGGAAATTGGAGGATAAGGTCTGCTCTGTGGACTGCCCAGCCTCACTCCATACAAAAGGCATATTGAAACCCAAAGGCCTCATCCCTTAGCCTACAGACTATAGTCTCACTCATCACTGTGGCCCAAGATCTTCCTAAAAACCAAACTTGACCAGGGCACTGCCCTGTTTCAACTCTTCCATGGCCCCCACTCAGGTTCCCCCTCAGGTTCAGTTCCGTACCCCTTATCATGACCTACACTGCCCTGTGGTTCAGGCCCCTGTCCATACCTGCAGCCACACCCGAACTTGCTCTGACTCAGCCACATGGGCCTCCAACAGATTGAGCTCTCTCCTGCTTCAGGACCTCTGCACATCTGTGAGCCCTCTTCCCGCTCTAACAGGCCACTGCCAGTTCTTCCAGATTCAAAAGTCCACAGACTTTGTTAAACCTCCAAATAATAATAGAAAGTAGGCCAGGTATGGTGGCTCATGCCTGTAATCCCAGCACTTTGGGAGGCCAAACTGGCTGGATCACCTGAGGTCAAGAGTTCAAGACCAGCCTAGCCAACATGGAGAAACCCTATCTCTACTAAAAATACAAAAATTAGCTGGATGGATGGTGGGCACCTGTAATCTCAGCTACTCGAGAGGCCAAGGCAGAAGAATCACTTGAATCCAGGAGATGGGGGTTGCAGTGAGCCAAGATCATGCCACTGCACTCCAGCCTGGGTGACAGAGTAAGACTCCATCTCAAAAATCTAAACAAATAAATAATAATAATAGAAAGTAGTAATATTATCCCCACTTTCCAGATGAGCAGACTGAGGCCATCCACCATCAGGCCTGGAGTCTGGCAGGCCGGGCTTGAGGTTTAATTGCAGGAGCCACCTGCAAAATCACCAAGTGGTTCCTGCAACTAAACCTTCAAGCTAGGCCAGCCAGACTCCAGAATCTTTAAGTACCCAAGATGAAGCACCTGGTCACACCTTTACCACCACAGGAGGGTGGAGGTCGCTCAAAGAAAGGCTGGCCAAGGAGAACCGGGCCAGGGTAACACAGTGTCATGGCATGGAAGCCATTCTCAATGCATTCAAAACCCAGTTCAGCCCTCAGACGCTGCAGTCTTAGGCAGAACATTCAACCTCTCTGAACCTCAGTTTTCTCATCTGAAAAATGGGGCTAAATAATAATAGAAACCTCACAGGTGCTTTGTGAGTATTCGGGAGTGACATATGAAACATCTGGCCTGTTGTGGACGCTCAGGGAATGGCATGATGCCACCCTCCCTTGACGCATCTGGGGAGGCTGCACCAGTGCAGACCAGCCTAGCCCAGACTCGCCTTGCATCACCCAAGGTTAGGCAGCCAGGGCCTGGGAACCATCCCTGCCCTGTTTTCTGTTTGGGGCTTTGTGTTTCCCAGCGTTTCCTTTGGAAAAAGTCCAGCTTCCTCCCCGCTGGAAGGAGGCAGGAGGGGTTCGCGCCTGTGTCTGGATGCCCGAGGGAGCCTTGTGGGGAGATGACAAGAGCCTGGGGTTTGGAGTCAGGCCAGTCGGATTTGAATCCAGGATCTGACCTTTACAACACTGTGTGGCCCTGAGCAAGTGACTTCACCTCTCTGAGGTGCCAATTTCCTCACCTGTTTCAGGTCTCATGGTCTCTGCCTCAGAGGGTACTGGATGCAGATGGAGGGGTGGGGTGAGAGAAGGTTCTGAATGCAGTTCCCCAGTGTACATCCGGGGATTCCTTTTGTGGATGGGTTGAAGACCAGGGGAGGAGCCAGAGGTTGACAGCTGGAGTGACCAAGACAAATGCTCCCTGGCAAACTGAATCCAGTGGGTGTCCTGCCTGGGATGGAGGTAGGAGGGGCAAATTTAGGTCTAGCTTGTCAGCATGCTGCTGGAATGAGGGTCCAAAGTGATCAGACCTCTGATTATTCAGAGGGAAAATCCAGCTTTCCATGCAAAATCTCATGATTAAAGTATGGTAAGGAGTATATAGGATGATTCCATTTATTTAAAAAAATCAAAAACAGGCAAAACGAAGATAGTGGTTTCCTTGGAGAGAGGTAGGTAGTGCCTGGGAGGGGACATGAAGGATTTCGGGAAGCCAGTGACATTCTCTTTCTTCATTTGGGTGTTGGTGGCATGGGCGTGTCCCCTTCATAACCCTATGCTTCGGCACTTTTCTACATGTGAATTATGCTTCAGTAAAAATGCTAGAATAATTTAAAAACAAACAAATCCAGACTGCAGTGCTGGGAGGACAGAATATCTGCAGGGGCCAAACTGAACACATCTACAGGCTGCCTTCTGATTCCAGCCTGGAGACGTGAGGCAGGCATGGGGGCTCTTGGCCCCTGACACCCTGGACAGGCTCCTCACCCTTAGCAGGCAGGTGCTTCCTCAGCCACACAGGAGGAATGCCCATCCTGCCCCACCCTGCTGCCTTGTCCAGAGATGGCTGGACAGTCACATCTCTGATCAATGCTCCTCTTGGCCAAGTCTGCTGAGCTCACATACTAGAGAAACAGACAAGCTCTGCCACTTAAATGATAAAGCGGTCCCCCCAAAACTCACCCTTATTTATTATACATTTTACTTTACCAAGAATGCCCAGAGGATAGTAATCAAAAGTGATACTAATCAAAACAAATTCACATCAAATGCATTCATGGAAAGCGTCTTTCTGCGAGTTATTCTTAGTGTCTTAATGCAGCTTTTATGGTTTCAAATACCATCCTGGGCCTTCTCTGCTCTCACTCTGGTCCTCAGCTGGGGAAGCCCCCAGTTCCAGACAGGGTGCAGAAATAATCCAGCCCATCCATTTAGCAAGAACACAAAAAGGATGAGCTGTGGTGGCTCACGCCTGTAATCCCAGCTCCTTGGGAGACTGAGGTGGGAGAATCACTTGAACCTGGGAGGTGGAGGTTGCAGTGAGCCGAGATGGCCCCATTGCACTCCAGCCTGGA
>NW_022437037.1:1314920-1414704 GCF_009761245.1 Sapajus apella
GGCTTCCTAGAATCTGGATTTCACCAAACCCATCTGCCAGGCCTGATCACCCCCACGAGGTAAACTCAAAGGCTACAAACTTAACTGGTAGTGTCTTGGGGCCCAGGAGCCCCTGATGTCACAGGGGTCATGGTAGGCAGTGGGATTGCAGATTGCCCCAGCTCCACCCCTGTGCCTGGTTCAGAAGTCTTGGTTTTATTTTTATTTTCTTTTCTAAGGGCCAATGGGAGGTGCATACACCTCCTACATAAAGTGGTACTAACCAAAAGAAATGCACATCAAATGCATTTATTTGCACAGACACTCATAAAAACTTTACTAGACACCAAATAATTACAGGAAGGGGTGAACCTTCAATCTGCCGAGCCACAGCGTTTTGAAGTGGATTTAAGATAAAGATCAAATAGAACGGGTACTGGCCCCAGCCTCACATTGAGGTCTCTTCCCCAGCCATGGGCCCATGAGGTGGAGACTCAGGAGCTTTCTGGCTTTTGTGACTCTGTGTCCCATTCATGGAAAATGTCTTTCTGCAAGTTATTCTTAGTGTCTTAATGTGGATTTTATGGTTTCAAATACGATCCTGGGCCTTCTCTGCTCTTACTCTGGTCCTCAGCTGGAGAAGCCCCTAGGTCCAGACATGCTGCAGAAACAATCCAGCCCATCCGTTTGGCAAGAAAGCCAAAGTTTCTTGAAGAAAATACATTTTAAAATAAATATGTGACACTTGAGAATGCCACGTGGTTGGTTTTGGTGTAACAGGCTGAAGCCCCTAATTCTGTGGCCCCACAAGGGACTATCTCTGAGCAGCTACTTGCAGGCCCAGGCTCCAGAGCAGGGCCAGTGGCAAAGGCTGTGCCAGCTGTGCTGGGCCTCTGGGCACTGCCTGGAGATCTCCCATGACCAGCCCACAGCCGCCTGGAGCGGAGCTTCACCTGCCCTGGAAGAAGATACACAGGTGAGCCCAGGGGGTCTGTGTGCTCTCAAGCCCTGGGTGGTGGTGGAGGAGGAGGAGGAGGAGGAGGAGGCAGCTCTGATTTCCCCAAGTCTTGATAGCAAGGTCCCCCTTCCATCCAATTATTTACCAAAGATGTACAGAGCCCTGGTGGGTGCTGGGTGCTGTGGTAAGCACTTACATTTCAGCCTCTCTACAACCCTGTGGGACAGATGAGGAAGCTGAGGTGCAGAGAGTAGGGCAGGACCTCCCTGAGGTCCCATAGCCAGATCCTGAACCAGATCTGGGTGGCTCCCTAAGACCTGCTCTTGACCACTCTGAGCTACCGGGGGACCTCAGCACCGCACCACATGGCCAGGGCGCAGTCTCTCGGAGCTCCAGTCCCCAGGGCTGACAGCAGCCTGGGCTCTGAGGGAGCCAGTCTCCTAACCCACGGTGGAGGAATCCCATGACTAATGACCCAGACCTTGTGCTGGAAAGTCATGGGTCTGTGGCCAGAACCCCCACCCGCTGGGGGGGGGAGCTGCAGGAAGGACTGAGGGGGTTCACTGGGGCTGGTTGTCTCCCTACTACACACAGACACACACGCTTGTACGCAGCCTCAGACTTGACGCTCTGCCTCACCAGCAAATTCTCCTTCAAATCCTGTCTCCCCACCACCCCTCTCCCATCAGGCTCAAAAACCCCAATGGGAGAGGCAACCAGTTCCCAGGCCTGATTCAAAGGATCCCAGCTGGGCCCCATCCCATCACTCTTCTGCGTGGGCCTCCACCTGGGTTCAAGGTCGCTGTGAGTTCTCCCACCCGCACAGCAAGACCACAGGCACTTGCCCGTGCTGCGGCAAGGGTTACTCTGTGATGATTACACACGGCCATCTCTAGCTGAGAAGGGGCCCAACCCTTTGGCCCATGTGCCCCGGGGTCCAGTCCACTGGGGTCCAAGAAACGGAATATGGTCACTGCTGGCTGGCAAGTTTCCAGCACCCAGTCTCTGGGTGTTCCTGCTCTACTTCCTGAGTCTGTGTGGTTCTCCCAGGACCGTAGACCCGGGGCCACCTCCCAGGAATATCAACCTCCAACCCAGCCCCACGTCTTGGGATGGCTCTGGTCCACACAGTCTGGCCGCCTCTTGTGGATCTGAGACTCGGCAGGGCCAATGCCGGCGGGGCGACGTGGGACAGTCCAGGCTCTCCGCAGCCCTGGCTCTCCCGGCAGAGTAAATAGAGACGCTCACAGGTCCTGGTCCTCGGCTTCTAGCTCCTTCGCACCCGGCCTGGACTGCCCCTGCGCTGCCTTAGATCCGCGCCTCCAGCAGGGGTGGCAAACAGGGAGAGGGCAATGCAGCTCCGGCTCTGGTCAGAAGCACAAAATGGTCCAGACAGCCCAGTGCGGGATGGACAGGGCTGGGTGGGGTGGGGGAGGGCAGCTCAGAGGACCCTGGTCGCGGGAGGCGGGTGGCTCAGAGGAGAGGGTGCACGGCCATAAGAAGAGAAGCAAGGGGGACTAGGGCAGGGCTCAATGGAGCTGGGGCGTCCGCAGACTGGAAGGAGCCGGGACCCCCGCCCTGGAGCCTCCCTTTCCGTTCTCGCTTCTTCCAGCGATTCCAAGCCACCGACTCAGTCTTTCCCCAGGTGGAGAGAATCCGAGGTCGTTTCTGCCGCTGAAATCTGAGCGGCAGAGCATCCCGGATCCGCTGGCGAGGACTGAGCGGCTCCCGCGACGTGGGCCGGAGGCGCTCGGGGAAATCCGCTGGTTCAGGATCGCACCCGCAGGGCCCTGGTGGAGCAAGGCACCGCTCACCGCCTGCGGGCAGGAGCGGGCTCTGGGCCTTGGCCCCTGCTGTGCCGTCCAGTCAGCCGCTTCTCCAGCAAGGGAAGCAGTGGAGCGGCACAGGAGCCCTGATTGTCCTGGAGAGACCTGGGGCCTCTGCGCGTCTACGTGCGAAGGACCCGAGAGACAAGCAAACTCAGCTGGGAGCACGGGAACCGAGGAGTGAGGACAAAGGGCAAGGAACAGAGCCTATAGGGTGTGTGTGTGTGTGTGTGTGTGTGTACACGGGGGAATGAATGGACAGCGGGGAAGACACTGAGAGGGGCCCAAGGGGTGTGGACTCAGCAGCCCCACCCCAAACCAGAGAAGGCAGCCAGGTTCTGGCGTCCACCAAGCCAGCACCCCTTCCCCGGGCGCGGCCGGCATCGTGGCAGCCCGCCCCATATCCGCCTTGTTGGCGTGGGATATGACTCTTGCAGGATCGCGGGAGAAGCGCTGAGAATCCACAGTCCCCAAGACAGACCAGCAGCGGCACGGAGCGGTGACTGTCCACAAATCCTCCTGCCCAGAGACCCAGCCTTTGAGTGGCCCGAGAAACGCGCCTCTGGGCACAGCCAGCAGCCCCGGATCGGCCCTGGACACCAACCCAAGAGTCAGAGAAGCCTCGGAGGCCGAGCTAAAGGGGCCCTTATTCAGCCAAGGAGGGGGAAAGGAGAGGTGTGGAGTAGAAGGGGTCAGGCACAGGGAAGGTGGGGAGTGGAAAACAAGGGGAGGGGATGGAGCCCTGCGCCAGAAGCTGGGGGTTTAGGGCCTGTGATGGGAGAGGATTCCCCTGTGCACCCTGAAGGAGAGAGCGAGGGTCTGAGCCTGGAACGAGGACTCTCGCCTGCAGGCAGTCGCCCAGCCCCGGTTGCAGGGACGCACCGCGGCCAGCAGAGGGCAGAATGTGCCTGGTCCGCCTGCAGGCCCCAAGCCAGGCTCCGCGCCTCTGCTCTGCGCGCAGAAGCCTTTGCCCGCCTGGCTTCTCCCTGCAGCAGCCGCGCCCCCGCCCGATGCCAAGAGAAGACTGCCCAGGCCCAGGCTCAACTTCGCGGGTCAAGGCCTGGGGTTTCCAGGTTAAGCAAAGAAGGGACCAAGATGTGGGAAACTCCACATTTACTCGTCCACTCTCCCCGACCTAAACACACAAAGGCGCCTTTAGAAATACATGGAGGCACAAAGCCCCCCCCTCCAACACACACACCAACACAGACGCTGGGAGACCCGCGAGCACACAGAAGCATTCAGAACCCCGGAGATACGCAGACACACGAAGGTGACACAGACACCCATACTGAAAAGCATCGCAGACACAATACAGAGGTTGAGACACGCACAAAGACTTAGGCACCCGCACAGAGTGGTGCAGACACACACGCCAGACACAGAGGCACGAAGGACCCGCACATTCACACACACACGGGTGCAGGGGACTCAGACACAGATCCACAGATTCACCCCCTGGGAGTCTGGAAGCTTGCAGGGACACACATACCGTGTGTGCAGAGCCAAGGTGCACACGGAGGAGCCTCAGAGGCGGGGGCCCAACACGCACAGACACACACAGATACCCACTGACACATACGCAGGTATTGGGGTGGGGCGGGAGCCTCCAATCCTCCACAAAGCCCGGCCCCTCCGAGGGGCCCCGCGGGGCAGGGGGCCACTTCTGACCAAGCCTCCCGTAGGTTCCAAATCCGATCCGCCCTCTCGCCTCCAGCGAGGTCAGGGGACCCGCCCCCCATGCCCTCCGCCCCCGCCTGGCTCCGCGCCGCTGCCTCGCTCCGGGAGGAGCCGGGGCCGCCCCGCAGCGGATCGCGAGGTCAGCCCGCTGCTGCCCCGAGCCTCACCCGTCCCCTTGCTCCCCGGTGAGCCGCGCGTCGGTGGGGACCCAGGGGACGCAGACAGCCGGCCGGACGCAGTGGCCTCTCGCACCGGACGCGGGTGCCAGGCCCGGCTAGCGCGGGAGTCAGCAGCTCCATCTCGCCGGCCTTTCGCTTCCCGGTGCCGAGGCCCACTTTGCCCAGGTTGGCCAGGGCACTGTCCTTGATCCGCGCGGCCCAGCGACCCCGGGCCGGGTACCCGGGACGCCAAAGGACTCCAATCTTGGCAGCCAACCCGATTTCTCTGGAGCCGCTACCCTGGAGCCACCACTCCCTCCCAGAGCCCCTCGCTGCAAACCCTAGGAGGCCCGGCTCTTGCCTATCGCTCCCGCCCCTGCCCGGGGCCCTTTTCCAGCCTTAGTTGTCCTCTAAACTCTCGGTTGCCTGAACCCGGGCCTGACCTTCCTTGTCGGCCCAGTGCCCCCCATTCTCGATCCCGGGGGCCCCAACCTCCCTTGGGCTCAGTCCTCCGCCCAATCTCTGCCAGGCCCGGAGTTTTCCCGGACCCCTCACCCACACTCCGGGCCCACTCCCCGCTCCTGGGCCTGGGTCCCCCTTGGGCGAGTCCAGGGCCAGCCCTCCTTGCCTTCTGCCCGCCCCCGTCCCTCGATCCCGGGAGCCGGCCCTCTCCGCGGACCAAGCCACCCCGAGCAGGCGCCGCCGCCCGGGGGACGCCGACTCAGCTCCAGCGACCTACCTCGGCCGACAGTCGGGGGTCTCCGGGCAGCCACTCCGGGCCGGCGCCGTCCCCTGGCGGAGCCGCCGCGCTCCCCGCCGTCCGCGCAGCCTGGCCTCGCTCGGGGCCACTCCTCATAGCGCTGGAGCTTTACAAAACATTAATAATAAAGAAGGCAGGGGAGAAAAGAGAAAGCCTTCGCTCCCCAACTCCCAAATCAGTTTTTCAAGGGGGTGGAGCAGAGGGATTTGTTTCGAAGGTGACCCGAACTTCTGCAAGGGGCCCGCGGGGCGGCCGACCGGGCCGGGGCGCTGGGGCCCGCGCTTGGGGCCAGGCGCGGCGCGGGGCGCCCGGACGCGGGAGGGGGGGCGGGACGGCACTATTTGACGTGGAGCCGGCGGCGCATCCCGGCGCAGGGATACGGGCCGCGGGGTTCAAATGTCAGGAAGTTTCGAGAGGTGAGGCGGCCCGTATCCCTCCGCCGCCAGCCCCAGCTCTAAACCCGGCGGCTCCGCGGGCGCACCATGGCACTGGAGTAGCGCGGGGAGCGCGCCCGGAGCCCCGCGGCCCGCTGCGCCCCGCCCGGGACCCCGCTGCGCCGCGCACCGCCCCCCCGGCCTGCGGGGCCGCCCCTGCACCCCCACCCCCTCCCCCGCCCGCCGCCGCCGTTGCCGCCGCCTCCTCCCCGCGGCTCCGTCTGCTGCCACCGCCGCCGCCGCCGGGCTCCGGGACTGACAAGCAGGTGACAGAGGAGCCGGCGCGCGTGGCTGCCAGTGCCCAGGAGAGCGCGGCGCGGGCTGCAGCCGCCCCGGCCCGCCCGCACGACGCCGGGGCCCGGGGCCAGCGCCAGCGCGCCGCCGCTCCACGCTCGCCGGGGGCCGCCGCAGCCTCTGCCCCGCGGGGGTCGCGCCTCCCCGGCTCCAGGGCCGCGGCGGCGGAGAGCGGGCGGACGGGCCGGCAGGCGAGCAGCCGGGCCGGCGGGCTCCGCAGCGCGCCCCTCGTCCCATGGATATAGCAACAGGTCCCGAGTCGCTGGAGAGGTGCTTCCCTCGCGGGCAGACGGACTGCGCCAAGATGTTGGACGGCATCAAGATGGAGGAGCACGCCCTGCGCCCCGGACCCGCCACTCTGGGGGTGCTGCTGGGTGAGTGCGGGATCGGAACGCTCGAGTAGTCTAGGGCTTGGGACAGGGGCGTCGTCCGGCTGTGGACACGGGCGTCCGGGCCAACGGATAAAGGAAATGGGTTTGCCATGGGGATGGGGGCAGAGAGACAGGACTCCTGGAGTCATCACCAGAGGGCCGCAAGCACGCCTCCGGCGGGCGTCCTGAGGGGACAGGACAGCTCCAGTCGCCACCCACCATCCTTTCAGGCCTAGGTTCTAGAGCTGCCACTCCGGCTGCGTAGGTGGCGGGTGGCAGGGGTGATGGAAGACCTAGCAGTCACCTTGGCGAGCTTGGGAGAGGCGCCAGCTCACCTGGGGTGGGGGAGCTTCTAAGAGAAAAACGTCTCCCGGGTCACTCAAACCACAGATCTTGGGGAGATCGGGGACAGAAGACCAGGAACGCTGCCGTGGGGCGTGTCAGCCAGCGAGCGCCCCAGCCTCACCTCTCCTGTCTTGGTCCCAGCCGGCCACCCTGCGCCATGCTCGTTCTCATTTGTCGTAACACCGAGCGCGGATTCTCCGGAGACGGGGAGAGCGCAGCGCCGAGCCGAGGCTCGAGGCCCGCGGCCTCTACGGCGCCGGAGCCTGCGGACTGGGACCGACTAGCTGGGGCCGCCCGGCCCCTGGCGCGGCGGTCCGGGGGGCGCAAGCGGAGGGCGGTGATCCCGGGCATCCCGAGCCTTCGGGGCCGGGGACTGTGGGCCCGGTGCGACCGGGACGCCAGAACTGGGCCGGGCGGTACTGACTGCCGTGCTTTCGCCCTGTGCGCTGCAGGCTCCGACTGCCCGCATCCCGCCGTCTGCGAGGGCTGCCAGCGGCCCATCTCCGACCGCTTCCTGATGCGAGTCAACGAGTCGTCCTGGCACGAGGAGTGTTTGCAGTGCGCGGCGTGTCAGCAAGCCCTCACCACCAGCTGCTACTTCCGGGATCGAAAACTGTACTGCAAACAAGACTACCAACAGTAAGCGCTTCTCGTCCTCCTTCCCCGCCACCACCCGGCACTCGAGCCCAGCCAGCCCCCTGCCGGGCCCGGCCCGCGCCAGCTCTGCCGGCTCTGTGCGCGGCTGGGCCGGTCAGCTCTGAGGGCTCTGGGAGCTGCGCGTCTTGGGGCTGGGACCGAGCAGCCCAGCCCAGCCAGCACTGATAGGGTCCCGGGAACCTCCGGACGGCCCCCAGTTGCTATCCGTTGTCCCGGAATCCTGCTCTGGGCCGCTGAATTGGGGTGCAGGACAAGGCCCTGGGCCGGCTGAGGAATTTGGTGCCTGGGTCTTGGGATGGGGTCTGGCCCTACGGAGGTCAGAATTGGGAACACAAAATTGATTTCCAAAGGAAAACGGTGCTTTAGGGAGCCAGGCCTGGCGGACTGCTTCAAGGCCCTGGTGAGTGGGGGTTTGGGATTCCTGGAGCCGGGAGCCAGGAGCCGGGAGCCAGGAGCCAGGAGATGAAGTGCTGGACACTGAACGGCCTCAGCAGCAAGGGAGGACCCCTTTCTGCCAGGCTCCCTGCTGCACTGTTAGTCCCTGATGGAAAGAAAAGAATGTCCATATTCCCCAAACCGTTCCATGCGGGAATTTTGCACTTGCAGTTTTTCTGGGTTGGGGAAGCATTCCAGGAAGAGGACGTCAAAAGGGGGCAAGCTACAATCTGGGGTTCCCAGTGGGAGTGAGGAGCTGACAGAGTTAGCCCTCCCCAGAAGGTCTCCTTTCTAGCAGTGTGTACTGAGGAGGGGAACGGCCCGCTCTGCCCTGTTATAACCCAAACCTCAGCGCTGAGACCAGAGACTTGGGTTGAGCCCTTCTTGCTAACTTTAGTTTTTAGCTGAGACTGGATTTGTATAGCCGGGGCTGGGGACAGATAACAGTACATGCAGGCTTTTTCATTTGACCTGCTGGGTTTTGTGCCTGGCAGTGCAATTGGGAGGGAGGCAGTAAGGAGCCACAACTGAAAGAGGGGTGTGGGGATCCCCAAAGCCCCATTGCAGAGACAAGTGGGTGCCTGTGAAAACTTTTTAGTGATGCCAGAAAACCGTCCTGGATGAGCCTGCAGAGTGGGGAAGCTGCTTCGGTTGTTTAGTGCTCAGAGAGGGCTATGTATGCCCAAGCATCCAGGGAAAGAAAAGCTGGGCTGCTGGCACCTCATGGTGAGTGCACCCTACCTGCTGTGCCCAGGGATTGTCCCCAAATCCAGGCCCTAGTGGAAAGCAGCACAGCCGAACTGTTTAACTGAGGCCTGGAAATAGTGCAGGCCAGAGCCCTAGCGAGGACATCAGGTTTTACCCCAAAAGGCCCTGGCTGTGCCCGGTGATCTAGGGGCTGAGCTGGAGCTGCTTTTTGCACTTAGCTCTTTCTTCCGGCTGAGGGATCTTTGGGTAGGGATTGGAGTCCATGCAGAGGGTCAGCTGTTTTGCTGGTCCCAGAGTGCAGATGAGGCCTTCTTCTCAATAGGAAGCACCCCAGATTTAGGCACACGGCCATCGGTCGGCTTTGTGCTGTGCTCTGGACTAATTTGATTCTAGTTCTGGGAGATGGAGATGCCTCCAGTCAGTTCAGCCACAGCCCAAGCATATAGCAGCACAAATAGAATGGGAAAATTAGATTGGGGTAGATATGGTTGTGGGCTCTGGGCTGGCCTCTGTAGAGTGCACCAGCCCTGCACCCCTGGTCTCCGCTGGCCTGACCTCCGAGCTCTGGCAGTGCCACTTACCACCCAGCTCAGCCACCAGCCTTGGCGACACACGTGGGGGAAGGGGGCTGGGGAAACTAGAAAGGGACCTCCGAATCATTTGCACGGTTTGAAAAAAAAAAATAACAAAAACTACTTTTAATATATTGAAAAGATTCTTACCAATCACTTGTACATATTCTGCCTCCCCCACCCCCCATAATAATTTATGGAGCTTCTCTTTAAAAAGAAGAAAGGGTGCCCCCAGTTCTTCAGGCACAGAATGGTAAAGTCATGAAATTTCAGCTGGATGTTGCCTTAGCCCTCATCCTACAAAACAAACGTTAAACATTTGTGACTGCTTTGTCCAAAGTATATTTGTTTTTAAAAGAAAAGGAAAAAGTCACCTAAGAGTCGGCTTCTTCAGTGCAGTCTCGTGTGTTGGGAATGATTTTTGGCACAGGGCGAATCTCAGGTCCCCAGACCTCACTCAGTCTGGGTTCTGTGGGGCTGAAGCCTGGGGTGGGGAGTGCATTATTCTAGCTATGCAGTTCACTTCTCCTCCCTCATCCCGTTTTTCCCAATAATCCCAATTAGGTATCTTCGTTAGGCCAGCAGGATGTGCTAGGGGTGAGGCGTGGGGTGGGTGTTATCAAGACAGTCCTGGGGACAAATACCCAGGGAGTCGTTTTGCAGGGAGATGGAGAACCGCTCCAGGCAGGCAGCGGCTCCCTGAAAAGGGATATTCTTAGCACAATAATTTTTTTTATTCACATTTCTTTTTTTCTTTGAGATTCGCAGATGCATATTTATTTCATCTGTGCGTAAATGCTTTTCAGACGAGAATCCAGGCAAGCGGGCACAGAAACGTGCCTTCTTGATTTTGTCGAGTCTGTGCACCAGCGGCATTGGGAAATTAACAATCCCCGCACCAAACACAACTTGAAGAATGTGTCCTCACCCCTGATTGAGTTGCAGGGCTCCATCCTTAAAAAGAAGTTGCCGTTTTTCGTACGTGTTTCTTCCTCCTTTCGATTTGTTCCCCGAGATCCGGGACACCCAGAAATGCCAAGTTCTTTTACGCACTACGGGGGTGATTAATTGACACTGCGGCACATTGAGCCAAATTTGATAAAATCCTCTTGTACATCCTTGGTGGGCAGAGCACAGCAGAGGTCAGCCGCGGAGTTTGGGCATTTTCATTCTTAACTCCAAAAGTCTCTGTTTTCCCCATGTGTGATTTTTGGGGTCTCATTATTAAAAAAAAAAAAAAAAAAAAAGCCTTTTCAGACAGAAAACCGGTTAAGAAACGGAGAGGAAACGCAGCGTCCTGCAAATCAGGAACGCCTCTCCCCGTCCTTCACCAGAGAACAAATGAAAAATAAGGCATGTTCCCCCCACCCCACCCTGTTTTTTTCTTGGCGGCTTGGCCAAATAGAATTATGTAACTCTCTTTTCTTGCCGTCTGTCGCTCGTCTGGAAAGGGTTTTTATCCTGAAGAGGTGGCGAATTCCTGGAGGAGGCTCCGGAAGGGGGGAGGGTCGGTGGGAGAGTCCAAAAATCTGTCACAAAATGGAGTCTAATCGCTTGTAAGACAGCTCCCAGGTCTAACGACCCCAAGACCCGCTGGGGCGCGAGCGGCGCCTTTGTGCGCGGCGAGACGCGGAGCTCCAGCCCGGGCTGCGCTCCTACCTCGGCGGCGAGGCCACGGCCCACTTCGGCCCGCAAGGCCTGCCCGGGCAGCGGAGCCTCTCGGCTGCACAGACTTCCAGGGCTCCGTCGGGCCCGACGGGGGCCCTTTGGGTTCACCTATCCAGGTAGGATATGCCCTCCTTGGCAGAAGGGGAGCATCGAGGCTTTGATTGAGTTCCACAAAAAGCCCTGGGGTGAGTTTTTTAAAAATTTCCCCCAGCTGGCTGCAGCTCCCTTGGCCCAACGGCTCTGCCCTACACATTCCTTTCTTTGGAAGTGTTTACCCTGGGAAAGACCTTCCTGGGAGGCTCACCTCTCCCCCCACCCTCGCCATCCAGCTCGCAAGTTCGGGTGTGGCCCAGGGGGAGAGCAGTCAGGCTCGGCCTTCTCTGGCTGCTGCTTCTCCCAGCCTGGAAAGCCTCCCGTAGGCCCTCCTGCAGGGTGCCACTCTCCAGCAGCACTCCTTCCCCAGTGTGTACCCCAGCGAGTGAGCCCCCCATCTCACCCCAGCAGACTCACTCCGGACTACAGAGGGTCTGTCCTGGAAACTAGCTGCCTGAGAGGAGAAGCCAGGACTTTGCCTTACAGAAAGACTTTCATGGTGCTGTCTCTGGGGACTGAGACCCAAAGGGATCACCCTGGCAGCCCAAGTCTGGGGATCCTCTGGCCCGTTGGAGGGGATCTCACCATTTAACCCAGCACCTTGGCTGTGTGCAAGCGGGTAAGCACAGGCCTTCCTGAGGCTGCAGTCCACTGCTGCTGAACGGAGGCATTATTCACAGTGACTCCTGGCTCACCCTGGACTCCCCGGGCACTGGGCTGGTGTGGCCTTATTTGTTTGCCCTATTTTTCTTGAGTGGGGGAAGCAGGCTGAGAGGATCTCCTCTGTGTCTATGATTGGTGACTGTCAACTCTCTCCTGCCCTGTCCATTGGAGCCAGGCTTAGAGACCACATGGCCCTGGCACCTAACTGATCCTCCTCTGTGAAATGGGGACTTACTCTGCTGGGGGCAGGTATTCGTATAAGGACTTGAGATAAGGTGCCCCAAAGGACCTGGCATCTTGCCTGGCTTGTTATTAATACTCTGATGTTATTGCTGTTATTCTTCTCACCGTCAGCATGGCAGGGAATACCTCGTCTCCAAGGACACATACTAGACTGCCAACAGGTTCTATGCCCAGGTTCCATGGCACGCAGGGTTTGCCTTGAGCCTGTCCATGCAGGGAGGATGAGGAGCACCCAGGGGAAGCCATTGCTTTTGCCTTTATAGGACATTGTGAAAGTCTTGCCTTCCTCATCCTTGAAAAGAGCTTTAGACTCGAGTCAGACCTGAGTTCATCTCCCAGCCCCAAGACTTGGCAGCTGTGTGACCTTCACTAAGTGACTGCCCATCTCTGAGCTGGGCTTCATCAACAAACTGGGGGTGATGATGTGACTTTGCAGGGTGGTTGTGAGGATTACACAGGCACCCGGTGGAACTTTAATACAGATTGCATTCTCCAAGGGATCTGTTATCCTCTCCTGTACCTCAAGAGAGGTGGAAAACCTGTGGGTGAGCACAGATGCGAACTGCATTAACAGAAAGGGCCACAACAGTCCTGGTGTGCTAGGCTCTTTCTCCTTAGGGGCAGACAGAGGTTGGTCCAGAGCAACAGTATTTCTACCAAGAAACAATTGGCATCTCCAGAGCCCGCATATAGCTTGGAAAAGCTTAATAATTCAAATTTGAAGAACTGTTTGTACTCATTGTTTTGTGATTGAAACGACAAAAAAATAAAGCTCAGCCAATGGAGAAGGAGGTAGGTGGGGGAGAGATCCAGGGATCTGTCTCTTTCTCAGAAGGAAGACGAGGTTTGAAAGGTAGAGAAACACCATTCCAGGAACTGAGAAAGCCCCTCCAGCCCGGGCTTTGTGGCCTTGTGAGGTTTCCACCCATGGGTGGCTGGCGATGCTTCTCCCAGGAGCCTCCTCTGTCCTGCAGCTCTGGAGTTTCTAAAAAATAAAGAAAAGGAAGGAAAAAAAAAAAAACAGTCCCACTTTGGCATCAGTTAGGCTGAAGGATGGAGGATACTCTCACCGACATGAGTTACAACTTCCAATTTGTTAGACACCACAGTCAAGCCTCAGCCGGGGAGGGAGGAAGGGAGGGATAGTCCACTCATCCAAGGAGCTGCGTGTGAGCTGTCAGTCAGTTGGGGGTGCCCGAGGACCCAGGGCTCTTGGCTCTCTGGCTGCCCCAGCCGGAAGTTCCTCCGGCCCTCTCCAACCCAGATTCTGTGCCGATGGCAGCAAAGAGCAAAACCAAAATTATATATATTTACTGCCACTGCAGTCAGAAGTGGGGAGTCGGTGGTAGTAAGAGAGGGCTAAGGCCGAAAACCATATTTGAAAAAGTTGATTCACGAAGGTAGAGGAAGCAAAGTGGCAGACGTTTGCCATTTCATCGACCGGCTGGTGTTCTCCATTCATGTCATAAATGTCTCCTGTCATTTGATGCCAAAAGCAACATGATTTGGTTCCCCGGTGGCCTATAGGGTTTTTCTCTTCTTCTCTCTTTTTTTTTTTTTTTTGGCAGTAAATGTTTATTTGTTAATAATATACTTTAAACAGCCTAGCCTTGACCTCAAGTCTCCTGAAGCATCCATCTTCTCTCAGAAAAACGTTTCCAAGCTTGTGTAATTTTGGGGGGAAGGTGTAACTGACGGGGCAGTGAAGGGCCTGTGTTTGCTTTAACTACCGCTGCGGTGAGGAGTGGTGGGGTATAAGGGGCCACTGTGCTCCGAATGGCAACTTTCTTGGATTTCAGGCTGGCTGACAGCACTTCCTCTCTGCCCTTTACCTTTGCTTCGCCTGATCAGTACAAATAAATTTCCGCATGGGCCCTTCCTTTGTTATTCTCTGGTTAATAGTGTATCCATTTCTACTCAGCATCTTGACTGGCAGCTGCTGGACCTGCCCTGCTGACCTTGGGGCCCTGAAGTGGGGGTGCGGGGCTGGGGATCTGGGGATGTGTGGGTACATTTGTGGGGAGGCTTTGTCTCCATTGAGAGTCTGGCTCAGACCAGCCCTGGATGAATGTCCTGGCTGATGGCAGAACACCTAGCTGGCCTTGGCACTTGGTAAACTGGGGGTAAGTGTTGCTAAAGGAAAAACCCAGTTCCTGGAGCCTGGTTCCAGAAGAAACAAAGATGTTTGCTTCCTGGCCAGGCTGGTGCTGTGAGAGAGGCTTCCCCAGGATCTGTGGGGAGGTGGCTAGCTGGGGAAGATTCTGACGGCTACCCAGAGCAACAGCAATGCCCATTGGGGCTGGCAGGAATGAGGAGGCCACCGAGCTGCCGGGTAGCTGAAGATGAGCTGAGCACGCTGGGACACAGGGCTGCCAGGGGTCCCTCCCCCAAGTGCCTCCCCGGGAGCTTCATCAGCAGTGACGGGAGGGCAGGAGTGGTGCTGGGTTGGGACAAGTTGGGTGTGACTGCTGTTCCCGCTTCTCCCACCGCCTGCTTTCTGAGGGGACTCTGTGACTCGTCATATGACTCCTGGATTGCTGTAGTTACTGGGCTGTCGGGTATGGGCACCAGACGAGGACCGAGCTGCCGTCAGGGATCCAGAGGATCAAGGTGCTCTGGGGTGACCTCCTCCAAATGGAGGGGTCCTGGGTGGGGCACATTTTCTCAAAGAGCAAGCTTGTTGGCAGTTACAGAATGGGGATCCAGAATGTCTCCATCTCCCAGTGACAAGGGCCAAGGGCCTTTAGGGAAGGACTGACAACTCTTCCTGAGCTTCAGTTCCCTTCACTGTGAAGTGGAGTGGTCATTCTAATCTCACAGGGTTGCTCTGAGAATAAAGTGGAACAAACTCAAGATGCCAGCCAGTGTTGGGCATGCAGTCAATGTATGTTTTCTTTCTTCCTGCCGGGAAATGAGCCGAAGGCAGCCCCATCTGGCAGGAATGCATTGTCTGTCCTGCGTGGGAGGCCCAGAAAGTGCAGCCTCCTGAACAGGCCTCCCAGAGGGGCCTTGCCCACCCTTCTGCTTCTCACCCAGGTCAGGGGCCTGTGTTTTTATTTTTTCCCTTGAAAAGGGAATGGGGCTGGTCTGGATGCCAGACGCTGCTCCTCGGAGCCAAGGGCAGCCTGTGAATGGGCCCTCATGACTACTGAGACAGGGAGGTCCCATTTTTCCCAAGAGACTCCTGAGCATGGTCAGTGTAGATGTGAACCTGCAGGAGCAGAGCCTTACTGGACAGAGAGGCAGGTCATAGTAATGCATCTAAAAGGGCAAGGCATTGGTATTTGTTGAGTGCCTATGAAGTTCACTGTACCTACTACTCCAGCTCTGTGTATAGGGAGGGCAACTGAGGCTGAGCAGCTTGAACGACTTCCCCCAGGCCCAGAGTTACTCTGTAGCAGATTTTTCCCTGCCCAGAGTTACCTTGTAGCAGACTTCCCCCCAGGCGGGTCCAACTCCCAAAGCTGGATGGGATCCCTAAGTCCTCCTGTAAGACCTCCGGAAAGCACCGGCTCTACAAAGTTGCCAGTCTCCTCCTGAGCGCCCAGCCTGGGAGGGGTGGGGAGGGGGAGCTGCTACCCGAGGGCGGGCAGGCAGGGTGTCACTGACCTCTCTCACGAAGATTGCCCCCTGTAGGGCCAGCCCTGGCCAGAGGAAGAAAAAGGTTAGAATAACTGCCTTCCCCTGGGCGGGAGAGCTTCCTTCGCCGTCAGGACACGCGGGTGGGGTGGCTTTCAGCGACCTCCACCGGTGCGCTTCCCCAGGCCCACCTCTCGGCGGTTCCTGCACCACGTTCTTCTTTCCTGGGAGTGGGATGACACCATACACAGGATCCTGGGCTCCGCAGCCGAGTCGCGGGCGCCAGCGGCGGTTGATGAATTTCGGTGTCACCAGGGGTTTAGCCCGGATTTGGGAACCGCGCGCTCTAATACGCGCACACGGTCCTGCCCTTTCTAAAGCGCAGCCCTTTCACCCGGCCGCTGATTTATGGAGGAATCCGATCCTGGGACGGGCTGGGCTGGAGCCGGGAGTCCGGGGCCCTGCGGCTGCCTTCGGGTTCCTCAGTGTTTCGGGGACCCTTGGTGGCTCGGGGGCTCTTCTGGGCTGGACTTGGGGTGTCCTGCCGGGTGGGGCCTTCCAGGGCCCAGAAGGAACTAGCAATTCTCCTTGGAACCCGGAGAGTTGGCATTTCATTCCTGGTTGAGCACAGCCCTCGCCCCTCCCCAAGCCCTCCCGCCGACCCCCTCCGCCTGGCCGAAAGCAGCAAGTTCAGGAGGTTTGTTTATTGAGAGAACAGAAAATTAGGGGTTTGGGCGGGGGGAAGAATCTAAGACCCTTTTCCCGCCTGAGAAATGTGCAAAGTCCCTCAGCTCCCAGAGGCAACCAGACAGCCCAAAAGCCGAGTTCCCGTCGCCGACGCTAGGGTCGACCCTAACCCCCTCCCTCCTGCGCCCCGGCCCGAGGGCGGCGAGCAACGGGTTTTTTTTTTTTTTTTTTTTAGATTTGGTTTGCAGGGGGGAAATGTGGTTGTATCAATCCACAAATATTTACTCTTAACAGACTTGTATCTGTGGAGATTTCGAACAAAGACAGTTTAGGGGGATTACAAAAACCCTAAACCCCGTTTTTCTCCCGGACTTGGTGCTTTAAATGCCAATTACAGGCGAGCCATATCCAACAGCAACGGGGAAAGGCGAGCAGGGTCCGGGGAGGGAGTCGGGGGCGAGTCCGGCCATTAAATGTAACTTTTCATTATGAAAAGGATTTCGCCGGTTTTATCTTCTAATAAGATTATGTCACGAACACAAGTACCTAGGATGGTGCTGAGTGACAGGGCTCTGTCGTTTAATCAGAGGCTGTGCCGCTCAAACCGCGGGGCCCTTTGTCCCACGGAGTGAACGACGGAAACTTGCCGTCCTAATCCCCTTATTCATGTCAAGCACAGAAAAGAAGCGGAGCACCTTACAACCGTGTCCCCTCCACCCCTTCCGAGGGCAGCGGGAGGAGGGGGCTCCGGCTCGGTAGCCCCCTGGCGCTTTTTCGTTTCCGAGCACGCTTGGGCCTCTGGAGCCAGCGCTTTGCCGCAGGGGCAGGGGAAGGGGTTGTTTTGCTGGTGCCTTAATTGGCAGCGTCTGGAAAATGGGGACAACGACCCCACGACTGGAGGATGAATGGGGGGAGGCTTAGGGGGTTGTTTTTGCCTCCTCTGATGGAGAGCACGGGTCCTGCCCTGTCCCCTATTCCCAGGAAAGGTGGCCCTCGGGGTACACACCCACCACCCCCATTAAAGCGGGATTAACCAGAAGAGAGAGGCCGAATGGAGATGCCAGGCTGGGGCCCTCGGTGGGGCAGATTTCGTTGGATCCCTGGGACTAATGTGACAGTGCTCGCACTCCTGCAGGTCTTCAGGGTTGGCCATTCCTGGCTGCACGCTCAGCCCCTTTCTTCCGAGGGTGAATTCCTTTGTTCGACCCCCGAGGAAACCCGCTTCTCCGCCAGGCCCGTGGCGCCTTTCTCGCCACCTCCGCTGCAGCCGCCGCCACCCCCGTTCCACCGTTTGCAGGGCTTTCCCGCTGCGCCCTGGCCGCAGAGACCCAGTCATGTCCGCTGACTGGCCCTTCGACGCCGCCGCGGTGCCTGAGCCCTGCTGCCTGCTCCAACACGCAGAACTCCTGCCGGCGCCGCGGGCGCAGAGGCTCGGGCTTTAGCCGCAGTGCTTGCCTCTGGCCTCAGCGGGGAGCCGCGGGCGTCGGAGAAGCGGCCGCGCTGTTCCGGGTCGCTGCACTGGCTGAAAAACCAAAAGCAAAACCAACACCCAGTAAATGAAGCCTGCGCGCCTCCGGGGGCTCTGTTTTGCGCCCCTCATGGACACAGGGGTGGGAGGGCTCCCGGGGTTTCACCGCAAAGGCTCCAGTCAGCGGAACCGGAGGGGGGACTTCGGAGGAATTTCTCTGTGATGTCCCCGCTCCTTGGCCTCCTATTAGAGCTCGTAGAGGCTCCGCTCTGGAGTCCCCCGTGCGCCGGTGCTCCCTGGCAGTGCTCGGGGACGCCTGAGTGCACCCAGCCTCCTCCTGCTCGCGGAGCTCAGGGAGGATCAGGCTGAGAGCAGGGTGTCACCTCGTAAAAGCGATAGGCAAGGGCTGTTTTATGGGGAGGTAGAAGGAGCAGGAAGTGATGCTTCCATCTCTGGGAGCAAAGGAACGGGGAGCTCCGATGGAGAAACCCCTTTCTGGGTAGGACGAGTACAGGGATAGGACAGGGCCGGTGACCATGGGATTCGCTGCCATTAAGTGTGGGACTGACAGGCAGGAGTGGGGAAGGGGACCGATGGAGCCAGAAGCCCCGAGCTCACCTCCCGCCCGTCCTCTCCCGGAGCCCCCTCTGCAATCCTGGCTCAGTCGACAACCGGCCCTTCCTTCCAGGTCAGGGGTGGGGGAGAGACTTTCTCTCTCGAAACACTTGATACCAACTTTGCTTTTTTGGCAAGAAAAATAAGCCTTGTTTGGAAAGGGGTGGGTGGGGGGCTTCGAGCGAGCGAGGGAAAGAGCAAGGAGGCAGCGGCGGAGCAAACTCTGCGGATTAGGTTTCAGCGCCTCCGCCCCACCCCCAGCCCCGCGGCGGTGATTTGTGTGCGGGGGTCTGTGACCCTGCGAGCATCAAACGGCCCGCGGGAACCGGCCGAGTTCAGAGGGACAGTGGACCGAAAGGCGGCCTAAGACAACGCAGATGGTTCCTATCAGCCCGGTGGGGCCCACGCCCTGGGCTCGCAGAGTCCACCCGTCGGCCCGGGCTCCTCCGCGGGGAAGAGGCCTTGGTCTTGGGGGAGGCTCCTGCCTGAGCATTGATAAGGGTCTGGATGCAGCAGTCCACGCCCAGTCGGCCCCAATGGAAAGGAGGCCTTGGAGGCTGGTGTCAGATGGTTCCTCCACCAGGCTGTCCTGACCTCACTGGGCTCCGGAGGAGCCTGATGTACCTGGTCTCCTGAGTGGCCTCTGAGCCGGGACCAGCAGGAAGAGAGACCCTGCAGCCTCGGCCCAGTAGCCCAGTTACCCTGTCCCTGCCATGCAGGCGGCTCAGGCTCATCCACGACATAGTGCCCCTCCCCCAGGGACCCTTCTTCCCTTTTTTACTCAGAGAGGTACCCTGCCCTGCCCTCAGCCTGCCTGCCTCTGACTTAATTCATTCATTCATTCTGTGCCCACGAGGCACTCCAGAGCGGAGCCTCCACAAGCTCTGATAGGAGACCAAGGAGCGGGGACATCACAGACAAATTCCTCTGAAGTCCCCCCTCCGATTCTGCTGACTGGAGACTTTGGGGTGAAATCCCGGGAGGCCCCCACCCCTGTGTCCATGAGGAGTGCAAAAAGGGGCCCTGTTTCTTCCTGCCAGCTGGAGACCTTCTGCTTGGCTCAAGCTAACTTTGAGGGACTCTTCTATTTTCTCCCTGCTGTCCCTAAGGGAAAGCGGAGAAGGAGGCTCGCTCATACCTTGGCTCAGAGCCTTGCCTTGGAGCTGGGAGCCCTGCTTGGTCAGGGTAGGAGGGGCTCTTCCCCCATCAGCCCTGCCTCTGAGCCTGCTCCCCAACTTTCCCCAGAGCCGGAGTAGCGTGGTCAACCTCAGCAGGCCCATGCCGCCCTGCCCTCATTTCCAGGGCCTGGTCTTCTGCGTGGCCTCTAGCGACCACAGTTGAGCACAGCAGAGCTGCACTCACAGGGACCTGGGGCTGCTTTAGGATGTCCCAGCTGAAAGGCTCTTCAGGATCCCAGTAGAAATGGGAAAACCACGGTCCAGGTGCAGCTAGGACTTGTCCTGTTGTAGCAGAGCAGAGGCAGAAATCCCAGTCTACACACTACCAGGCTTGGGGTCTACGTGGCAGTTCCACAGTCCTTTCAAGAACCCTCTCGCAGACTCTGGCTTTAACACTGGCCTACTCTGTCTTCCCTGGGCCCAGATCTCAGGGACAGGAAGGTTCTTCGATCCCAGCTCTTTAAGGGGGACGACAGGTGGACCTGGACAATGAAATGATTTTGATAGTTTTCTGGATAGGATGGGGCCACACGACTTAGGAATTCTATCTACCAAACTGAGACCTTGAGGGACAAAAGCCAGGTGAGCACAGTGCCACATCTCACCATCTTTCTTGTCTCTGACTCCCAGACACCCTGGGCTTAGCCCTTCCTCTCTACAGTGGGTCATGGGGAGGCCAGAGGCCTGGCTGGGGCCTCAGAGGGCCAGTGGGGTGCTGGAACCTCTTGAGACTCCATCTCCCAGGGTCCCTGCCTCAGGGGAGCAGTCGGCTGGGTCATCTGCGCACGGAAGACACATCTGTCCTCCACATGTTGCAGGCCGAACAGAGGACATGTGGTTTGGGTCGTGTTATCTTAATCATATTTATTAGCCAATCCTGTGGCAAAAAAAAAAAATTGATATTGTTATAATTCGGAAAAGGTCCCCAAATCTACAAGGCAACAGATCAGGAGAGGCCGCCAGCAACAGCCAGGTCTCAGCTGGGTGCGGGACGTGGCTTTGGAAGTTCTTTGGGTTGTTGTAGTGCAATGGAATCTCTATGCTGTGAAACAGCACTTACTGCTTTCATTTTCCCAAACAGAGATCTGAAGTGAAATTAATTACCCCGCCTTGACTGATAGTAGTTCTGTTGGAGTATGGTTCTAATCCTTATTAACATTCTCTAAAGTCAGGCATGAAATATGACTTTTACACCACACTCTTTGGCATATGTTTTTCTTTTCCAGAATATTTTTCAGGCTATCTCTAAGACTCACTGCTGTTCATTATTTTTGCCATAGGTCTAAAGTTGCCAGCCCCAAAGCCAGTCCCGCACACAGCACAGCCAAGTGGGGAGGGGGGTTTGGGAGGAATGACACATCTCTGCTTGCGACGCAAATTGCTTCTGATTATGAGCTCTGACTACTTTTCTCCATCGTGTTTTTATTAAAAACCCCAGCATATTTACACTTGATGGTGTCTTCAATTAGGTTAAAAAAAAAAAGCGGGGGGTTCCCCTTTCTATACCAGTATGTATAGAAAATCGTTGTTATGACCACAGAATCACCATCCAAACCTGGTTCTAGTAAAGCTAGCACTGCTTTGACAAGCCCAGCAGGCTGGGTGCTTTTTTTCTAAGCATTCCAGCTGCTAGGGAAACAGACCAGAGAGGAAGCCCACAGAAGCCTCCATTCTGCAGGGTACTTGGGGCACCTCTCAGGAGCTAACACTTCCCAAGTTTGTGAGTGGCAGAAGGAAGCCCAGCTACACAGGGCTTTCTGAGTAGTGGGGCAGACCTGGAGCAGGCATGGCAATAGCAGCAATGATAACCCCAGCTGATGCTTGCTTAGCACTTGTAGTCCATCAGGCACTGCTCTCAGCACTTTCGTTCTTTAACGACTCTACGACATAAGTGCTGTTATTATTTTCGTTTTCAGGTAAGACAACCGAGGCACAGAGGAGTTAAGTAACTTGCCCGAGGTCACACAGCTAGTAAATGGAACCCAGGCCTTGTGTCATGAGAAACTTTCAGCAGCCTTTCGGGAGGGTGGAGTCTGGCCTCTGGCTGGGATTGGTGCCCTGCTGGTGGCCTGGCACTGCAACTCAATGTTGTTTGTTGAAGGAATGGCTCCTAATGAATGACCAGTGTTCGTTTCATGCTGCTTGTTGTAAGGTTTTGGTGGGGATTCACTCATCGAATCTTCTCACTGCCTTGGGGGCAGGTTTTGTTAATATTGTTTCCCAGTTTGCCAACATTGAAGCTTGACTTGAGAGGTACAGTGATTTCCCCAAGGTGGCAAACTTATCATTGCCAGCTTCAGATGGCACCCCAGATCTTGATGGGAGTTCCTAAAAGCACTATTGCTTGCTTGGGTTTCCAGATGACAGAACTGGGGCTCAGAGGGGGGAAGCCACACACCCAGGGTCACACAGCCAGTGAGGGGCTGTGCAGCATGGAGTCAGCATCTGCAGGTACCACAATCTGCCCTTGGGATCCCTTCTCAGCTCCAGGGAACCCAGGCTTGGGGGAGCACCTGCATTCGGCCTTCTCAGTGGGTCTGACTTGGCCTGAACAACCCTCCTGACAGTAGCACATTTCAGCACTGGGGGGAGGGTTGTTATCTGTGACCTGTCTTGTGCCAAACAGGCATGGCATCATCCCTTCCGAGCCCCATTTTACAGAGGAAGAAACTAAGGCACAGAGAACCTAAGTGTCTTGCCCTAGGTCACACAGCTAGTGAGCAGCTGATGGGAACCACACTCAGGTGGCCTGTCTTTGGGGTGGTGCCTCTCAAAGAGAGGCTCTGAATCATCATCTTCGTCATCAATGTTGTCAGCTTCATGCATGACCAACCCCTGAGTGCCTTCTGAGTACTTTGCAAATACATAGTGAAAGCAGTGAGATTCAGGGACGGAAGGTGATTTTCCAAGGATTACACCACAGGGTGGGGCCGGCTGGGGTCTGCCCTTTTGCCCAGGATAGTGGAAGTCTATCCCATGGATGGGAGCATGGCCAGCCCTCACAGGGCCACCTTTACCCCTGCAGTGCCTTCCTGGCTCCGGGCTGCCGGTGCAGCAATTCGGGGCAGGCGTTGTCTGGCCTTTGAAGGGACGGCTGCCTGACTGTGTCACTTTGAACTGCAAAGGGGCCTGTGGTGAGGGCTTGGCCCCCTCCCACGTGCCCCCGCCTGCCCACCCCTCCAGCTCTGGTTCCAGTCGGCAGGCCTGGAGCCAAAGGGGCGGGCAGGGCAGTAGCCCCCTGTGGGATGTCAGCCTGATAAGTGAGTAGCAACAGACCCCTGGAGGAGGATGGAGCTGGCTGCCCACTGGTTGGGCTGTCCCACGTGGCAAGAGTTCAGGCCAGTCCCCAAGGTGCCATCCTCCCAGACATGCCCTTACGGCTGCAGAGAAACATCTGCCTGAACGTCAAAAGATTTAAATTAAAATAACAGTAATGATAGTAATAATAATAATTTGTAAAAGGAAACAGCTTGCCTTGGGGCACAAGGAGTATCAGGGACCCAACACTGTGCTCCATCCGCTTGGTGAGAGCTCGTGGCAGGAAGTCAGGAAGAAGAAGTATTAGGTAAGAGACCTAATGCCTATTAGGTGTGGGCTACTGATTTCTAGGAGATCAGCTGGGGGCCTTCGAGTTGCTCAGCTTCCTTGCCAGGTGCTGGTCAGCTGGGCCAGGATGGGGCAGGCCCACCCTGCCCTCAGAGAGCTCACAGGCTAAGTGGGTGGGGTGGGGTAAGAGTGAGGGCTTGGGCAGCGTTGAGCAGAAATCAGGCCAGCACAGTCCCTGTGCCTGCAGATATTGGCCTCTTCTTGGATTTTGTGACCCCAGAACTGATTCCTTGGGAGGCCAGGAACTTAACCAGATTTTTCACCAGTGCTTTGGAACTTCAGGTTTTACCACTTGCCAGCTGTGTAACCTTAGGTTAGAGGCTTTCACTTCTCTGTGCCTCAGTTTCTTCAAAGTTTCCTTAGGACCAGACACCTGCCTCCGGGTAAGGACGAGATTTACAGAGGGAGCAGAAGACTGTCCTCATTAGGTGAGTGGTTCCTGCCAGTTTTGTTACCAATGCTCTCATAGTCCTTTGTGCTGGGCCTCAGAGGGGTCCGGCTTTGGTCATATGTATCAGGTCTCAGCTAGAACAGGGAACAGTAGGTGCTCAGTTCGTAGGGAAAGACAGTATAAGGGTGAGAGCGGGGCTGGACTCTGGGCTTGGCCTCTTTCTAGCTGTGTGACCTTTGACAAATCCATTAGCTTCTCAGAGACTCCATTCCCTCGCAAGCAAAATACACATAAAGAACCTACCTTCCAGGTTGCCGGGAGAGTGAGGTGAGATGCTGTGTTCAAAGAGCCATACCAGTCAGTGGGAGCTATTTTCCTTAGGGGGTAGGGTTGTGGGCAGGGGTCTCATTAGTCACACAAGAAGGCAGCAAGAGTGTGTGCCGGCTTACCCCAGGCAGGTGCCCGTGAGTTGGAAGGCTGGAGCTTGGGAGGATTTGGGGAGGGCATTCCAGGAGGGGACCTTGGCAGCAGGAATATTAGGGGTTAAATGGGTGGGCTGGGACAGTGAGTCTGGTGGAGGGGCTGCCAAGGGGCTGCTGGGTCTGAAGGCTGCAGAGCAGGGCAGGAACCAGTAGCTGTGCTCTGGCGTTTGGATTTTATCCTATGGGCAGGAGGGAGCCATTGAAGGTTATTGGACAGGGGAGTGACAGGAACTGGAGAGGCACTTTATGGAGATGACGGGGCAGCATGTGCCTGGGATGAGACTGGCAGGAGGAGGCTATTGGCCACCTTGGAGGTGAGGGACTGGAAAAGGAACAGGGCTCAGGGAGGGTCACAGAGGCCTGGGGATTGGCGTTGGGGTGGCTGGAACCCCCAGGTACTCAGCTGTCTAGCTAAGGCTTTGGGGTCTTGAGCACTCTGGGCTGGTCCCAGCAGAGGTGACCCACTTAGCTAGTCCCTGGAATGGCCGGCTTGACCTGCGCAGCCCTATCAGGCCCCACACCCAGGAGGGCCCTTAGCTTGGTTTCACACTCTGCTGTCACACTCTTGAAATTCTTAATTTTTGAACAAGTGGCCCTGCCTCTGCCTTTTCATTTTGTACTGGGCCCTGCCTGCAGGCCCCCAGCTCACCTGCCATTCCCAAATGTCTCAGACACTTGCCCACATAGAGGTCTTGCTCAGGCTGTGGTGGTTGCCCAGGAGACGTCCCCTGGCCTCCATCATCCTTTCTTCTTCTGGAGAACTCCCCTGCTCCCAAGGCCTGGCACAAGAGTCACCCATTTCATGGAGTCTCTCTGGCTCTGAGCCCCACCTCTGTCCTCCGGGCTTGGATCTGTCCTGCAGCACTAGTTAAATGTGCAGAATCCTAGGTCTGTGAAAGGACTCGAACTCTCGAGGTGGAGCCCATGAATCTGCATTCCCAGATGGCCCCTGGGGGAAGCCTTGCATGCTGAGGTCTGAGAACCTCTGCCTAGGGCACCTACAAGCCTAGCACAGGGCCTGGTACTTGGTAGATGCGTCTGTGTGTTGTGTCATTGTGAATGAATGAATGAATGAATGAGCTGTGGTTACCTGTCCATCTTGATGGATGAAGCTCCCTGGGCCTGGCGCATTGCCTGGCATGGGTGGGTGGGGTTGCAGCAAGTGTGGTTCCACAGGACAGCTGGGAGGACATGTGGCACATCCTGGGGACCAGTGCCCTGAAATCTCAGCATTCTGGGCAGTCCTTTTGGAGGAGGAGAGAGCTAGGGGGAGGTTATAGAGCATGCACATAATTGTACAACATAATGGAAGTAAAGGGTTTGATTGTTATTTCTCAAGCCTTTACACTGTGCAGTCACTGATTTAAGGATCATATTGTTTCGTTCAACCCTAAGCCTCATCGTCTGTGAGGCAGAGTCTGTTATTATCCCCATTTCAGCAATGTAGAAACTGAGGCAGAGAAAGGTGCCGTCGGCAGTCCAAGTCCACACACCTTACTGGGACCACGCTGCCAGCTGGCCTCCAAGATGCCTCACTGCCCCTGTGATACCCGCTTGGGATGCCTCAGGTATGCACCTGGTGTAGTAGGCACTCAGTGAACATTTGGGGAAGGCAGGAGGGAGGGAAGAAGGAAGCCCAGCTCACCCATCCAACCAGAAGGACTCCTGCTCCAGGCAGGACTGGAATGACGCCAGGACCCCAAATAAGCAAGACCGTCCCATCCTGGCCTGCCTGGGATGAGGAGCACACAGGGACACCTAAAGGAGAAGCACTGACTTTGGCAGGATGGGGCACGAGAGGGCACCTGGAAGGCACTGTGTTGAAACTCTGAGACTGGACAGCCTCCTTGCCCAGCAGTGACGGGAGCATCATTGAGAGGCCTCACCGGTCCCGTCTCTGAACACAGCGTCCGTTTCATACAGGCATTCCAGAAGGTGTGTGGAGCCTCCTCCCTCCACACCCTGTGTGGGTACCAGGGAGGCATGGGGACAAAGATGCTCCAGGCCCTGCCCTCAACTGTCACCATGGTGCTGAACAGGACGAGTCTAGCCAAGGGACAGCAGATGCCAGGAGCAGATCCGGTGCACAGCAGGTGCTCAGGAACTGTCCCCATGGAGATTTCAGTTGCCCACCTCCTGCATTAGCCCCTGGTGCCAGGTCCTGGGCCCTCCCTAATGCCACAGCCATGAGCCACTATCTTGAGTCCTTTGACCTCTCTGAGCCTCAAGTTACTCATCTATAAAATGGGTAAAGCTATTCCTACTCTCCAGGTTGTTGTAGGGATTAATTTTGTAGCGATTAATCCAGGGGAGGGTCCTGCTGCAGGGGCACCTGGAAGAAGGGATGCTTCCTGGGGAGGTGGGAGAGCTTTTGCCAGGCGGTTGACATTTGGACAGAGTCAGGAAAGGCGAGGAGGAGGCCTTTGCCAGTGTGGGGTAAGTGTGGGCCAAAGCCCAGAGACATGGAAGCCCCTGTCCTGTCAGGAGCACAGGGCTCCCCCCTCACCCGCCTCCTCTGTGCCCATGGCTGTCCTTTCACCGTCAAGTTGGCACCAGTGTGGTTCTGCAGATTTGCTTCTAAGTCCTAGCACCTACTGCATGCCAGCCAGGCACACGCACCTTATGAAGCCTCCTGATGTGCCTGGAAGATGGGTGTTACTATCATTCCCATTTCGCAGATGAGGGGACTGACGCCAGAAGAACCCAGAGGCCACTTGCCCAGGACCACACAGCTGGGGAGCTTCACCACCAGGTCTGACTCCAGTTCCTGCCCACCCTTCCCCCAGCCTTCCCACTCCTCTTCTGGTCTGCTGCTTGTCACCCACTTGCTCATTGCCTGCACAGGGAGTGGACGAGATGTCCTGGGGCTCACACAAAGGCAAGGGAGGTAGGCTGCTGTGACTCAGGAGACTGAGAACAGCTTCTTAGAGGAGGCAGGCATGAGAAGCTTCTTCAAAACCAATTGCAGTGGGAGGGGATGCTATGGCGAGGGTGCTCCAGGCTGAGGGCACTGCCTGGGCAAAAGTGTGGAGGCTGACAAACCCAGCCATGCTGATGATTGATGTCACAGCAGTCACACACATGACCTTTGAGATTCAGGGGAAATAACTGTGTGTTTCGGAGGAGGCTGGTGGTCTCGAACTTGGTTCCATCGCTTTCTACCACTTACCCTGTTTTTTTCACCTATAAAATTGTTATTCTAAAAACCCAAATCAGAGGTTCCATCAAACGAGGAAGTGATAGCTGCTAAATTATTATTATCCAAGTCTCACAAAATTGCAGCTCAAGAAACAGGCTCTGAGAGGTTAAGTAAGTGCCCTGAGGTCACTCAGCTGTGGAGTGAGTTGTTTGGATTGGGGCCTGACAGTAAATAGTACCAGGGGCTGCACACCTTAGGTGCCGTGGGCTGGGGCCTCTCAGAGGAAAGGAGGGGTGGGCCTGAGGCTTAACTGAATGCTTGCAGGCTGAGCTAGACCCTGCCCTATGGGCTGCCAGCCCTTCAGGGGTGTACAGGGAAAGGCATTCCACTCCCATGGCCCGGGACGAGTGATAGGAGTGACAGCCACTTCCTGCTAGAAGACAGCCCGATGAGTTTCCTGGGTGCCCTTCATGCTGGAGCCCTCCCCTAGGACTCCACTAGCAGCTTCCTCCTTCCCTCCTTTCTGATATTTGCGGAGAGGCTACTGTTTGCCTTGTCCTGGGTACTAAGACACAAGGCAGACACAGCCCTGCCCAGTGGCAGTAGTTTGTAAAGGCTCTGATGAAGGGAACACAAGGCATTGTGGTCCCAGGGGATAGGGCTTCTCACCCAGATTTGCGGGATGGAAGACGGCTTCCTGGAGGAAGAGCTGCTGAAGCTGAGAGCAGAGGAATTATCCAGGGAAGGAGGGCAGGAGAGAAGATTTCAGGCAAAGGTCAGCATGCACAAGGGTCTGGAGAAGTTAGGTCACAAAGGTCTTGAAGTCTGTGCTAGAGTCTGGCCTTTACTCCAGGGGCCCCTGGAAGCTGTGAAAGGGTTCTAAGCAGGGGAGCATCATGTCAGATTTCAGGTTAGAACATTCACTCTGGCTGCTGTGTAGATTGCAAAGGGAGGCTGGGGGCCAGAGGAGAGAGTGAATGGAGGCTGTGGATGCGGGGAGAGGGGCGCTGCAAGGTAGCGTTCAAGTGTGTGTACCCTGGTGCACCTGACTGTAAGTACACGTGTGCATAGGTGTATCTAGGGGGGGTGTCAGGACTTAAACTGAATGAGAGCCTGCCCTTGTCCTCTGGGTCAGAGCTGTCACCCAGCATCCGACACAGGGAATGGCCCATGGCAGAGACTGAGTGAATATGTGTGGTTCAGATCTCAGTGGGTACCAGGCATCCATGACTGTGTGTGCATGCATGCAGGCACACGTATGTACGAGTGTGTCAGAGAGGATGGTATGTGTCCATGCATCCCTAGAGATGTGTGTGTACACGACAAGCTGTGAGATGGCACCTCTCTGGCCATACTCCCTGGGAGGGACCCAGGGCGCCTTTAGCAAGACGGCAGACAGCTGTTGGCCTGGTCTGGACTGGCCCAGCCTGGCATAGACACCTTGCACCCGGCCAGAAGCCACCAGCATAAGCTCAGCTTAGCTTTCATGCCAGTGCTATCAGTCAGGGAGTTATCACTGCTGCAAATTGTTCCAAACAATTGATGGTTGCATACCTGCCCTACTCACTGCAGCTGAGCTGACCACAGGCGGTGGTGGGTGGTGGCACTGTGCTCTGGAACCAGCAGCATCTGGAGAGGCAGGCTCAACGCCTCCTTGGGCATTGTGGCTTATTCTTCTGAATTCAGATGCCAGAGCATACGGCAGGGGCGGTGCCTGTTTCAGTGTGTGTGTGTGTCCCTGTGTGCTGGGGGTGTGTCCCTGAGCCTGCACGTCACCCTCTGTGCCTGTGGCTGAGGGTGCCCGCCTGTCACCTTGTCTGTGAGCACAGCTCAGGGTTTCCTGTATGTGTGTGCCCTGGTGCAGTCAGGCGCGTGCGTGTGCATTTGTGTGTGTATGGTCGTGGGTGATTCTGTGGTGTGTGGCATACAGGTTCATCCTGAGGATGCTGTGTGGGTCTAGGTGTGCGTGTGGTGTTGGCCATTGTGGGCTGATGTGTCAAAGAGGAGGGTGTGCACCTGTGTCATTGTGGGTCCTGCAGGTGTGATGTATGGATGCAGGCTAGGTGTGACAGGCAGAGCAGCAGATGGCCCCTCCTGGCCTGTGACATCCCTGGCCAGGGCTCCCAGAGCCAGCCCAGGTTTCGGCAGGAATTTCCTTTCACCTCTATCACGTGCAGGGGAGGGTGGGGTGAAGATAGGTGACTGGCTCCAGGGACTGTGGTGCCTGCCCTCCCTCCCTCTCCAAGCTGGGAACTGCGGCAGCTCCTCCCTTCCCTTCCTCTCTGTTTTCTCAGGGACTCGGCCCTGCTGTAGCCTCAGGACCAAAGGGAGGGATACCCAGGGCCCCTCTTACCACGGGACCTAAACCCTGAGAGGAGGCACAAACCCCACTCCTCCCCCTCTGCAACCCTGCCCTGGGATGTGCTTTGGCCCTTGGCAGGGAGCCTTGTCAAGGCTGGGCTCTCAGTCTGGAAGCAACCAGGCTGCCTGGGGAAGCGTGGGGAGAGGGGACACAGTTCCAGGGCATGGGGCAGGTTCCCAAAGCCCAGGGAGCCCCCAGTCCAGGTGAGCCCCTCTCTGCTGGTGCCCCTCGCAGGTGGGTGTCGACCGGTATGCCCCAGTGGGCATGCCCCACTGCTGTGCCCTCCCAGGTGCGCCTGCCTGTCTCTCCCAACAGGTGTGCCCTGACAGGTGTGCCGGATGGAGTTTCCCTGGGAGGAGCAAGGTGAACAGCAGGGCCTCCAGAGCTCCCTAGTACTCCCCGAAGCCTCTGTACCACCCTGCATCCCAGGAGGCCAGTGCCCTCCCCGCAGCCACCGGCTGCCCTGCCTGCGGCCCTGCCACCCTGGGGAGCTGACCCCAACCCCACCCGGCCCCCCATGTCCCAGCTCGGGGGCTCACAAAGGGAGAGGAGGGAAGAGCAAAATCGCAGAGATTTGTCTTGTCTGGGGCTGACAGCGGAGCGAGTGATTGCCAGGCCCGCTTGGCAGTTTTTAATCATTTTATCTCTGTTCTTGGCTCTCCGGGGAGACAGCCAGTGCTTAGCAGTCTGCTCAGAAAGACCTCGGGGCGCGTGGCGCAGCGGCGGCTCGGAGCTCCCATTATTAGCTGTGCTCTTCGGAGCGTGCTCCGATCTCTCCCCGGGGAGCCGGTGAAAAATTAACACGGGCCGGCGGCGCGGGCGCCCGATGTAACTGTAATTACTCCATTGATATTCCTCACACAATAGCGCTGTCATCAGTCATTTACATAAACTTTCTCTCCCCAGGACGGGCGGAGGTGCCTAATCCTATTGGGCGCTTCCACTGCATGCATTATACATGGCAGCTCCTAGGTGCGGAAGGAGGGAGGGGCAGATCTTGGGGCTCTAGGTGAGGAGGGAGGGAAGGAGGGAGGGAATAATTGGGAAGGAGAATTGGAGAGGAGGAGAGAGAAGGGGGAGGAGAGAAGGAAAGGGGAGGAGAAAGGAGAGTTGGGAAGGAGAATTGGAGAGGAGGGGAGGGGAGGGGAGGGGAGGGGAAGGAAGGGTATAATTGGACAGGAGAAAAGGAGAGGAAAGAGAGGAGGGGAAGGAGAGACGGTGAGGCAGGAGCAGAGCCAGAAGCCGTCCCCAGAGGGTGGAGCCCTCAGATGGGCTGGGGTCCTGCTTTACCAGGTGAGGGTTCCTCTGCATCGGGGGCCAGTTCCCGAGAGCTGGGTGATGGGGCTCCCAGCCAGCCTGCCTTTCCATCATCTGTGTGGCCTGGAGCAGGTGAATCTGATTCTCCTGGGGCCTTGAACAAAGCCTGGCCCATGCCCCACCCGTCTACCCGCCTGGAGGGTCTTGCCCTAAGCCCCACTGGGCTGGGGCTGGAGGCTCTTCAGCTGCTAAGGAGTTAAAACCTCCCTGGAAATTACCCTGTAATGACCTAATTAAAGAGTTAGGGCCACCTACTCTGGGGTGAAAGCTAATAACATGCGCCCAACAATAATAATCCCTGTGGAGCCCCCCTGTTATTGCTGCAGCCTGGCCCCTTCCCACCACCCCCGGCTGACACCCTCCCCTGGCCCTGCCAGTGCAAGCTGTTAGTGACTGGGGAGGGACAGAGGAGGGCTCAGGATGGGACCAAGGGGAGAGGCCCGGCATAGTCAAATTTCTGTTGCTGAATATTTAATGAAGCCCGTGTGGTTTATTTGGTTGGCCTGTCGATTTTTATTCTTCTGTCAATAGCTTCTCATATGTGGGGCTGTGATGATCTTTAGCAGGGCCTCTCCAGGGACGGCTGCCACTAAATGCAATTATGGATTTTATACCTCAATGTGTTTGATATTTCCACTGATCTAATTTGCAGCCTGGTAGTTTATTGTTTGGCATTTTAATGGCGCTCAAATGCTATGGGAAATTTGATTTCTTTTTATAATTCCTCCTTAACGCAGTTAATGTGGGTGGTGGGATGGCCCAGATTTTAGAGCCCAATGTATAGAAAGAAGGGAGGAGGAAAAAACTAGAGCACCCCATTGTATATATTTAAAGATGTGTCCATTGAAGAGGGAGCCCTTTGGGCCCCCAGATGTCTGCTGCCTCTGGAGTGGGGACCTCTTAGGGCTGGCCTAGGGAGCTGGGGCTGAGGTGTGGGGGTGCTGTTGGAGGGACCAAGGTTCAGGCAGAGGGGCCAGCAGGCAGCCCTATGCGTCAGGTATCCTGAGCTCTGTGCCCTGTAGGCCTTGTCATGGGACCCCTCCAGGTGGCGTCAGGTGACTTACCCAGTCTTGGGCAGCTGTACAGCCAAGAAGCTGTAGAGCCAAAAACTGATGCCTTCCACTGGCATCAGTTTTTGCATCCCGCATCTGAGGGCAGAGGCTGTACCAGTCCAGGGCTTTTGGGACAGGAGGTGATTCTGTGACATGCCTGTCATCTGTGTGACAAGTCCTTGTGAGTGAGGTCTTACCACGTTTACCAGATGTGTCCTCTCCCAAGTTCCCAGGCCAGGGATGTCTCCACCTCTGCACCCGCCTGCACCTCTCCTTCTTGTCCTGGCCTCCTTGGGAAGGGCAGGTATGGAATCATGGCCAGAATAGGCATGGGCTGGTCACTGTGTTAAAGCTGGGTTCCTGGAGGCTGTGCTGGTCCTTTCTTCAGGCTGAAGGGAGGGTAGAGAGGATAGTGACGTCCCAGAGCAAGCTAGAGGCTCCCACCTCTTTGGGCATTTCCCCCAAGCTGAGCTTCCTGCTTTCCTGACAGTGAGTCTGCTGGCTGGGCGGCCAGCCAGTGGTGGCCTTCAGCCCTCAGATAGCAGGGTGGGGTCATAGGGGACACTCAGAGAGCCATATAGCAGGACAGCTCAGACCAGACTACCAGCAATTGTTCTGGGCTTTCTAAAACAGCCTCTGGGGAAAAAGAGTTGAGAGACTCTGGAAGTTCTTCCATGTGACCTGCCTGGAAGTGAGCCAGAGAAATGGTCCAAGGCAGGTACACTGAGTTTCTCCACAGGACGCAGAGCTGGGCAGGCAGGCAGCCTGGCACAGGGACACATGGAGAGAGCTGTGGGAAACAGCCTTGGGCCTTCTGGGAGGTCTGCACAGGCTCCTCTGCCCTGCAGGCCCCGAGTTCTGGTCTGGAAGTTCCCCTTTCCTGGAGCACAGAGGAGCCTGGACTCCAGGCCTCTGAGGCTGTAGTCATAATTCAAGCTGCTGTTGGCTGAACGCTTAGTTGGGCAGTGTGTTTGCTAAGTCCCTTGCAAGCATCATGTCTCTGCATCCTCTGGAAGCACAGATCCCATCAATATCCTCGTTTTATGGAGGCACAGACTGAGGCTCTGAGAGTTTTAAATCACCTCCCTAAGGTCATAGGTAATAGCAGGAACAGGACATGAACCCATGTGTGCATATCTTCGTGGGCCCTGCACTTAGCCATGGTGCCTGATAGTATGGTGTTCTTGAGCCTGAGCTGGGCTGGGCTAGGTGTGCCCGCTCAGGGAGAGACCACCCCCTACCCAGCTAGGGTCCTCCTCCCACTCCTGTTCGGCAGCTCCAGTTTCTGTCCTTGAGCCAGTCCCACCCCCACAACCCACCAGGCTGCTTGCTGAGCTGAACTGGGGAGGCCCTGTCTTCAAGGAAATCGAGTGCACAGGGGGCCATCTTCTCCCTCCTCCTGGGGGATTCTCACCTCATCATCTTTCCCAGGTTTCTGCTGGGTCCCATCCACCTTCCACACAGCTGCTGTCCACAGCACCAGCCCCACCCCAGCCTCTTGCCACTCACACATGAGCAGTTGTGGTCACAGCTGACATGCCCCTACCCCATCAGGCCCTGGGCTGAGCACTTCACCCGCATTCTCTCAGAACTCTGAGATAGGGACCCATTTTACAGATGACACAACAGCCTCAGAGCAGACACATTCCTGCTGGGGTCCTAGCTAAGACTCACAGCTTCTCCCAGTAACCCCTGCCCCCAACCTGGAACAATTCTTCTACCCCACAGCTCTGTTGTGTGTCTAGTAGCACCTAATGTCAAGGCAATTTGTGCTCATATGTGTGTCCCTGGCCTGTCCAGGAGGCTGGAGCAGGGTCTGTCCTGCTCACAGTCAGCCTGCTGCTGCTACAACAGGGCCTGGCACACCCGGGCCTGGGAAAGATTCCTGAGCACACAGCTAGCTGAGTGGATCCGTGAGTGCGTGTGTGCGTGAGTGTGCGAGGTCCCCAGAGCCTGTGTCCCAGACCTGTCCCCACAGCCATTCCAAGATCTCCTAGCACCTTCTGGACAGATGGCAGCCCCGATGCCAGACCTTGGGGCATCTTCCTTCCACCTGCCCTCAGTGCATCACCAGGGCTTCAGCCCCACCCGCACTCTCACTTTCCCTGTCTACGCTGTTCCCTCCACCAATAACGCTTTTGCCCTTCTCTTCACTGAGCAAACTCTGCTTCTCCTGGATCATCCCCCGAGCAGCCACCCCAGTTGCCTGGCCCTGCCTCCTCCGGGCACCCTCAGCTGCCCCAGCCCTTGTCACGTGGTTTTGCCACCGTCCCCCTCACTTCGAGGGCATTCCCTGAGGGTGGGTCTCTACTGCTATAGTGTGGACACTGGGGAGGGTCTGCTGAGTGAATGGAGTGAAGCAAGGGGAAGAAACACTTCTGTTGATGATCTGATATCATTCTCCTTGTCTTGGAGGCGTGAGAAAGACTGGCCTTCTGCTCATTCAGAAATTCCCACCCTAGGGTGGAAGGGAAAATGGACAGGGACCCCATCCAGGGATGATGGATTGGCAGCTTGGAAATCAGCCTCACCCTGTGTCTAGGTGTTAAGTGGAGTGCGCCCTCTTCCCACCCCCAATCAGTGAAATCAGACCTGAGTAATCTGATGTTCCACTTAGGAAAGAAAACAGGATTCCCTAGCCTGGGAGGAGCTGAGGCTGCAGTGGGCAGGGGGACAGCGTGCTGGTGTCAGTATCAGCCATCAGGGGCCTGATAAGATCTTCACAGCTTGTTATCCCGGGCAGGCTGACTTGTGTGCACAGCTGGGGGCTAGGGGTGGAGGCTAGAGGGGAGTTCTCCAGGTAGCTAGATCAGCTCTCAGTAACCTGCCTGCGGTGGGGTAGGGAGCTGGGTACTTTCCCGATAGCTGCAGGAGGAACTGGGGGTCTCGGGGCCTCTGTCTGCCCTGGGGAGCGCCAACTCTCTGACTTCAAGCCTCAAGTGCATCTTTGACAGAGCCAGCAGAACAGATGAGTGCAGACAGCATGGTGCAGTGGGTCATGTAGACAGCAGTGTGACCCTCACTCAGTCACTTACTGCTGTGTGTCCTTGGGCAAGTCACAAAACCTCTCTGAACCTCGGCTGCCTCCTCTGCAACTGGGGAGCACGATCTCTACTCCCCTGGATTGTGGACAAGATTTAGTGATATCCTGTTTGTCCCTGACACAACTGAGTAGCTCAGGGAATTAGGTGTACCTGTCAATCATTCATTATTCCAAGTGGGACGATTTCAGAGTGAAAGGGGGTGTCATTGGTAATGATGCTGGGACCTGAGCATCCTGGATCTCTGGTCACCTATCAGTACAGGCCTACAGGGTATGTCCATGGACTCCCTTATCTGTCCCCAGTACTTGTTGGTGGGTGAAGGGCTCCTGGGGTCTTAGAAAGCCATGAACTTGAATCAATACTGTATAACCTTTATGGAGCACTTCTTGCCTGCCAGGCACTGTGTTTCTCATTGAATTGCCACAGTAGCCCTACCAGGTAGATGCCACTTTTATGCCCACTTTGCACATGAGGAAATTGAGGCTCAGGGGGTCAAGTGACTTGCCAAGGTCTCACAGCCAGAAAAGGGCACAACCGGAAGCAGGTCTGGCCAGCTTCGCCACAGGAGTCTCAGCCACTGGCCTGCACTGCCCAGCAGCAGAGAGGAGAGGAGGCCCCGCTGATAAAGGCCATCTGGAGGCCAGGTGGGAGTCATCTCACCCTGCCAGGTAACGGGCTGGTGGGCTCGCGCTGGTCTCTGCGGGTCCTCGGTGTCCTGTGCCCCCACTTGCTGGGCATCTGCAGAAGTCGTTTCCCAGGCTGAAGAGTCTCTGCCATCAGCTCAGCAGCTGTCAGGATTAAAGAATGAGATGAAGAGAGAAATCCATAAAGTGTGAGTTTGGAAAAACCTGTTTGTTGGGTGAGCTATTGATCGACTGGCCCCTCCCAAGTCAGCATTTAAGCTTAACGGCCAACAGAGGATGGTGGGGTCAGGCACAGGAGAGGGTGGGGGGAATTTCACTCTCCCACACTATTCTTCTCCCCCATAACCAGCTTCCTTCTCCAGGACAGGGGAGGGACTACCCACCCTTCCCGTAGACTTAGGACAGTTATCTTTGGGGATCAATTGCTCCCTAGTCTGAGGCTTCTCGTTTCATTCTGCAAATCCCCATGGCCCCCTGCATTGTGGGATTATAGAGTAAAATGCTCAGAGCCGTCCTTCTGTGAAACAGGGCTCCGGGAAGAGAATTGCTTTGCCCTCCGGCTCAGCTGAGAACTCTACCCTGCCACTTCCTGTCACTGTCACTGCCCCTCCCAGAGCTTCAGCTTCATTGTCTGTAAAATGGGACCACCACCCTCTCGGGGTATGTAGTTAGGGGTTGATGCTTAGGGATGTTCCTGGCTGCGGCTTCCTTGGGCGGGAGCTGGTGGAGATGGGCATGTTTCACCTGGGATTCTCTCAAGCAAGACAGGCCCTTTCAGCAATTACTCGGAGTTCCTCAGAATCCCTGCCAAGCGCTGACAAGGACGGAGGGCCTGGGGGCTTCTCCTGCCCTCCCAGCCCACCTGCTTTCAGTCTGCCCTGATAGAACCCCCACCCTGTGGAAGCACTCGGCTCCGCTGTCCCACCTGGCCCAGCAGCATAGGCGTCCTGCTGTGCTGCGTTGTTCCAGCTCGCTTGTGAATGGTATTCACCTGGCTGGGTTGCTCCCCATCCCCTCCCTCGCCCCACTGGAAGTCCCTGTGGAAGAGCATCACTCAGACCAGGGACCCCACCTCCCAGAGACCACCCCTCCCACAACAGATGGACACCTTTCTCCAGAGCTCTACACTTGGCCTCTAGCAGACCCCTCACTGGCACCTCCCCTGAGCCCAGTCAGCCTTGTGGAAGGACATAGGGAGGACTCAGACCCTGTCCTTGGGGAGCTCCCAGTCTTGTGAGGGAGACATACATGGATGCCAAATCCCTGCTGTGCTTGAGAGCTCCCCTCGGGCCAGGCAGAGAGGAGGGCCGTCTCTAATCCAGCCCTTCCTGCAAGGGACATCGTTCCCAAGCTGGGCACAAACTGAATTTCAACCCATTCACCCCTCTGAGGAGCATCTAGTTCAGTGAACAACCTTCACAGCCATATACGGCAGCCTGCTGGGAGGACAAGATCCTCGGAGGAGGAGTCAATGGTGTCGATCCCTTAAGTCAGAGATGGTGCTGGCAAGGCTGAGGGTGGAACACCTGCCCTCCAGGAGCCTTGAGCATACAAGATGGGAGGGCAGGGGATGATGTCTTTGGGACACCATTCCAGGAGGAGCTAGCGAGGAAGTGGGCTTCATCCTCAGAATTCTTGAATTCCATGTTTAAGAATTGGAGTTGACTCTCGAGTCCAAAGGGAGCCCCGGGGGATTTCCAGCAAAAGAACTCTGGAACCCCAACTGCCTTATGGAGGATGGGGTTGGGGAGAAGCTGCTGAGGGAGGGAGGTCAGGGAAATAGCCCCACCATGCCCCTGAGATAGAAGTCCAGTGCGGGTAGGGGCTGCTCTGGCTCCCAGAGCATGCTTGGTACCGTATCTGCTGCCTAGTAGGCGCTCAAGAAATACTTCCTGGGCCCATTATTAACCTAGGGGAAAGGATTAGAATCCTGGCTAACTTCTCCCCATTTGAGTCCTGAGATCCCTGCCTTCTTGGCAGTGTGATCGGGGCAGAGTGCTGGGCTAAACTCTGTTCCTCCTCTCAGAAAACCTCTTTTTGCCCCATGGTGATATGAAGTGACGTGTCAGGGTAGAATGGATGTCAAGAGAGAAGTCTGTGTGTCTAAAAAAAGCAGGAAGGAGTGATGACCCCTCCCAGTCTCGTTTATCCATCCACCTACCTACTCGTCCAACCACCCACCTATCCATCCATCTACCTACCCATCCATCCATCTATCGCTCATCTGCCTACCTGTCCATCAGTCTACCCATCCATCCGTGCATCCATCCATGCACCATCCATCCATCCATTCCCCCATCTGTCTTTCCATCCATGCAGTAGTCGCCAAGGATCCACTTCATACAGACCCCATGTTAGGCAAATAAAGACACAACAGTGAAACCTACAGGCATCACCTGCCCTCAAGGGCTCACAGTCCAGGAGAGAGATTGGCCAGGTGGCCAGGTGCAGCCTGCTCCTCTCCTGTGGGGCCAGAGCCAGGCTGCACACCTGTAAGATGAGCCCCTCAGCCCCTGGTTTCTACTTCTGGTGGATGAGCAGAGTCTGCTAGAGACCATGTTCCCAGAACCAGACTCGATCCAGTCAGCAAATCTTTGTCAAACTCCTCCCCAGTGCAGACCCTACCCTTTCACTGGGACACAGCAGCCAAGATTCCTGTTCATGCTCACCCTCTGGAGCGTGCTGGCTCTGGAACCACTAAGGTACATTCAACAACCGGCTTCTAACACCAATGTCACGGTCTAACAAGGAGGCAGGGGGTGGAACCCACAGACAAGGTGGTAGGTGCTCTAGCGTTAAGGTTCAGGGGGTCACCAAAAGGAAAGACTAACACATTTTGCTTTGGTGGATCAGGGAAAGTCTTATGTAAGAGGAAACAAATGAGCTCACTCTTTTGAGCAAATATCCTTTTAAAAATTATTACGAAAGCAGTATGGTGCATGCCTGTTCCCAGCAACTCAGAAGACTGAGGCTGGCCGATCGCTTGAGCCCAGAGTTCAAGTCCTCAGTGTGCTATGATGGCACCTGTGAATAGCCACTGCATTCCAGCCTGAGCAACAGAGTGAGACTCCATCTCAAGAAAAAAAAAATGCTAGGAAGATTTCAAAGAACATAGACTATATAAGCAAAGAAATGAAAGATCCCTGCCCCACCACTCCAACCAAGCCCAGTTCCGGAAGATAAACTCCCTTAGCAGGTGAAATAAATTTCTCTGGACATTGTTCTACACATTTACATTCTGTTCTACACACATGACTTTGGGACATAACCGGATCGTGCTGCACATGTCATTTGGCAACTTGCATTTTTCACTTACTGGCCCATTCCTTTCACCTTGGTGCCTTCAACTCCTCAGTGCACTGGCACAGCGTTCATGTAACTAGTCTGGTGATGATGGACAGTGGGGTTTGCATCCTGGCCTTTTGACCCCTTGACTTTCACTCAAATCTGCCCAGTTTAAGAATGGTCAGTGGCTCAGGTTGCTGAAGTGTTGGCAACTGATGGCTCCTGCGCAGGGCGGTGTGGAGCCCTGGCCCAAGCATGAGGTTGCCAGCTTGTTGGGAAAGCCCAGGGATGTTAACACAACCCCAGGCCCAACTCTGCAAGCCCACACTGTGTCCTTTGGGAAATCCAAAGCCTCAAGAGCAGCCAGCCCCGGGCAGTTCCAGGCATGGACTAGGTGAGTTCACAGGGACACAGACCTCTCTCCCCAGAGATCTGACATCTGCCCCCAACCCTCCTCCATCCTCCTGTCCCCAGGGAGCTGCCATCTCTGCCCTCCCCCTCTGCTCTCCTGACCCTGGCAGCTCCCTGGGTGATAGAAAAGACAGCTTTCCAGCTTGTGACCCTGACTGTATGCACCACACATTTTTATTTTTTCAGCATGTTGTGAAATTCATAGCAACACCCAGTAATGACTTCCTCACTGAACTGGGAAAAGGGAAGGGGGGAAAAACGGGCCTGGAAGAAAAATGAACCATGGCCGGCGTGGACTCCATTTGTAACAATATGGAAATTGATTGTTGAATCGGAGGAATATTTTGTAGTTTGCTTAGCTGTGCTCGGCACTAATAGCCGGGAACATTAGTGAACCCAGGGAATGAGTTATGGACCTATTAAGGAGGCTGCGAGGCTCCCTGTCCTCCCTCAAAGGCAGGTCCCAGCCCTGCAGGTCTGCCCACCCTGGCATCGGCTCCTGCCTGCCCTAGGAGAACCAGGCCAAGCTCTGTGCTGGAGAAAAATGCAAGCACCATCTAGATGGAGTGTTGGGGGCAGGATCTGGCTTCAAATCTCAGCCCCTCCCTCCTGTGTGCTGTGGTACCCAGAGCAGGTGACTTGGCTTCCTTCAGTCTTGATTTTCTCATCGGTAAAATGGTGTTAGTTATTCATCTCAGGGGCATGAGAGGACTGGGGATGATCGTTAATATAAAGCAAGGAGCATAGAGACTGGCTGTGTTGGTGGTGCAGCAAGCTGGATGGATAGATTGATGTCGGGTGCATGAGTGATGACTCTCCAGGTGAAGAGGAGTGCTAGAATCTGGGGGATGCTGGGCTGCCTGTTGGATGCACCAGGGGTGACAAGGCTGCCTAGGACCATAAAGGTCACCAGGACTGAGGAGGCTGTGATGGCAGGGACTGCAAGTTGGGACCAGGTAATTGGGAGGAGGGAGGCAGTGACTTGCAGCCTCCTCTGCACAGGGGCAACTCCCAGAGGCAGAGCTCCACCGGATCCGGCCATGCCGCATGGGAGGCTCTGCTGGTCCTTTCGAGGCAGCGTGATCTGAAGTCATGGTCCTCACATCTGCCCATCCAGAACCTGCTTCCCTGCTCCCTGTCTTGGTGAGAAGCACTTACCATTTTCCCAGGTTCTTAGGTCAAAGCTACCTGTGTCTTACATGGTGCTCCCTCTCCTTCACCTACAGCCTGACCATTTGACCCCCTGACTGTCACTCAAATGTGGCCCCTTCTCTCCATCCCCTTGGCCTCTCCTATCTCAGGCCTCCCCCTCTCTTCTCTAAACAATTGCATCAGCCTCATCCTGGCCTCTTTGCCTGCTGTCTGCCTCCCCGACCCTGAAGTCAGAGTGAACTTTTTATGGTCTGACCCTGTCACTCGCCTGCATGCCTTCCATGCTCTTACCACCCTCTCAGAGACTCAAGACCTCTAGCAGTCTTCCAGAGGCGTCTCTCCAGCTTTTTCTCCCCGCATCCTCCAGGCCCCATCCCATGTGTGCTCTAGAAACAGAGTTCTCAAGCTTGAGCAGGACTCAGAATACCCTGGCAAGCCTTTAAACTATGACTGCCACTGAGACTTCCCCAGAGTTTCTGATTTAGTGAGTCTGGGCTGGGCCCAAGAATTTGCAAAATCCCAGGTGATGCTGAGGCCACTGATCAGGGGAACCTCATCTCGAGAACCACTGTTGGTTTTTTTTTCTTTTTTCTTTTTTTTGAGACCGGGTCTTGCTCTGTCACCTAGGTTGGAGTGCAGTGATGCAGTCTTGGCTCACTGCAACCTCAGCCTCCCAGGCTCAAGTGATCCTCCCCATCTCAGCCTCCCTAGTAGCTGGGACTATGGGCATACACCACCATGCTTGGCTAATTTTTGTATCTTTTTGTAGAGACCAGGTTTCGCCATGTTTTCCAGGCTCGTCTCAAACTCCTTGAGCTCAATCAATCTGCCTACCTCAGCCTCCTAAAATGCTAGGATTACAGGTGTGAGCCACCGTGCCTGGCAGAGAACCACTGTTGTAAGCACACAAAATTTGGTACTGTTCTCAAACATCAGTTTTATCCCTGCTTGCAAACCTTGGCACCTTCCGTGCCTGCTGTTGAGAATGTTCCTTCTTCCCCTTCTCAGCCTGGTGAGCCCCTGTTCATCCTCGCCCACATTGCCTGGCAGAGGCAGCAGCCAGGAGCCTCTCTGTTCAGCAGCTTTTTGTCTCTGTCAGTCCCATACGCTGGGGACTCCTGAGCCCACCGAGGAGGGCTGGGCATAGGAGACTTCAGATAAGGAGCTTCCTGCCCTGTCCCAAAGTCAGCGGTATGTCCTGGCACAACAAGCAAAGGACCTGGCTGCCAGGGATGTGGGCCATTTGTAGGGTAACAGACCTTGGTCATCTTTTCTAGGCGCCAGAGGGAGCAGAGGCCTCTGGGAAGCTGAGACCAGAGCCGCAGCTCTGACCGGTCAGCTGAGAGGCAGGCGGGAGCTCCGAGGGGGCAGCCTTGTTTTGTTTTAATCATGGGTGAGATGCTGATGTGGCCCTCCCTGGGGACGATGAGGGGGAGGCCAGCCCCACGGGTGGTGGAGGTGCTTCTGCAAACAGTGAGGGAAACCCGAGTCAGCAGTGGCCAGGGAGAGGGGCCAGTATCCTGAAAGAGGGCGTTAATGATGCCAGGAGGGCAACGGGAATGCCCCAGCGCAGGCCAGGGGGCCCCCTTGCTCCTGACCTCTTGGCACTGCCCACCGCCCAGGCCAGCCCCTCACCCTTCCCAAGGCCAGCATGGCCCAGCAGGCAGGAGCCCACTAGGAGCCTCCAGCAGCTGGAAGTTGTTGGCCGCAGCAAAACTTGCCTAGCGGCCTTTCTGTGGGTGCCCTGGGCGGCCCTCGGTGGGCAGGGAAACTGCTCGCCATACCTATTTTAAACACCAGTGTAATGGTTTATGGCCCATAGAGGGATAATTACGGAGTGCAGAACCCGGCTTTTATGGCCCCTCCTCCCCCGGGTGCACTTAGAGAACAGTATGTGTCATGTAGCCAATTTAGATAATGATTCTGATAAAGATAAACGGAATTGTTTATTATAAGTAATTGGGTCTGCGAAGGCCCAGATGAGGTGGTGATGGGGAAGGACTCCGTAGGATGTGGGGACATGGGGACAGGGCCTGGATGGGGCTCCAGGGTGGAGGAGAAGGGCCTGCCCCCCTCTTCCTCCCCATCTCTCTCTCTCCCTCCCTACCTCTCTCCCTCTCCCTCCTTCTCTCCTCGCTGGGGCCGGGGGCCGACTGATCCTCCTCCATCCTGGGCAGAGGTTGCTCCTGGGCATAAATAAATCATGGGGTTTTCTGTTGAGTCAGCTGAGTGGGGGAGGCACCTGGAGGGAGGGACTGGGGGGCGGCTCCAAGCTGCCCCTGGCTGCAGGACAGCCTGGCCTATCCGTCCGCAGACCCCGAGGGCTGCCATCCTCCTCAGCAGGCAGCTGGCAGGTGCAGGGGGGGGCATAGGGGGCGGGGGTCAGCCCAGAGCTGAGACTGCAGGGTTGTCTCAGGAGGACAGTGGCCTCCTGTTGGGGGTCTTTGTGAAGGATAAACAAAACGAAGGCCCTTGGAGCCCACCCCGCCCCACAACACACACACCTGAGACCTCTAATTATGCATTAGCCCCAGGCAGGGCCGTGGGAACGCTGCCCTGTAACCCACTTCCTGACCCTCTCCCCCAGCCCTGCTCCTCTTCTGAGGCTGCCTCAGTCCTCATTGCAGGGAGAAGAGGGGTCCCACAGACCCATATTCAGGAACATGGAGTGCTCAGAGATGTGAACCTCTGAGAACAGGGTCCCCGTCCCCAGCATCTCTGAGATGAGGATCTCACAGACCAGGATCTGAGCTATGGGTTCAACAGGCTGAGCCTGCTCTGAGGAATCCGACAAACTTGTGAATCCCTTTGAGTAGGATCCTACAAGCCAGGGTCCTAGGTGGAGGATCCCACAGTCTAGTTTGAATGCAGACCCTACAAGCCAGGGCCGTCAAGATAAAAAGAAACCCAAACCAGGCCAGGTGCGGTGCCTCAGGCCTGTAATCCCAGCACTTTGGGAGGCCAAGGTGGGTGAATCAGGAAGTCAGGAGATCGAGACCATCCTGGCCATGGTAAAACCCCGTCTCTACTAAATAAAAGAAAAATTAGCCGAGCATGGTAGCTCAAGCCTGTAGTCCCAGCTAATTAGGAGGCTGAGGCAGGGCAATTGTTTGAATCCGGGAGATGGAGGTTGCAGTGAGCCGAGATCGTGCCACTGCACTCCAGCCTGGTGAAAGAGCAAGACTCTGTCTCAAAAAAAATGAAAAAGAAAAACAAAAACCCAAACCAAACCACAAACAACCTCAGTAGTGGCCTGAGATGGGGGATGTGCCTGCAGTGGGATACTTGAACGCTTAGGGGTCCCAACAGCCAGGACCCTTGAGGCAGGGTCCTCACAACAGAGACCCAGTGGCCCCTCAGACCCAGGTGGAGGGGCCCGGCTTGTCTGCCTGAGGCTGCAGCTCCCCCGATTGAAACCCAAACCGGAGGAGCTGCCTGTCACGCTGCCTGTGATCCTGTGATCCAAGGCATGATTGAGAGGGGGCGCGGCGGGAGGGGGGCTGCAGGCCCCCAGGCAGCCCCTGTGTGGAGCAGCAGGAGTGTGAGGAGGAGAAAGGGGGGGATTTTCTCTTTCTTCCCAGCCTGCTTATCTGATCACAGAGGAGGGAAGGGCTCCCGTTCAAAGGCAGTCTCCTTATCAGCTGGGGGTTTGTTTGGAGAGATAACTGCACCTGGCAGGGAAGCCTTCCTGCAGGTGGGGGCGCGGCAGCCTGGGCGGGGCTGGCTCCAGGGTGTGTGTGTCCACGCAGGAACGTGGCTACCGCTAATGCTACGTAAGTGTGCACTCCATGGTCTTTGCGTGTGCAGGTCTGTCTGTGTGCGCACGTCTCCAGGCCAGTCTGTGCTCCCACCTGTGCGTGACGGTGTGTGTGTGGGTGGGCACAGAGTGCATCTGCCCTCGGCGCAGAAAAAAGAAGGGGCTCAGATCTGGACTGGACTGGGCACTGCTTGCCTTCCGTCATGATGGGGGTCCCTGCCGGTCCCACCCATGTCCTGTCTCCAGAGTGAAATACCTGAAGCCTGTGGGAACAAGAGGATGGGTTGGGAGCAGAGGTTGTGGCATCACAGTTCATCTGTAGGGACAGCGGGGAAGAGGCTTAATGGGTGCTGAAGTGTGGCCCCAGGGGATGTTGATGGAGAAGAAAGAGCCTGTGGGAGAGGCCAAGGCACAGGCCAGGTCAGGGGAGCAGGATGGGCCGGCTGAGGGCTGGACAAGACTAAACGCAAACCCAGCAAAAGGCCCAGCGTTGCCCGAAGATAGGAAGAGTGGCGCCTGGGTCTTTTTGTGCTAGGAGCTGATTTTGTTTAATGCCTATCCCCCATTCCAAACCCATTCCCCTCTCAGTGGTGTTTTGTTTTTCTTTTTTGTTTCAAGTAGATGCTTTTTTTTTTTTTTTTTCTTTGAGACAAGGTTTCACTTGGTTAGCCAGGGCTGGAGTGCAGTGGTACAGTCACAGCTCACTGCAGCCTCAACCTCCCAGGCTGAAGCAATTCTCCTACCTCAGTCCCCTGATGAGCTGGGACTATAGGCAAGCGCCACCACACCCACTAATTTTTGTATTTTTTGTAGAGATGGTGTTTTGCCATGTTGCTCAACCTAGTATGGAACTGCTGGGCTTAATTGATTGCCTGCCTTGACCTCTCAAAGTGTTGGGATTATAGGCTTGACCCACCACGCCTGGCCCTAAGTGGGTACTTTTTAATTTGGCTTTTTATTTTGAGATAATTGTAGATTCATGAGCAATTGCAAGAAATAATAGAGAGGTCCCCATACTGTTTGCCTGGTCTTGCATAGCTACGGGACAACGTCACAGCTAGGACGCCAACAACCACGCGGTGCGCTGGTTGTACTTAGACTTCTCCAGTGTTGCGTGTGTGCGCGTGTGCGCGCGCATGTAGTTCTGTGCAAATTTATCACGTCAGCGTTCCTGGATCCACCCCCGCAGCATCCCTCCTGTTGCCCTTTCATGACCACACTGGCCTCCCTCCCACCCTCCATCCCCAGCCCCCTGGGTTGTGTTGTGTTGTGTTATTTAATCTTAGTAAATGGCACCTTCACCTCCCAGGCCCCCAAGCAGAACATTAGGGCATTGTCTTGACCTCTCTACTCCCCACCCCGGCATCAGGCCAGTGGTTGGCTATCAAGGCCTAGACATGCACCCTACTAATCATTTCTGGAACTCTCCCCTTCTCTCCACTGGACCTGGGCTCCCCGCCTCCAGGCTTAGTTCTGCCAACCCACCCAGCATTCACTGCCCTACCCCAAACCCCCCCAGCTCCACCATTCTTAGGGTAAGAATGTGGAATATGCTGCCAGTGGGCCCTACTCATCCCGCCTGTCTCCACCCTCTGTGTTTGTTCCAGCCCTTTGGAGCCATCCCGAGATGCCACACTGTCTTGGCAACACCCACCCAAGCTTCCTCCTCTTGGGGCAGCTCCTGCCCTTGTGCAGGTTTCAGCCTAGCGTCCTGTCCCGGGAGCCTTCCCTGACACTCTGCTCAGGGTTGCTGCCCCTGGCTGGGCTCCCACAGACCCCTGTGCCTCCCCCACTCCAGCCCTGATTTCACGTACCGTCATGGTCTGTTTACTCAGCGGCCTTCCCCAGAGACGGCAAATAACTTGGAGGCAGAGACTGTGTCTGGTTTAGTGGGGTAAGCCTGTGTCTGTGAGGTGGGGAATGAGCACCTGAATCTCGTTTGTGTGAATGGTGAACAGGTAGGTTGGTGGTAGATACCAGGTCGGCCTTGCATGCCCAATCAGGGTGGGGGCAGCCAGCCAGTGGCTGGAGCGGGTAGAAGGAGGGACTGTGTGCTTCTCTCTTGCCCAAACTAGCTACACATCCCAGAATAGAGCCTTTCCCATGCGACCTCTGTCTTCTCCCAGTGACTCCACTGCCAAGGTCTGAGCACCTGGCTCTAGAGAAGGAAATGAGGGCAACTACTGAGTGCCTGCTGGATGCCAGACTCTGAGCATGCCACGGGGAGCCAGGTGGGCCCATGAGAAGAGGAGGGGGTAGGGACAGTTGTGACACCTGGTCCTGGGTCTGTTGCTTCCTGTTGTGACCTGGGCAAGTCCCTTTTCCCTGTGAAGTGGAGCTGAAGCAGTTCTCCTACCTCAGCCCCCCGAAGAGCTGGCACTACAGGCGAGCGCCATCACACTCGATAATTTTTGTATTTTTTGTAGAGATGGGGTTTTGCCATATTGCTCAACCTGGTCTTGAACTTCTGGGCTCAACTGATCCACCTGGTGTCAGGATCTTCCTCATGCACTCCTGGGAGGAGCAAAGAAAGAGATGGTGGGTGTGAATGTGACGAAGATGTGTACTGTTTTCATGGGATAATCAACTTTTTGGAGGTGCCCAAAGATACCCTGGCCTGGGGCCGTCGTCAGGAGGTTGTCCGAAGCTCAGCCCTGATCACTGCTCAGCCCTGGAGGTCTTGTTAGCGTGGCCCCTCACCCCGATGTGGTGGCTTCCTTTGTTGGGGGGCCTAAGGGTCTTGGCTGCCCTAGACTACCCCTCCAGCACTGGAAGCAGTGGCAGGTGCTGGAGGAGGGTGCCAGTGGGGCTGAGGGAGCTGGTCAGGGACACCTGCCCAGCACAGAGGAATTCTGTCTCAAGAGGGAAGACAGACAGATGGGAATGGGAGCTTTAAGGTGACTGTGTCATGGAGTGGAATCCTGGTTTTGTCCCCTACTAGCTGAGAAGCCATCCACCCCATAAGCAGCAAGGAGGGAGAGGTTTCTCCTGTTTTGTTCACGGATGTATTCTAGCACCCAGAGCAATGCCTGGCACATAGTAGGAGCTAACAGAAAAATACTTGAATGAGTGAATCAACCTTGGGTGCATCACTTTGCTAAGCTTCCCTTGGAAATGGAGATATAATGATGCCGCTTGTTTTTAGGTATTATTTACGTAACATAAAATTTCACATAACACAAAATTCACCATTTCAAAGTGTACAATTCAGCGGTTTTTAGTATGTTCACAAAGTTGAATGCACTGTTTTGATCACTGAAAGCAGGGCCGTGAGTGAGCAATCCACGATGCGCGTGGCTCACAGCTGCGCCATGGATGGTGGGTCGTCTTTTCGTTTAGGTTGCACACCTGCTACTTCCCAAAAGGGTAGACACAGCTTCCAAGAGGAGGCGGGGTCAGTCGGTTTCTTAAAAATAAAAGCAGAGGATCAAATCCCTACAGTGTGCTGGGGAAGTACGTCAAATGCCTAGGCCAGTAGTCACTAAAGTAGAGGATTAAATTGAACTCTGAGCATCCTAGCAGCCCAGCTGGAAGGGAAAATAGGATGGGATAGAGAATTCACATTGACCACAGGAGGATGATGAGTTTATTTGGAGAGTTCTTTTTCTTTTACCAAATTTATTTTTTGTAGTTGCCTTATATGAGGAATGGAAAACAGGTGTCAGTGAGCACCTCTGTTGAAGTAAAATATTAAACAAGCTCTTCAGGCTGGGTGCAGTGGCTCACACCAGTAATCCCAGCACTTTGAGAGGCCAAGACAGGCAAATCGCTTGAACTCAGGAGTTCCAGACCAGCCTGGGCAACACGGTGAGATCCCGCCTCAGATAGGCAGACAGGTAAATTAGATAGATTAGATTAGATTAGGTAGGTAGGTAGGTAGGTAGGTAGGATAGATAGATTTTCAGAGGCAATCTCCCCAGGCTCATGGTTTCAGACAGACAAGGACAAAGGCCTCAGAAGCCACCTGGAGGAGGCATTTCTGAAGGTCACTGTGCCGAGGAAGGAAGGGATATGATGACCCAGGGAACTTTTGGGACATGGGGAGAGGTAGAAGCCCCCCGGCAGTTCCTCCTGCCCATCCCTCAGGTCTCCATGCTCTCAGCAGGTGAGAGCTGAGTCCTCTGATGTGAGTCTAAACAGTTAGACTGCAGGGTTTCTGAGGCTCAGCATGCTGACGTGGTGGGTCAGCTCCTGCTTCGTTGTGGGAGACTGTCCTGTGCGTGTAGGGTGCTCAGCAGCATCTCAGCTGCCACTCACAGGATGCCACTGGCACAGCACTGCATCTCCCAGCCCATGGCCTCAAAAATGTCTCCAGACATGGCTGAATGTCCCCCGGGGCAAAATCACCGCTAACTGAGAAATACTGAGTAGGAAAGACATCAGGCCCTCGGACCTTTTATGAGCCCGACCCCCAAACCTCCCTCTATCCCAGATCTGGCTTTTGCCTATTGCCTCATGAAAGAAGGATTCACACTCTTCGGGTGGTCCTGGTCACCTAACGTTCACTTGCCTGGCCCTACTGCCACCTTTTAAGCAGCACTTGGGCAATTTTTTCAATATTTTATTGCATTTTGTTCTAGATTTTGAAAAAGTAAAACAAGTGAGAACTGGGCCAAAATAAAAGCAACTACTGCCAGTAAGAAGAAACATTCTTCCCACAAAGGCAGACATCATCAGCTTGACAAAGTGAACATAAGACTGTCTGATGGCGAAGAGAAATAATGACATTTAAACACATAAATACGGTAATGCATAAAATGCTGGCAATCTTGGTCAGGTATCTGATATGTTACACAAAATGCATGAAATAGGCAAAGTGTATTTGAGAATCTGACCATACTTGTAGTTCTCTGCAAGTAGAACTCTGCTTATGTGCAAGTCTACTCCTCAGTGGCAACATGTTTCCAGGATCACCTTATCCTTGGAAGCAGGGGTTGCCTGTCCGCATCTGGGGTTGGGAGGACAGAAGCTCTACGGACTTTGGATCCCAGAAGCCTCCTCAGGGAGGTTGGCTGGGCATCCTCACTGCAGAGCCCTTGCCACTTCCATAGGGGCACACATGCCCTGGCTCTGCAGCTCCTGGGCCAGAGTTTTGGAAGCTGGAGGATCTCGATGCATCCATCCATTCATTCAGGCAGCCATTCAGCCACTAGTGAGGACTTGCTTATGCACCAGCCAGTGTCTGAGATGAAGAACATACCAACGTAAGTTAAGGAACCACAAGAAGCTCCCAGTCTTGTGAGATCACCTAGGGGCGTCCATTCCCGTGATGCAGGATGTTCACTGCATGAAGGCAGCCAGCCTGGGGTGAGTGGGGGACTGGACTCCACCTGGTACTTTGCTCACCTGGCACAGGGCTGTGTCTAGCCAGAAGAAGGGGTGCCTGCCTCGCTTAGCAGCGCAGTGCAGTGTCGACTAGCTGTCCAGCGATCAAAGCTTCCAGAGGAGGATGGGCAAGAGTTCCTACTTAGGTCCTTGCGTGGGGGAATAAGCAGGGGGATGGGAAAGTCTCAGAAGAGAGCACAGGGACCCGAGTGGAAACAACCAAGCCAGAGACTCCTGGGTTTGAAGGACAGAGGTCAGGGGCTGTGTTTGCGGAGTGTGGGGGATGGGTTGCAGGAGTAGGACAGGGCAGGGGAAGGCGAGTCTGCAAAGGGCACCAAATGCCAGGCTTGGCGCTTGGAGAAAGGGAGTCCAGAAGGCTCTAAAGTGAGGGAGGGACTTATCAGCTCTGGATCCCTTTGGCCAGGGTGTAGGGAGTGGGTAGCAGCAAGCCAGCCTCAAATTCGGCTGGCCCTCCCCCTGGCTGCTGGGCCAGGGCACCCCTCCTGCTGACCCCCTGCCCTCCCTGCCGCCTGCCAGCCCCTTCCCTCTGGTCCACACTCCCAGCTCCTGATTAGATTTGGGAAGGACTAATTAGATATAATTCATTATCCTCAAAAATGAGATCAGAAATCAGGAGCTCTCCTCAGAAGAAGGTAGCCTCGCCCCTCATCCATCATGCCTCTAAGTAACCAATTTAAAGGCAGGCGGCCGCACGCGGCAGCGTTATTACCTTGTCATAAATAGTTAGGGGAAGGCCCCCGAATGAGGCAGCTTTATAAATGGTTTTTATCACATTAGTTTGCAGTTATTTGTCATCCACTTTGCTTAAGATAAATGCCGAACAAATAATCAAATTATCAAGCCAAAACCTGGGAAAGTCATTTGCATTAATTGCAGCAGGAGAGACCAGGGTTCAAATTCCAAAGCCCCCTGCCCCACCAGGCCTAGTTTGGTGGGGAGGGAAGGAGGACTTCCTTGGAAGGTGGGAAGTCTGTACTGGAGGCGAGAGGCACCCAGAGGCCCACATAGGATGGGGCAGGCCAGACCCGCAGCTGGATACAGGGTGGGAGGACCCTTCAGGGGGTTGAGAGGCGGGTGTTCTGGGACTGGGGTCTGCCGAGGCCTCCTCTCCCTCATGCACGCAGAGAGGCACGCAGACACATACAGACACTCAGACGCACTCACAGGCACACTTCTTACTGTCTGTTGCTGGGATCTGGGGCCTTTTGTCTAGCCCCAGAAGGGCCCTGTCACAGGTCTGAATGGGCCCTCTGCCCCCATGGAGAGTGACAGCTTTAGGCAACTCATGCCCCAGGCCTGTCTGGTTCTTGTCCTGGCCACCAGTGCTGGGCAGGTGGTGAGGAGGGTCCCAGGCCTGGGCAGAACATGCCCAGGGGCGCTGCTGACCCTCTCCCAGCTGGGCCAGGAAGGCTCCCTCCAGCAGCGGCCCCTTAGTGGAGAATGGCAATTTCACACTGTCCCCAGGAGGCCGTCCTGTGTTCCAGCTGGGCCAGGGTTAAGCCAGCCCTGCAGGCCCCCATCCCTCCTCATAACAGCAGGGCGGGCATGGCCCATCTAGCCTCTTCCACACACTCAGGGCACAGGCTCTGCTGACACTGGCTTAGCTTCAGAGGTGGTCTTATGTGGGGACATCTACGCTGGCCTTAGAGGTTGTCCTGTGTGGGGATGTCTACACTGGCCTTAGAGGTTATCCTGTGTGTGTGTGTCTACACTGGCCTTAGAGATTGTCCTGTATGGGGGTGTCTGCACTGGCCTTAGAGATTGTCCTGTGTGGGGGTGTCTGCCCTGGCCTTAGAGATTGTCCTGTGTGGGGGTGTCTGCCCTGGCCTTAGAGATTGTCCTGTGTGGGGGTGTCTGCACTGGCCTTAGAGATTGTCCTGTGTGGCGGTGTCTGCACTGGCCTTAGAGATTGTCCTGTGTGGGGGTGTCTGTACTGGCCTTAGAGATTGTCCTGTGTGGGGGTGTCTGCACTGGCCTTAGAGATTGTCCTTAGAGATTGTCCTGTGTAAGGGTGTCTACACTAGCCTTGAGATTGTCCTATCTGTGGGCACCTACACTGGCCTTAGAAATTGTCCTCTGTATGTGTCTACACTGGCCTTAGAGATTGTCCTATGTGGAGGTGTCTACACTGGCTTCAGAGGTTGTCCTGTGTGTTTGTCTACTGTGGCCTTATAAGTTTATCCTGGTACGTCCAAGGCAGTGTAAGTTTTCTGTGTACAACTGCTTGGAGCTGCCTAAGAAGTAACTTCTAAGGCAGTGTCAATAGTATAGCAATTAACTTGACTGCTGCCTCCAGGTGGCCTGGAGTTAAACCCCAGCTCGACTACTGTGAGACTTTGGACAAGTCACTGAACTTCTCTGTGCCGCAGTTTTCTCATCTGTAAACTGGAGTTGGTAGCAGTAGCCACCTCCACTGGTCACTGTGAGAGCGAACTAACCTTTGTAAAAGGCTTGTATCAAAGCCTAGAACGTGGTAAACACACAGAAGAGCTTGAAATCCATGTCAGGGGGATGGCAAAGGCCGATGTGAACCCTTGGGTGATGTCCTATTTACCTGTCCCTTCCTTCACCTAACATCAGTATTCCCTGAGCCCTTAGCGTGGCTGTGGCGGCAGCTCCAGCCAAGCCAGATGAAGGCAATGCCTGCTGTGGTTCTTGGGTTGGACTGAGGACCCAAGAACCACATTGATAAAATGATAAAACAGGCAGTGACAGGGCATCTCGGGAGATACCATGATAGGGTACCCACAGGCGGCAGCTGGAGAGTCAGAGCAGGAGCGCTCAACTAGTCAAAGACCCCACAGAGGACGTCCCTACAGAAGCAACATCCTAACTAAGAGCTGGGATCTGGGATGGGTAAGAGGTAGCCAGGGGAAGAAGAATGGAAAATTGGAAAATATCCCACATGGGACAGCCTCACACGGGGCAGCCTCTAACCACAGTAGACACGCCCACACACAGGACAACCTCTCAGGCCAGTGTGGTCGCCCCATGCAGGATGACCTCTCAGACCAGTGCAGACGCCCCATGCAGGGTGACCCTCTGGCCAGCGTGGATACCTCATGCACGGCCCCCTTCAAGGCCCTGTGGGGCCACAGTGGGTTTCCGAGCAACAGGACAAACTAGGCAGCCGGGATGGGGCAGCTTCTCTGGGTATGGTGGGCAGAGGGCCACCCTGGAGAGGCACTTGGTCACTGTCTATTTGTGGGGCACCGGGAGCAGGTTTAATGGGCCAGCCCCAGAGGCCATGGAGAGGTGGCTTTCAGAGGAACCCTGGATGAGGGAGCCCCCTCCCTCCTGCCCTAACTGCCCCAGCTCAGCTGGGCCACCAGGAGCCTGGGGCTCTGTGGGGCCCTGTGGGACCCGACCCACCACTCCCCACCTGCCAGCCTGCAGTGTGTCTGCAGCCTGAGTTGAGCAGGCATGGGGAATGCCAGGCCCTAGTGGGAGGGGCTGGGCCTACCACTGTCCTTGGAGCCCTGGGGGTTCCCTGCAAGGTGTGGCCACTGCAGCGGGGAGGGGGGACACCTGGTCAGGTGCAACCTTTGCCTAGGCATGGGCAGGCCTGCAGCGCCCCCTGGCCCTGTGGCTCTTGCAGCCCTCAGCCACCTCAATCAGTCATCTCTGGACCCTCCTAACAGCTGGTGCTTCCAGGGAAATTACCTAATGAATCAACAATGCAGGGATTGTGGAGGCGGAATTACAGCAGGAAGGGGCCTTGCTCCCGCGCTAGGCCCACTGGGCATGGCACACCTGCGGGGCAGCCGAACCCCCTGCGCCCCTCCCCCACCCAGGGCCTTGTACCCGCAGCGCCCTGCAGAATAAAGAAATCTGGAGTCAGACAGACACAAGACTGCTGCTACCAGCTTCTGCTTTGCTATTTGCCCACTGGGTGTCCTTATGCAAGTGTCTTTACTTCCCTGGGTTCCAGGTTTCTCATCTGTACGATGGCGTTAATGTGGTGCCTTGTGGTGGGAGGCTGTGCTGGTTGAGAGTGCTGGCCCCCGTATGGTGCTTAGCATGAGCTTGGGGCAAGTGACTGCTCAGTACGTGGTGGCCTAATAATAATAATGATTATCATTACTATGCCTTGTCAGGAGACATTCATTTGTGTATGGTTCCCAGTGATCCGTGTCAGGGAATTCCCTTCGAACCTTAGTTTCCTTGGCTGTAAAGTGGGGCCAGGATCTCTTTGCTTGAGGGTAGTGGCAGGGACTGTTTCCTGCTCCTGGAGACCTCCTGGCTCCCAGCCCAGTCTGGGAGAACAGCCCTGAGAATTCTGCAGAACCAGTTCCCTGGTCTAGCCGTGGGAGGCTCCCATGCCCTGCCCTCAGGAGGAAGGAGGCCTGCTCCCAGGGTGGGCACCAGGCCCGGAGAGGTATGGGTAGAAGTGTGGGCTGGGCTGGGAGCTGGTGGGCGGCCTGTTGGAGCAGGCCCTGAGCTGGGCACAGAGGGCTCATTGTTGCTGGGCTCAGCCAGGCCAGGCTCACGAGAGCGGCCACCGCTGGGAGTTTCAGTAAGTGTCTAGACAGGGCAGCTCCAGGTCCTGACCTGGGCTTCCTCCAGGTGGGGCTGTGCCACTAGGGGCAGATAGCGAGCCTGATACCCTTAGCTCAAATGGGACCCAACAGACAGAGGAGGCTGGGGCAGAGGCAGGACTGCACGTCAGGAAGAACAGACAGACCCAATACACACACACTGTTGACATGAAGGGTGGCGTTGGCAGTGGTGACTTGCTTGGGACCTGGAGAGGAGCTGGGACCTTGGAGTCAGAAAACCCTGGGTTTCAATCCCGGCTCTATTGCTGTGAAACCCAGGGCAAGCGAATTTCCTTCTCTGAGCCTTACTGACCTCAGCTGAACAACCTAAGGCTTAAGGATTTTGAGGCTGGTACGGTGGTTCACACCTGTAATCACAGCACTTTGGGAGGCTGAGGCAGGTGGATATCACTTGAGGTCAGGAATTTGAGACTAGCCTGGCCAACATGGTGAAACCCCATCTCTATTAAAAATACAAAGAATTAGCCAAGTGGGTGAATGCCTGTAGTCCCAGCTGCTCTGGAGGCTGAGACAGAAGAATTGCTTAACCCAGGAGGCAGAGGTTACAGAGAGCCAAGAACGTGCCACTGCACTCCAACATGGGTAACAGAGCAAGACAGAGGAGAAGGAGGAGGAGCAGGAGGGGGAGGGGAGGAAAAAGAAGAAGAAGAAGATGAGGAGGAGGAGGAAGAGGAAGAGGAAAGAAGAGAAAAAGAATTTAGAGAGCAGAGGGAGTTGGGTTCAAGTCCTAGCTCTGCCACTTTCACAGTTGTGTGACCTTGGCAAGAAATTTGACCTCTTTGAGCCTCAGTTTTCTCATTTACAAAAATGGGGATAATAGTAACCCTTGACTCTAAAATGAGATGAAACTCTTACAGCGTTTGGAGTAGTGGCTGGTGCGTAATGAGTGTGCAGTAAACACTGATGCCTGCCTCCATTGTTATCACCATTTCAATTTGTTTTGGTTGACACTAGGCTTGTGGATCACTTGCCAGGCAGCATCTGGCACACAGTCGATACACAGTACTTGAGAGCACTTTTCCCAAGACGATGTGCTAAGCCCTTGCCCTCTCCTTGGCTGTGGTTGCCCTGCTTGGGAAATGGGCTCATCCCAGACCAGGCCACCCATGGGGCAGGGCAGCAGGCCAGGCTGTCTTTGGAGGATCCCGGGGGGCCTCTCTGCCTCCCAGTATGGGGCTATTTTTAGCCAGGTGGGTAGGAGTTGCTGCTCTTATCTCTGCCTGGTATTTTTGGCACATCTTGACTGCCAGGGCTCCTCTGCCCTCCCATGCCAGCTGCACCCACAGAGCCCAAGTCTGAGTCCTGTGCCAGGCTCTTGTCTCCCAACCCTAGCCCAGGGGGATACCAGGTAGAGAATGCCTGTCCAGCCAGCCCTGTCTGCCTCCAGCTGCCTCCAGGCCACCCACGGCTGGCCCCAGGTCTGAGGCTGGGGGGAATCTCACATCTGTAAAGGGGAGCGGAGCCACACTCCCCTCCCCCACACTCTGTAGTTTCCATGGCGGTGAGCACAAACCCCCCAGCGCTGCACAGAGGAGCCTTGTTTGTTTTGCCTGCATAACTTGGAGACCAAATCACAGGCCCAGGCCCCCCAAGTTCCCCCACCCAAGTCCAGCTCAATCCCCCACCCAAACAGATGGTCAGGTCCAGGGATGGGGGGGCAGTGTACCCCTTCCCCTTGAAGCAGGCCAAGGGGCCATGTGGGCAAGGAGCCGAGAGGTGTCACCTCCAAGTCCCTTCCCTGCTGGGTGTCTCACTTCCCTTGTCTGTAGAATGGGAACATGTCACGGAGATAGCACATGGCCCATACTAGGTGCTTAAGAAATCCACAAGTTGTATAAGTCTTTCTTGATCTTGACCAAAGTAATTCAGCTTCCTGAGCCTCAGTTTCTCCACCTATGAAGTGGGGATGAAGGTATCTCTGTCATTGGAGGGGCCGAAGCATTAAACACAGGGATGCCTGTGCCATCCTTAGCACGGTACTTGCACTAGGCAAGCATCCATTTGGTCCATTCAGGAATGGCTTGTCTTCTTACTGCCGGTGCTGCTGCTGTTGTTAGTTTTGTTATTATTACCCCCAGGTGGAGGTGGGGTGTTCCTCCATGCCTTCGCGCCTCTCTGGCTTCCCCGGCTCCCTGGAGCTGCTGGCTGAGCCAGTGCCCCTCCTCCACGGTCCATTGTAACCTGATTTGGGGGGAGGGGCGGTGCAGCCTGGCATAGCCCATTGTTGGGCCTCCCCCTGGAGCTGGGGCTGGGGCGGCGGGGGCGGGGCTGCCAGCTGTGCAGTGACATTCCGCAGCCCTGCTAACCGCTGCTCCTGACTCTGGTGGCTAAATTGAGTCTCGGTTTCCTTAAAATGACTATTTATTGCTTTAATGCAGTATTGAGTATTTACTGAGTGTTGGAGAAAAGGCTCGCCCAGCTTGTAGCTCGGAGGCCGCCGGCCAGCAGGGCTGCTCCGGGAGGGTGAGTCTGGAGGAGGTGGGAGGCTCCTCTTACCAGAGAAACAAAAGCCCCTCCAGTGTTCCTTGTGCTGGGCTGCAGGGGCGGGGTTGCCCTGTCTCTGATCTGGACCACTCCCTCCCCTGGGTGGTATGCCTTTGGGAGGAGGGGCTCATGGGACACTCTCCACCCCTTCACCAGCCGTGGAGAATCGCTGGCCTTTGAACAGAGCAGGCACCAGCTGCCCCCCACCAGCCCCCTGGGTAGCCCGCCTCCTCGGTGGGGCCAGCCCATGCCAGCCTGGGGCAGCTCAGCTGTGTCCCCCTGCATGGAGACCTCCCCACACCCCCAACAAGGCGGGCATGGGCCCTCCCTGAGGACTGCACCATTGTCTCCAGGGTAATGCAGGCGCTGACCAGAACACAGAAGGCAGCATGCACGGAGAGGCTGAGACGTGCTGGTGAACAAAGATGGGAGGAGGAGGCCTTTCATCACAGCTCCACACAGAGGCTTCTGAGCCAGGCGCTGTGCCGAGGTGCTCTGCCCTGCACCTCAGTAACCCTCAGAACAACCCACCAGGCAGCTTCTGTGTCTGGCCTATTTTACAGATGGGAACACTGAGGTTTGAGAGATTTGCTGAGAGGCACAGATGGGTCTGAACCCAGGTCTGGTGCTTTGCCCCCCACCGCCTGGGGGCAGCCTGCTAGAAGATGCTGGGAGTGGGCGGGCTCCCTGAAGGAAGCGCTTATCGAATCCAGCTTGGAAGGATGAAAAGCATTCAGCTGACAGCCCTGGAGGGGCAGGGGGCAGCCCCAGGAGAGGGGACAGGGAGAGCCAAGGCGTGGAGTTGAGGACAGGAACCTGGGTCCAGAGCAACTGAGCTGGGTGAGGGAGGCTGATGGGATCAGGGAGCCCCTGCCCTGGTGTGGCTGGAGCTGCAGATCCATTTCTGGAAAGAGGAAGGCGAGGCAGGAAGAGAGAAAGAGGGTGGATGAGTAAGTGAGGGCAAAGAAAGGAAATTGAGGGCAAAAGGAAGAATGGAAGTGTGAAGAACAGGTTGTTAAAATAATAGCAATACTCATAATAACCTCGCTGGCGCCATTCTCCATGATGCTGTACGCTGAGGACACGCTGGGTAGTCAGGGCTGCCCTGTCCTGTCGCGTGTAAGTGGAGAGATTTTGAAGGCTTCTGAGCAGGCTGTGATGCAGTTTGATTTTCATTCTGAAAGAGGCGGGAGACAGCAGAGGGGACAAGGAGGCCTGTGCCGGGCAGGTGTACAGGGACGAGGGCCTGCAGAGGGGCCGCGTGGGAAGAATGGGAGAGAAAGAGGCGTGGGCCAAGGGTTCGAGGTTTCTTCTCTCACAGCCCTGAGAGAACGGTGGTGTCACTTCCAGAAGAGCTGGTCAAAGGGAACTGAGCTTAGGAGGAAATGACAAATTGGTCATTTTCTTTCTTCTTCGTATTTCTTGCATATTTTTTCTATTACAAATATAATTGCTGCTCATTGTAAAATAATTCAGGCAAAGCAGAAGTCAAACAAAACGGGATAGTCTTCATCCCTTCCCCCACCCCCTTCCCAGAGGCGGTCAGTTGACAGACGGGTAACTTACGTTCCAGGCCTTTCCTACAAGCGTGGGAGCGCGTTCTGTGCACATCCATTTGGTTTTCCTTTTGACGGGATCCATATTTCCTCTAAACTGCTCTGCTCTGTACTGGCTTGTCCCACTTAGCGACATGCTGAGAACACCTGCGCATGTCAGTGCACGCGGGTTTGCTCTATCTTGCAGTCACGACATAACAGTCCAGTGAATGGGCGAACTTTGATTTATGAACCCATTTCCCCACTGACAGCCCTTTGGGCCGCTGCCAGTGCTTTGCTGTCACACACGCCATACATCAGTGAGCATCCTGGTACATATATCTTTGTGCACATGTGCCGCATGACGGGAGCTGGAGTGTAAACACTTTGGGCGGTGCTGCCCCGGAGGCATTCACAGAGCAGCCCAGGAAGCAGGCCAGTAACGGGGTCTGGATCCCCAGGGAGGGTGGGAACGTGAGGGAGGGGTTACTGCTATAGATCTGGAGGTGGTAGTTTGAGAGCTTTTGGCATTAAGTGACACTCAAAGCCGTAAAAGAACAGAACCCTGAGGGTCCTGGCATTTGAGAGCAGGTGGAGAGCTAGGAACCCGCAAGTCTCTGGGCAGAGACCAAGACCGTGTGCCTTAAGAGAGTTTCCAGAAGAAAGGGATGGCCAATGGCAGAGGGCAGTGTGAGCTTAGCTCTCCAGCCTCTGGCACAGTGCCTGGTCCATAGTAGCTGATCAGTAAGCAAGGGCCAGTTGAATCAATCAGTAAATCAAAGAAGGAGACTGCTGGGCCTGGAAGGTGTTGTTTGTTTTCAGCTGAGTGGTGGCCTGGGGGAAGTGGAGGGGGCTGAATGCAGGTTGATTGAGGGAGGAAGTGCAGGTGATGATGTGGTGCCACTGCGTGTGGACAGAGCAGGACTGGCCGGGGAAGGTGAGACGGGGGCAGGTTGAGGGGCTGAAGGGAGCAGAGCATCCTGGCAGGTTAGGAAACGGAGGGCAGAAGAAGAGATGCTGAGGAAGTACTTTGGTGTTTGAGGCTCAGGGACAGAGACTCTTACCGAGGCCAGGGGTCTGCAGAGACCTCAGCATTGCAGGGAGAGGTCCCTCTGGGTTGGAGAGGGCAAGTGAGTCAGGCTGTCACTTCCTGAGCACTGTCCTGGGCACTCAGCGCTAACAGTCTCATCACACCTTCACCAGAATGCTGCAGAGGCAGAACATAACCTTCCATTTTACAGATAAGGAAACTGAGGCTCTGGAGGTGGAGTCACAGGCCCAAGGTCATAAAGCTGAGTCAGAAATATAGAGCAGGATTTTTTTGTTGTTTTTTTTATGATTTTTTGAGACAGAGTCTCTCTCTGTCACCCAGGCTGGAGTGCAGTAACGCAATCTCGGCTCACTGCAACCTCCGACTCCAGGGTTCATGCAATTCTTCTTGAGTAGCTGGGATTACAGGCCTGCGCCACCATACCCAGATAATTTTCATATTTTCAGTAGAGGCGGGATTTCACCAGGTTGGCCAGGCTGGTCGCCAACTCCTGACCTCAGGTGATCCGCCCACCTCGGCCTCCCAAAATGCTCAGATTAGAAGCATGAGCCATTGTGCCTGGCCCAGAAGCAGGATTTAAATCCACATCTTTCAGACCACAAAGAGGCCCCACCCACCTCTTGTCCCCCTAACTCCACATCCCCCAGGCCCTCTGGGTGGTGCTTGGCAGGGGATGATAGGCAGGAAGAGAGGAGCTTTCTGGGAGTTGGCTCTTTGTACCCACAGTTGGGAAAAGCGTGCTGCACTTGCCCTTCGTTATGCCATCAAGAATGCTCGACTGGATGAGGGAACTGAGTCATGGCCAGACTCATTTGTTATTTAGAGATGGACACAGAGGGCCGGGCGCAGTGGCTCACACCTGTAATCCCAGCACTTTGGGAGGCCGAGGCGGGTGGATCATGAGGTCAAGAGATTGAGACCATCCTGGCCAACATGGTGAAACTCTGTCTCTACTAAAAATATAAAAGTTAGCTGGGCGTGGTAGTGGCACCTGTAGTCCCAGCTACTCAGGAGGCTGAGGCAGAAGAATAGCTTGTAACCAGGACCTGGAGGTTGCAGTGAGCTGAGATCGCGCCACTGCACTCCAGCCTGGCGACAGAACAAGACTCCATCTCAAAAAAAAAAAAAAAGAAAAGAAAGAAATAGACACAGAGACGGCAACAGGCCTGGGGTCCAACCTTGAAGGCACTCTCCGGCAGCTTGAGCTCTGGGCAGTCCTGGCCCTGAGGCCGGAAGGTGGAGGGGACAAGAGGACGAGTGTGGCTGGCGTGGGCAGGGAAGGCGGAAGGGCATTCCACACAGCGAGGGTGCACCTGAGAGGGCATGGGCTGCCTGGGGCCAAGAGGGTAAGGCCTAAAACGACCTGACCAAGAGGGTGGAGACAGGGATGAGGGCTCCTGTGGATATGAGGACTCCTGGCGGATGGGGGCTAGGGAGAGAGAGGGGCCAGTCCGTGAGTCAGGGTCCCTGGTCTCATCACCAACCAGTCTCAGTCTGTTGTTGGGTCACTGCCTGGGCCTCCCTGGACTGCTGAGAAAAGAGTTTCCTTCAGGTCTGCATTTTGTATTTGTATGTGTGCATGCGTGTGTATGTCCACGTGCGTCTGAGCATGTCCATGGGCACCTGCAACCTGCTCGGGCGTCTGTGTGGGCCTGGGGGTCATTTTGATGTGTCCTTGTTTGTCCAGCATCTCTTGTGATCGTGTGTGTGAGCGTATACCTTGGGCTTTTATGCTCCTCAGGGTGTGTCAGTGCACACTGTGTGTGACCCCAGGTGCCTGTATGTACCTCTGTATGTGGCAGCATGTTTCTCTGTGTAAGTAGGTACCATTCTAGTCACCTCATGTGTGTGCACATGTGTTAAGGTGTGTGTCCATGGGGTGAGGGCTGGGGTCGGTTGTCTCCAGGGCAGGGCAGGGCAGAGCAGAAAGGGAGATTGTCAGAGCCCAAAGTTCCTCTGGATCTGGGCAGCCTGCTCCTCCGACCCTTCCCCCAGGATGGCTTCCGAGTACTCCCCAGGTTGCGAGGGAGGACAGGAACCACAGTGGCCGTGGTTAGAAGTGGAGGAGGCAGGTGAGAGAAATGGGCCTTCAGAGGAGGCTGAGGGCAGGGCTCCTGGGCAGAGGATCGGTGACAACTAGGGTCGAGGTTACTCAACAGACAGCGAGGAGACCCCCACCCGGGCAACTTTTCCAGAAACCTGGTGCTGGGAGTGCCCTAACCCAAATCCAGTTCCCAAGAGCGTCCCTGGTGTGTGCCTCAGCCTCCCAGAATATACCAGCTGGGCCCCCAGAGCAGTCACCTGACGCTGGTTCCGAGTGACCTCCTCCAAGGGGCAGAGCCTGAAACAGCCCCCACAGTGCCTCCCAGGGCCAGACATATGTATACATGAGTAGAGGCAGTAGACCTCCCCACAGCTGGAAAGGTGTGCATGTGTGTACATATGCATCAGCAGTTGTGTGTGTTGTAAATGTGTGAGCATGCTCAGAGAGCGGCCTGTAGGTAGAGTTGTGCACATGTCATGTATCAGTGTTCACGTGAGTATATGTGACCTGTATGTGTGCATATGGGTGCAGACACACTCAGGTTTGCCGGCATATTGTGCTGGCATTTGTGGGCACATGTAAATAGCAGGCTTGGGCAGATGCAGATGGACGGGTGGTAGAGATGGGATTTCACCATGTTGGCCAGGCTGGTCTTTAACTCCTGACCTCAGGTGATCCACCCACCTGGGCCTCCCAAAGTGCTGGGATTACAAGTGTGAGTAGGTGGTCATGTTTGAGTACAGGTATATACACATATGGTCACCACACACCTATGTGTTGGCAAGCATGTGAGGGTGGATGTGGGTAAGGCTTGTAGACTGTTGGCACATGCAACACAGGTGTGCACACATGCATGGTACCTGGCCGCTGTGGGCGTCAGCACGGTCAGTCCTCCCTCACCCTCCTGGATAGGTTCTTGGAAACTGCGACATTAAGTAAAACCACAGACGGCAGTTCCTCAAATAATGTTCCCATATAGCGGGCATGAAAAAAGTTTATTTCATTATACAACTTCTCAAAGTCGCCGTTTCCAAGAACCCATCCACAAGGGTACATGAAGACTCACTGTACGTGTCACAGGCGAATTCTTATGCGTGTGGGTGTAGCTGTGGGTAGGCATCAGGAGCCCTGCACACATAGACCTCCCACGCCAGCTGCCACCACTGTGGTTGTCTGGAGGGGAGTACAGGACAGATACACAGCCGGGGGCCATCCCAGGTGGCAGAGCACAGGCAAGAGAAGCATCAGCTCAAGCACCTCCCCTACTCTCCAGAGTTTGGCAGTGGGCACAGCCCCATGCCCAGCCTACTGGCCATCAGCAGGAATTCAATCCCACCCCAGTAAACCCGGCTCTGCTTGGCCACTGCAGAGCCCTGAGCTGGGGGAGGGAACCCCACTCGGAAATCGGTCATAAATTTCTCGAGATGCTTTAATTTTTTAAAAGCCCCACATAGTTGCTTTGCATTGCGAAAACCCACAAATATCGGCTAAATGAGGTGCGCCAGCAGAAGGCCTGCCAGGCCCACAGCCCTCCCCTCCCAGCAGCTGGGCCCAGGCTCAGCTGGGGCCCCTGGCCTGGCCAGCCAGGGCCGAGGGGCCCATCTTTGTTCCGAGCAGAGCTCAGACTGCAGAGTGGCTGGGTAAATAGTCGCCGCAGTAATCACAGGCTGATTCCAACTAATTAAATCCTGCGCCAAGAGCCCACTCCAGCCAGTATCCCGAGAGGCCGCAAAAACACAGACACCCCAGACGGGGCACTGCTCCAGGCCGGCTCTGGCTCTCTAATCCTGTATCTTTTGAAAGATAGGCGCGCCCCGGGATGAGGGGTCAGCGGGCCTGCCCTGTGCCGAGCGGTGGAATTTTTCAATAACCAGCAGCTGGGTCACCAGGCACACAAAGGCAGTGTAATATCCTGTGGGCTTACTCAGGGAGAGAGAGTGAGCCAGCTCCCTCCAGGCCGGGGCAGCCGCCCCCCACAGCCCAAGCCCCCAGCGGCCCAGAGGCCACTTGGCCAGGCCTCCACTCCCCTCCCTCCAGAAGGGCAGAGGGAAGCGAGGTCGGCAGCCTCCGCCACCCCCTTCTCCTGGACTGGGGCTTCCAGGTAAATTCATCTTTCTTATTAAAAACCAGCCCTGATGCTCCTGGGCCCCAGCTGTGGCCGTGGTGGGACCTGCCCGGGGCAGGGCTGCTGGGGCTGGGCTCCTTCCAAGGGGTCAGTGGATGCTCCTCACGTAGGGAGGCCACACCGCAAGGGGCAGAGGTCTCCAGCTCCGGGAAGGACCGGTTTCAAATCCCTTGGGCCTGTCTGCTGGAGGCCATCCTGGCTGGCCCAGTACTGGCTGGTGACCTTGAGCAAGGCACTCAGCTGTACCCTCTGTGGAATGGGATCATTAGTGACAGTGTGAGACTATTAGAGGGACTGAATGAGAGCCAGTGTCTGAGCGGCTCCCCCTGCCTTAGTTTCTCCCATGGAACGATGGAGGTCAGGGGCCTCCCTCACAGGCCATAGAGGGAGGCAGGGTTTGTGCCTGGGCACGGCTCACACGCTGTAGAGAGCTGTCCTCGGCGGGACCCATGCGGCACATGTGAGAGTGATTAGAAGCTGCAGAGACTCAGTTTATTTTATTTTATTTTATTTTTTTTCCCAGAGAAACAATAGTTGCCCCTCTCCCGAGTCTGGAATGCTTTACACCCCGTGTCTGGGACCCCTCATTTAAATTGGCTGCGAAGGGACAGGCACTGTGAGCCTGGGAGGAGGTTGTTAGGGATGGAAAGCTGGGGCCCAGGAATTTACAATCCGTTACTTGAGGGATGTCCTGCCTTCCCTCTTGCCCCATTCAGGCCTTCTCAAACCCAGCATGTGCCGTAAAGATGTCACACAGGGCGCGGGGGGCTGAGGAGCAGTCCAGGGCCTGGCCTTAGGGAGGGGGGCGCACAGCCCAGGACAGAATCCTGGCTGCACCACGTCCTGGCCAGCTGAGCCTGGCAGGAGCTTCCCTCCCAGAGGCACCGGTAAGCGCGAGTGTTGGCTTTTATCATTTGCCGGGCCCAGTGATGCCGGAAGTGATGCCAGTGATGTGCCCAGGCACATGGTGCCTGGCGCAGGACTTGGTCAGAACTGTGCACCCCTTGCTGCCCACCTGTGGACTCTTTGCACACACAAAGCAAGAGGCTCTTTTTGGCTTTTGTCCAACCACACGCTGACCTATCTCTTACTGGGGGCTCTGGCACTCTGTAGCTGTGAGGCTTGGCACAAAGCTCAGTTTTCTCATCTGAAAAATGGGAAGACTCTTTCTCCCTGCCTTCCAGGGTCAAGAGGAGATGAGAACTCCAGGAGCTCAGCCCAGAGCCTGGCTCACAGCAGGCATCCATGCTGGGATTCGGGGGAGCCTTGGACACCACGGGGAGCCCCTCCCAAGGGAAAGGGCATTGAGGGGACCTGTCAGAGTGAATGGGGAGCCACCCACAGAGGGTGGGGAGGGCTCTGCGTGCTGCTGGCTGGACTTTGTGTGTGCCTGACACACCAGGCCTCACAAGCAACTCAGCACCAGGGAGCTGGGCGATCTGAGGCCTCACAGGAGGCTGATGGGGTCAAGCTCAGGGACCAGTGTAGAGAGAGGCTAACCCAGGGGTCAATTGGACAGGGCAGGAGGTAGCTTTTGGCACCATCAGGGAGATGGAGATGGACAAGTGGACACAGATTTGGGCTCAAACAGTGAGGCCAGGGGGGCTTTGAAGGGGTGGTTCCCCAGGCACCCAGCTTTACCAGGTCCCCAGGTTCTCAGATACTCCACCTCTGCTCTAGGCAGAGAGGGGGCATTGGGGCATGGCTAGGGGCCAGCACTGTGCTCCTCGGGAGCCTCCCCTCCTCACCGACTCCTGGGGACTCCCAGCCCTTGTCTGGGAGATGAGCATTTAGGAATCTGCTTGTGCAGAGGTGGTGGGAGGGGCAGGGGTGGAGGGCGCATCCCCACGGGGAGATTGGATGGAAATGGCCTTCGAGTGTGTGTGTGAGTGTGTGGCTGTGGCAGCAGCAGAGTAAACAGCCGCTGCCCTGTCCTCTCTACGGCCGTGGCCAGGTACACAGGCCTGTTTGGACAGCTGCCTTGTCTGTCCGTCTGTTTGGGAGATGCTGGCTGATAGATGGGGGTGGGCAGACTGTTAACCCCTTGTTGCCTGCACTGCTATGTGCTCCCTGCTTCATCCATGGGGTACAAGGCAACTAGATGGTGGTCCTAGCTGTGCCCCCAGCTCCTCTCTGGGGGGCATCTGTAGTTCTGAGTCAGGGACAGAGTAAGGGGGGTCCAGGGCATCAACAGCTTGCTCCTCCCCCTACCAGGGAGCCAAGGACGGAGGAGAAAGGGGTCTCCCCCAGTGGTGACTAGGGGCAGAATATGTCTCTGAGTGTCTGGATCCCTCCTCACCCCAACACCATGCCCGGCAGACGCTCCTCTTCCTTTATTAAAAAGTCACTGCTGGGCTTTCTCAGGACCACTCCTCTTCAGGAGCACCTGCTCCACCTGGGGTATGGGGTGGAGGCAATTAGGGGGCGGGCATTCAGGGACATCAACAACAGGCCCCTGCTAAGTGTGAACTGGCAGAGATGGGGCTTGGGGCCACCTGTAGGGCAGCTAAGCTCCATCTATCTCCTCTGGGGCATCAGAGAGCCTGACATGGGGAGATCCCTGACACAAAGATGAACGGATGCTGCGCTGGCTGTCAGGTGACTGCCTGCCTGGCATCTCCACGTGGTCCTCCATCTGCCACCCTGTGCCCCCATCTCAGCCAGGGCTCCTCAGTCCACATCCAGCAGGCACCTGACAGGGCCGAGGGAGCAACCCCAGTTCTCCCATTCACTCCCAAAGCCCTGTCCACTTCAGGAACTCCCTACTTCTTCGCTTTTTGGTAACCCACCCCACTCCCACTCCGGCAACCCCAGCGACTGCAGTGCCTCCCACCTGCAGGGCACCAGCCTGGAGCCTCTTAGCCAGTCTCTCCACAAGTGATCTGTAAAAAAAGTAAATCACTCAAGCCACTCCCTACTTAAAACCTTTCAATGACTTCCTGTGGCTCTTGAGATTAAGACAAAAATCCTTTAAATGGCCCACAAGGCCATCAGCAGGGCATGGGTTAAATAAATTAGGGTTTGCCCTGCAATAGAGGATCAGGCAGCTGTAAAATCAGGTTCTCCTGCCCTGACGGGGAGTCATCTCCAGTCAATGGATGGGGGTGGCAGGTGGACGGATGAGGTGTAGAACAGTTATAGAGCATATGTGTTTGTATAAAAAAGAAAGGCCAGGAACGGTGGCTCACGCCTGTAATCCCAGCACTTTGGGAGGCCGAGGTGGGCGGATCACGAGGTCAGGAGATCAAGCCCATCCTGGCCAACGTGGCGAAACCCCGTCTCTACTCAAAATACAAAAATTAGGTGGGTGTGGTGGCGCTTGCCTGTAATTCCAGCTATTTGGGAGGCTGAGGCAGGAGAATCGCTTGAACCCGGGAGGCCGAGGTTGCACCTGCACTCCAGCCTGGGCAACAAAGCGAGACTTCCTCTCAAAAAAAAAAAAAAATCCCATTACCAAAACAAAACCAGAACAAAACCCTGGCTGGGGAGAGGAATGATGGATGCACTCGAATTCTGGTGTGTGGGTTTATGTCTGTGTGGTGTATCTCTGGAGGAGGGTCAAGTAAAAGACCTGGGTTGCCTCTGGGGAGGGGACCTGGATGGCTAGGCACGGGGTGGAGGAGGATGCAGAGAACACCCTTTGGTATTTGTACATTTCAATATTAAATCACAAAGTGCATTACCTATTCAAAAACATATTCAGTTATTTTAAAAATTAAAAATGTTAAGTAGATAGCGTGCAAGACCCTGCACACTTGGGCGAGCTCCTGCACTCCCCAGCTTCCTCTTGCTCCACGCGCCCGCCCTCCTCGCAACCCTCTGCACCGTTCATTTCTCTTTGATTCTTGTCGTTTCTCGGGACCTTTGCACTTTAGTGTTCCTCTCCTGCCTGGCCTCTCCACCACCTCCTATACTTGCCTGGCTGATTCGCCCTCCTCTCCCCTCCCCGTCTCAGCCCAAACCTCTGTCTTCTGAAAAGTGGCGTTCTCTGACTCGCTCCCCACTATAGTCCTTGGGATGGGCTGTCTCCCATCGGCTTGTTCGCTGCTGTCCCCAGCACCCAGCACCACACCTGGCACACAATAAGCAACTGCATCAGTATTTGGGGGAATGGATGAACTGGCAGGAAGAGGAGGATACCCTGGGAATACCATGCTATGGGGCTTGGGAAGTGCCCACCTGGGCTTTGAAGGATGAGAAGCATTTGGCCAGATTCAGAGCATGACAATATTCCAAGCAGAGCGAAGGACAAAGTGCAAAGACCAAGCAGCTGGCTTTCTCTAGCAACCTGTCTGCCACCCCAGTTCTTTCATGCCCAAGCTGGGTATGTTGAGCAAATTACCTCCACTCTCTGAGCCTCAGTTTGCTCATCAGCAAAATGGGGGTGTTGGCAGAGACCTCTCAGATGTCTCTGAGTTGCTAGGGGTGGGGTCCACAGATCCCATAGGGAAGGCTTGCGCACAGTTGGTGCTGGATAAATGCTGGGGGAACCGCTGCAGGCGAGGGGAAAGGGTTAAAGCTAGGCGCTTTTTAATTGTCAAATGACTGCGGGCGATTAGCACTGGCAGCTTCCTCAATAATCGCTCTTCTCTGTACCTGCTGGGAGCTTAATTAAAAAACAAAGAGGCTCAATTTAAAGGCCATTACTATGCTAATTCGGCCAGGCGGGCGGTGATTAAGCGGCTCGGGCAGGCTGCGGGCGGCTGGGGCGGGGCGTGGGGCGATCTGTTACCCACTAAATGGGCGGGCGGCGGGCCCTGCCTGTCCCAGAGGCCGGGTCCCGACCTGTCTTGCCCACCCTTTGCCCGTCTCCAGCCAGAGTGCAAGAGACCCAGCGATGGAGTCCCCCAGATTCTTTTCTCCTTCCCTGGCAGAGGATCCCTGTCTCTGGCAGGAAATGAGTGCCACCCACACTTTCATATACCTCCTTTCAATTCCCGCTCTTGCTCCCTCCTCTCCAGGCTCCCCTGGGCTCAGCGTCGAGTCCTGCTCCTTTCTGGCACCTGCTTCTCAGAGTGTTCTCTCAAGCCTCTGTAGATGACTCAGCCAGGGGACTCATCCTGCCCACCCACTACAGCTATGTCCCGACAAAAAGTCAGCCCGGCACACAACAGCCCACTAGCTAGCAGCAGGTGTCAGGCTCCCAGACCTCCGGGGCGTTTGCTTCCCAGGCCCCAGCCACCTTCCCAACCTCCAGGAAGGCAGGAGAGTGTGGTGGTTACCAGCCCAGCTGACCGGGGGCCCCAGCTCTGCGTTTCACCAGCTGGATGACCCGTGATAAGGAAGAGACTCCTACCTCCAGCAGTGGTCACGAGGCATCGGTGAGGCCCCTGAGTGTGAAGCTCCCAGCACAGGGCTGGTTCCCATGAGTGAGTGGAGTGTACCTCTAGTAGGAACGTCTGCCAGCTTCATTCACAGCCTGGATTCAAACATTCGAGCAGGAGCACAGGGCATGTGCTCAAGGGCATTGAGGAGGAGAAAGCTTAGTCCAGATCTCAGGAAAGAGACTAGGCAGTAAGGCCCTCAGTGACTGGGCTAACAAAGTTGATGCTATCTCTGGCTGCGTTAAGAGGAGCATAGGATGGGAAATAAGGGAGGAGATGGTTGGTCTTTCCCTTTGGAGGAGAGAGCTCCTGGACTTCATACCTCAAGAGCTTACATGGACAAGCTCAGGTTCATTCAGAGGGTGATTGGAATGTGGAGAAACTGCTGGGCACGGTGGTTCAGGCCTGCAGTTCCAGCACTTTGGGAGGCAAAGGTAGGTGGATCACTTGAGGTCTGGAGTTTCAGACCAGCCTGGCCAACATGGTAAAACCCCATCTCTACTAAAAAATACAAAAAATTAGCTGGGCATGGTGGCGCATACCTGTAATTCCAGCTATTTGGGAGGCTGAGACAGGAGAATCACTTGAATCCGGGAGGCTGGGGTTGCAGTGAGCTGAGATTGCGCCATTGCACTCCAACCTGGGCAACAAAGCGAGACTCTGTCAAAAAAAAAAAAGAAGAAGAAGAAAGAAAAGAATGTGGAGAAACTGCCACAGAAGCCTAACCAAGAGAGGGAGGTGTCACTGTCTTTGAGTCTCCAAAGGGCAAAAAGGGGCTCACTTAGTCTGTGGGGTCCCAGCTAAAGCTGGACATTTGAACCCAACATATGACACCCCCAAATCTGTCTCGACTCCATGGTTTTTACCCTGAGCATGTTTTTTTATCAGTTGCCTGGTAAAATTTGTAGTAATAAACTTTGGTAATTTTGTTAACATTGAAAACCACCCTGCCTGAGCCTGGGGAAAATGTAACTTGGTAAAATAATCCATATAAAATACAACTGACAACAGTGAAATGACCACGGTAAGATGTGTCACTGGTCACAAATTAACCAGAATCCATCAGCAGGATACAACATAGGCAAAAACCTGATGAGAGAGCAAAGCTTTATGGAAATTTTTTTCATGAAAAATAATTTATCTCAATGAAAATAATTGTAGGGAAATAACGGCAAAAGTAGAAAATTATTGATCAAAAAGAAAGAAAATTGATCAAAAAATTAAACTGCTTTAATGGAGTTTGTTCCAGAAAAGACTTGCTCAATGAAAGTTTATCAATGTTGTTATAATCCTAATTAAAATGCTATGGTCAGCCAGGCGCGGTGGCTCATGACTGTAATCCCAGCACTTTGAGAGGCCAAGGTGGGCAGTTCATGAGGTCAGGAATTCAAGACTAGCATGGCCAACGTGGTGAAACCCCGTCTCTACGAAAAAACACAAAAATTAGCCAGGCATGATGGTGGGCACCTGTAATCCCAGCTACTTGGGAGGCTGAGGCAGGAGAATTGCTTGAAACAAGAAGGCCGAGGTTGCAGTGAGCAGAGATCACGCCACTGCTCTCCAGCCTGGGTGAAAGAGCAAGACTCCATCTCCAAAAAAACAAAAAAACAAAACAAAAAATGCTATGGTCTATGTACAGCAGTCCACAATCCTTGGAATCAGAATGGTGGGGTCAAAATATCAGCTGGGTCAACCACTTGGACGCTCTAGTGGTGCCCTGGAGATCTGAGACTCCACTCCGTGGAATACCTGCTTCCCCATTCCACCAGGAGCTCCCTGGAGGCTGTGACCCTGCTGATTTCCCATTGTCTAGCACAGAGCTTGGTCATGGTGGATGCTTGCAAGTGCTTACAGAATAGACAAGTCGTATCGTGAAAGTTTCTGCCCTTTCGGGAGGAACTGAGTCACTACATGGGGTTTGGCACAGAGCAAGTAGCTAAGTATTTGTTGGATGGATGGAGGCATGGATGTTTGTATGCGTAGCTGGTTGAGAGCCTGGATGGGTAGGGGATGCGGAGATAGATGGGTGGTGGATGGATGGGGAAGTGGAAGGATGGATGCGTGCACACATGGATATTCGTATGGGTGGATAGATGGTTGAAGGGGTGGGTGGATGGGGGACAGGTGGATACCTGGGTAGGTGGATGGATGCATGGATCGATGGGTAGATCAATGTATGATTTGATGAGGACAAAAGAGATATGTCCAGGCTTCCAGCCTGACCTTTCTTTGTCACCCATATTCTAACCTGACCCACTATCTTCCTAACCCTGAAAATGGCCTCCATTTTCTTCACACCTTTGCTGTTTTTCAACTTCTCCCACCCAGAATGGGCTCTCTGCCTTTCCACCTCTACAGAGAGCCTGATTCTGGCCTCAGACACACACATTCCCATCCCAGCCCCAACACTTCCCCCATTGGAATCTTCTGAACTCTTTGAAGTGTCCCGAAAGTCCTTCCTGCCCCACACCCTGCCCTTCACCTGGCTGAGTTTGCTTGGCTTCAGACTGCGTGGAGTCCCCGGCCCTTCCTGGACACCTGGCTCTGGACCTGGCCTATTCTGGCCATGCAGGACCCTGGAGAGAAATCCAAAGGCCTCTGCCTCCCATAGCCTAGGGTTTCTCACCTTCCATGTGTGTTGCCAGCCCTCTGGACTATGGGGGCCATCATCTTCCCACAACCCCAGTGCCCCCAGCCCAGGCCAGAGGCCCAGCAGCTCCATGCTCATGAAGCAAGTGCAGAGTTGTTTTGGGAGGAGGCCAGGGCAGATGAGGTTAAAGCAGGAAAGGGCTTCAAGAACAGGGAGGTCTGAGAAGCCAAGCACAGAGGCTGGGAGGGTGAGCAGGAACTCGGGGACACAGTGTGCCAGGCTCAAACCCCAGCTCAGACACTAAGCAGCCATGTGCCCTCTCCAAGCATCACTTTCCTCTCTGGCAAAGAGTGACGGTGCCAACCTCTCGGAGGTCTGTGGGGAGAGGAACCCATGGGCAAATAAAGCACAGAGCCTGCTCTATGGAAAATAGTCCGTACATCTTAGTAAACAATAATAATGATAATCATGACTGTTGGATTTGGCAACCAGGAGCTGGTGACCTCAGTGAGAATAGGGGAAGGTACCTGGGACCAGCTCAAAGGGTTTGATGAGCAGGTGGGAGGAGAAGGTTCCTACTGCGGACCAGGAGAGGGCCTGGCTCATAGTAGACGTTGGGTAAATGTTAGGTGAGTGGGGGAATCACAAAATCGTCAAATGTATTGAATTCACTAGTGAAGGGCCAGAAAGAAGGGGGAAGAGGATGAACCCAAAGGTTTGTGAAATAATACAGGTAAAGCCCTTTACGTGGTCCCTGGCTCATAGCCCGAAGCCCTTCTGATGCCTGGTTGGCCCAGGATTTTCTGCAGCTCTTCTATCCTGGACTCAAGTCCCAAGTTCAGCCAGAAAAGATTCAGGGGAGGATTGTCAGAGGGATGTGATGCTCCACCTCCTACCTGCACCTGACCCATCCCGCCGATGGGGGGAGGGCTCCTGCCTGTCACCAGGGAAGGTCTGGCCCCACAGAAGCCTCCATATTCCCACCACCCATTGGAAGTCAGAGCCTCAAAGGTGGGAAGCCAGTTGTCAGCTGCCAAGCCACATGGGCACGGCTGCTCACCCTGTGGTAGTGTGTCTGTGTGATGTGTATCTCTGGGTGTGTCTCCATCCTGGCAGCCCCCACACAGCATCTCCAGCCTGGGCCCCTCCCTGAACTCCAGCCTCACACAAGCAGTTGTCCCTGGACCTATCCACATGACTGCCTAGAAGGCAGCTCAGACTTAACACATCCAGGGCTGCGCTCCCTGTTCTCCCCTGCACCTCGCCACAGACGCCATGTCCTCTAATGGCAACTCTGTTATTCCGGATGCTCAGGCCAGGAGATCTTGGACTCATCCCCGATGCCATCCTTTCTTGCACATCCTCTCGGGTCCCTGTCTGCCTTCTCAAGACTTCCCCTGCCCTCCTGGCTCTGAGCTTACAGCCTCATTGTGCTAACTTCTCAAAGCCACTTCCTGCCCCTCCCTCTAACCCGGTGTCCCCCTACAGCTGCCTAAGGAACGTGGTTAAAATGCCAGTCAGGGCCGGGTGCGGTGCCTCATGCCTATAATCCCAGCAGGAGTTCGTAACCAGGAGGTCAGGAGTTCGTGACCAGCCTAGCCAACATGGTGAAACCCCATCTCTACTAAAAATACAAAAATTAGCCAGGCATGGTGGTGTGTGCCTGTAGTCCCAGCTACTTGGGAGGCTAAGGCAGGAGAATTGCCCATACCCAGGAATTAGAGGTTACACTGAGCCAAGATCGCACCACCGCACTCCAGCCTGTGCGACAGAGCAACCCTCTGTCTCCATAAATAAAATAAAAATTAAAAATTAAATGCCAATCAGATCACAGCGCCCCCACGCAAAACCTTCCCAGGGTCCCTGTCTCATGTGATCTGTCTCCTCTGCCCCCATCTCTGCCTGTACCTTGTCCCCTGAGTGCATCTGCTCCAGCCACACCCCAGATACTTGGTCCCCAGGGCCTTTTTTTTTTTTTTTCCAGAGATGGGCTTCGGCCATGTTGCCCGGGCTGGTCTCAAACTTCTGGACTCAAGCAATCTACACGCCCCTGCCTCCCAAAGTGCTGGGATTCCAGGAGTCAGCCACAGAGCTTGGCCTCCTTGGGGCCTTTGCACTGGCTGCTCCCTCTGCAGGGAACTCCTTCCCCCAATATTGTAGATACCATCCCCAGGTGAGTGCTGGAATGTGTGCCTCAGTCGTGCCTCTGACTGTTCCTTCTAAAGCTGCAGCCCCGTCCGTCTTCCCTGTCTCATTCTTCTTTGCCTTGTAGTCACCATTCGTCATACTCTATGAAATAGATTTATCTATGTGTTAAAATAGATCAGTGTTACTGTCCTTCCACCACTGATGAGAATGTCCTCCACTGATGAGAAGGAGCTGGGGGTGGGGGAGTTGGTAAGGGCTGTGCCTCTGCTCACTGCTTTAGCCCCACCTTCAGACAGGGCTGGGCACCGCACAAAGGAGGCAGTAAAGAAATATTTGTAGAGCTGGGCACGGTGGCTCATGCCTGTAATCCCAGCACTTTGGGAGGCCGAGGCAGGCGGATCACAAGGTCAAGAGAGGGAGACCATCCTGGCTAACACGGTGAAACCCGTCTCTACTAAAAATACGAAAAATTAGCCGGGTGTAGTAGCACATGCCTGTAAGTCCCAGCTACTCGGGAGGCTGAGGCAGGAGAATCATTTGAACCCAGGAGGCGGAGGTTGCAGTGAGCCGAGATCGTGCCACTCCAGCCTGGGCGACAGAGCAAGATTCCATCTCAAACAAAAAAAAAAAAAAAAAAAGGAAAGAAAAAAAGAAATATTTGTGGAATCGCCGAATGTGCATGTGGGCCTCCCTGGCCAGGCTGGCCCGGGATGGCTCTCCGGGCTCCCGGCTGTGCCCGTCCCTCCCTGTCCCTGGCCCGTGACCTCCAGCCCCGGCTGGGGGCTCCCAGCAGCGCCCCTGGCGCGGATCAAAGGGCCGAGGGCCGGCAGCCCCGCACAGCTGCGTCTGCGCCCGGGCCGCAGGAAGCGCTGGGGCAGCCCTCACGGCAGGCCCGGCCCCGGCGCGGCGAGGAGGCCTGGGGAGGCCGGGAGGCCGGGAGGCCGGGAGAGGCCCAGCGAGGCCCGCGGAACACCCGCCTCGCCGCGCATTCCAGCCGCGTGATTGACGCGCGCACCGGGGCCCCCGCCCGCGGCTCCCGCCGCCGCCCGGCCCGCCCGCAGCCGCCGCATCAAAGCAGATGTTTGCAGCTGGTTTGAGTTGGATCCTCATCAGCAGGCCCTTTTTTGTCTCAAAATAAAAAACAGCTACGGCCCGGAATGATAAGGATGCGGCAGGCACGTGTGAGAGATGTCAGCGGGTCCGGCAGGGAGGAGGCCGGGAGGCTCCCTCTCCAAGTGACAGGCTTACTCTAGCAGCAGCTGCTGCCGCGGCTCCCGGCCCCCGGCCCCCGAGAGTGTCTAGAGTCCTGTCCCCTAGCTCCTGTGAACTGCAGTTCATCCTTCAACGGGCATCATCAGAGCCGCCCACAGTCATAACATATGCCACCACACTGAGCTCTTAACTGTCGGAAAGAAAGGCTCTATGGCTGCCATCCTGGGCACCTCCGACCAGCCTAGGGAGGAGGTGTGGCACAGGGAGGTCAGTACATTTTGATGATTACCTGTAAGGTGGGCATTGGGATAGCCAGCTTTCAAATGGAAAAATCAGTTCAGAGAGTGGAGGTGGCGTGCCTAAGGCCAGGCAGCTAGGAAGTGGCAGAGCTGGGATTCAAACTCACTCCTCTGCCTCCAGAACCAGGTTCTTAAGTATGTGTCATGTCCCTTTTCCAGAAAGTCCCCAGATGGACTCTTGCTGCTTTCTGTGCCTCTCGGCTTGCCCAGCGTGCCCCCAGTACCCCCCCAAGCGTGCCTCCTATGGGATGAGTTTCCGTCCAACTCGTGCACCTAGCATCTTCCATGATCCCAGCCTAGAATCAGCCTCCATGGGCGTTTGCTGGGTAAATGTGAAAGGGTATAGCCAGTGGGGACAGAAGGGCTGCAATTACAGGGGCCAAACCTCGGGGTCCCCGTGGAGGGAAGAAGGTGTTTCCAGCAGTCATTGCGGCAGGGGCTGTGGGGCTTGGGCATGGAGAGGCCCTAAAGGAAACCAGCCCAGAATCTTCCTGGTCCTCAGTGCAGCCTATACCTACAAAGGGACAGACAGGGAGAGCACAGACCCAGCAGTGCAATTAGGGCGCTTCAGACAAAAATGGGACGTAGCAAAGAGGAAGTTCCAGAGACTTAGATTGGGGAGGAGGAGGGAGCACGCACCTATTGAGATCCCTCCTGGACCAAGCCTTCCCACGCGGGTTAAAATCACCAGATTCTCAATTACCCAGGGAGGGAAAGGTCAAACCCCCATTTTACAGAACAGGAATCTGAGGCTTGGAGAAGGGGGGTGGCTCACTGGAGGCTGTGCAGCTGGCAGCGGAGGTGTGGGAGCCACCCCTGAAAATGGAGTGGGGGCTGACAGAGCTCTTGAGTGAGCAGGAGAAGGAAGGGACACGGGACAGAGGGTCCCATTGGCCCCCTCCTTGAGTCAGATGTCCAGGCCTGGTCCAATCACTTCAGGTCACAAGAGTCACTTAGTACAAACATGGTACCCCCAGGGTCTTTCCCTGGGTACAGGGGATGAGTGTGCTTTTGGGGTGGAGGACTCCCAGCCCTGCAGGAGGCATGCATGGAGCTCCACAGATACAAAGTTAACAAACTGGACTCCAAGTTGTGTCATTGTGAAGGGGCTGAGGGGGTGGGAGGGCAGGTGCACTTAGCTTGTTACCTGGTGGCAGTCTCAGACCCCTAGGAGTAGAATACTTGGTGTTTTCTTGTGCTACCTGGCTACCCATTTCATTTCATGCAAGGTTGTGCATTCATTTGACAAACACACACTAACCACCTCCTCCATGCCAGAGCCTAGGGGGTAAATTAGACTCTAGGTCAGTAGGGGCTGCAGACACACAAATAACTAGAGAATGGCTAGGATTCTGGGCATCAGGGAAGGCATCACAGAGGAGGTGACACTTGAATTGGGTCTTAAAGGACGGAGAGGAGTTCAGCAAGATGCAAAGGAAGGGAGTAGAGAAGCCAGGCCTTGGAAGCAGATGGAATTTTAAGCACTAAGGGAGCAAGAAGGGACTTGCTATGTTCAGAGAGTAGTGAGAAGCCTGGCAGCAAAAGCCGGGTGTCACAGGGTAGGCGGGGCCTTGAGTGCCACAGTGAGGTCTTTGGGCTCATCCTGACATTTTTGGATGCTCTTGGACATTCGGAAGTGAAGGGGGTTTGTAATCTGATTTAACTTGATGAGGAGGCAAGACTAAACTTTGGATGTCTCTCCCCTAACCTTCTGCTTTCTCTGTGAAGTGGGAGGTGGCAGTGGCCTGGACAGAGGCTGTGGGGAGGGGCTGGATAGGGTTGCTTTGATGGGTGGAAGAGGCCCACTGAGAGTAGGGAGACACTCATGGAATGTGGAGTGTGAATTCTAAGAACACAAGGAAGAGCCACATCAACTGTAAAGGGCAGTAACGGGGTGTGGGAATGGCACTGAGGAGAGGGTAGGGGATCTTGACTCCGCAAGGATCTTAAGCGGAAGTCGGGAAGTCCTGGAGAGTTGGTAACGGTGATCACAATCGCTGTTTATGGAGTCCATCTCATGGGCCCAGCCCTGTAAGGCAGTCTCTGTCATCATCCCCATCGGACAGATGGGGATACAGGCTCAAGAGAAGGGACTTGTGCAAGATTCCAGTGCTAGGAAGTGATAGGGCCGGGATTCCAAGCCTGGCGTCTGCTGTCTGGACCCTAAGATCTGTGCATGAAGACCTGCTTGGAGAAGCTGGAGTGCTCCCAGGATGCTAGGAAGCCAGTGTTATTGGAGGTAAAAGAATCAGCCATACTCTGTGTGTCTCTGCAGTTGTCAATGAATCAACCATACTCTGTGTCTCTTAAGAAATTAATCAGAGTTGTAATCCATGTTCAAATGCTCCTGAAAAAATTGGCTTTCAGGAGTTTTGTTTATTAGCCTTATGAGTTTAATAAATTGAACGTTAAACAAATAAACCCATAAAAACTCAGAGGATATGGCGATATCTTCTCACACCCTGGGACTCTTCATAGGAAGGACATCCCTGAAAATGGAATTTCTTACTCCATAATCTCAGATGATCCCACAGGGGGAGGAAAGTGTTTGCCAGTGGGGGAGATGCAAATGTCCAGCCCCACCTTCTGGGGGCCGGGCTTAAGCTGAGTAATAAGAACTTGGGGTGAATCAGCCCCCAAGTCTCAGGAACAGACAGACATGGGCATGGTACCCGGGGCCCAGGGCAAGGGTGGCTTATGGGCAAAGGCACGCTGAGATGTACAGAGCAGAGAGAGAGTATCTGGTGATGCTGCTGTGTGACCTTGAAAGAGTGACCTGGCCTGTGCACCTTACTGTGCTCATCTGTAAAATGGGAATCATGGAAACAGCGTCTTCCTTTTGGGATTTTATGAGGATTGAATGAGGTGACGCAGGCAGCTGATAACTGAGCATTATTAGTGCCCAATAATGTTCTGAGACTGATAATGGAGCCAGGAGTGCCCTGTCCAGATGAGGCCAGACAAGCTGGAAGGGCTGGCCAGAGCCCAGGGTGGTGGTGAGAAGGAGGCACAGCGGGGCCCTGTAAACCCAGTCAGTGTTAGGGTGGGAGGCTGCAGGCTGCCCCCAGGAATCGTGGAGACCCTAGCAAGGGTGAGTACACACCGAACCAAAGAAAGGCAGAGAAGGGCAGACTTCTGTGGAGGACCTCCGTCATGCCAGCATGGTGCCAAGGCCTTTAAAGGAATCCAGCCCCTGCCAACAACGCTGTGGTTGGGGATGATCATTCCCATTCTTTTTATTTTCTATTTTTTTGAGATGGAGTGTCGCTCTGTCACCCAGGCTGCAGTGCAGTGACGCAGTCTCGGCTCACCACAACCTCCGCCTCCTGGGTTCAAGAGATTCTCCTGCCTCAGCCTCCCAAGTAACTAGGACTACAGGTGTGTGCCACCACACCCAGCTAATTTTTTTTAGTAGAGACAGCGTTTCACCATGTTGGCTGGGCTGATCTTGAACTCCTGACCTCAAGCGATCTGCCTGCCTCGGCCTCCCAAAGTGCTAGAATTACAGACATAAGCCACTGAGCCTGGCCTGATCATTCCCATTTTATAGATGAAGAATTTGAGGCTCAGAGAGGTCAAATGCCTTGCCTAAAGCCACACAGCAAGAAAGTTATGGAGGTTGTGCCTGCCACACCCGTTGCTTTACACTGACAGCCCACAACATCTTCATGCTGAGATGCAGGCAGTGTCATTCCGCCCATTGTACAGATACATGAGCTGAGGCTCGAGAAGACAAAATTACTTTCCCGGTTACCAGCTAGCAATTGGTGGGACAAGGCATGAAACTGAAGTCCATGTGATTCCAATGCCACCTGTCTGTGGCTGGGCCTGCTTTTGGGACTGGCTCCACAGTCCTCCGTGGTAGGAGGCACGAAGAGAGGGGGAATGGAGGCTCACAGAGAAGAGGGGACCCCGCTGGTATCCCCAACCCCTCCCACACACGCCATTAGTCGCTCTCACCCCAGCACAGTAGACAAAGGCAGCCGGTAATTGGGAGTGAGTATTTCATGCATCCCCCCCGATGTTTTATTGGGTGGAGAGATGCTTGGAGACCAAACGGATGGCGCATTCTGTTTATAAAGTACGTGCAGTTTGTTTTATTTCCCGAGTTTTTGCAATCTAGATAACAGATGATGCCCTGAGTGGCTGGCGCTGCCTCCATAATGGCGGCACCGAGCCTTTGGAGAAGTATTAATAATAGATTGTGTTGATGAGTTTGGAGAAAGTAGCAATCGACCCCCTGCTGCCAAGGCATTAGCGAGGCTATTCTGCACACAGCCAGCACCATGGCTTTGACTGCAAATGCAGGTCACCCGCCCTGCTGCCCTCTCCCCAGCCTAAGAAGGGCTTCTCTCTGGGAGCCACCCGAGGTGTGCCGACCCTGGCCTGGGACCCTGAGACCCTGGCCCTGCCATGCTAGCAATGACGTGGCCAGTGTCTGTCCACTGGGAGGCCACAGATGTCAGGCTGCAGACCTTAGTGGAGCCACTAGGTCAGGTAAAGCATGGGGAGGGGACAGAGGAGCACTGGGGGTTCGGAGAGGAGTGCCCTCCATGTCAGAGCGGCAGGTTCTGCAAACCCAGGCTCATTCCTCAGCCCCTCAGTAGAGCTGGACAGAAAGCCGGATTCCCAGGGCCTCTGCCTAAAGCGGTCACTGACAGTTGTGTAGATTGTGCCCTGAACAAGGTGATTCAGTCAGAGGGCCCAATTAGAGCCAAAATCCAGCCCACATCCCCCTTGCAGAGCCATGCCCTGCGGGCTGGTGGGGTCCAGCATGTCCACCGCAGAGCCTGGCCTCAGCCTCGGCTCACTCCAGGCATTTACTCACCTGCTCCGCGAACACTCACTGAGGGCCCCTTGAGGATCGAATGGGGCTAGGTCCTGTCTCGTGGAACCCCGGTAGAGTTGGTAGAGTAGGGCACTGACAGGGACATGCATGTCCCTCCACTGTGATACCCACACACCGAGTTACATGCTCAGCATCCTCGAATCCTGACAACAGCCTTCAGGAAGGGCTTGACATCTCCATTTTACAGGAGTAAACTGAGGCTGGGGGAAGCTCAGGGGAGCATAGAGGAGGCCACCTCCCCCAGACTGGGCATCAGAGAAGGCTTCCCAGAGGAAGTGGCATTGGAGTTGGGCATTGCAGGATGAGTAGGAGCCTGTTGGGTAGAATAGAGGTGGGTGGCAGGGGTCGATGGGTGTGCCCCCAGCTGAGTGCCCTGGCCAGTTCTCGGGCAGCAGGTAGAGCTCAAAGCGGCCCTGCCCACTTCACCCCACCAGCTCGCCATGGGTGGTTCAGACGGTAGCCCCGAGAAGGGAGGCACGCAGTGCCTCCCATTTATGGCCATTTCTGTTCCAGAACCGATTAGTAGAGAATTGCAGCTGTAATCTGTGCCCGTGATGGCGGGCCATAAAGAGGGATGGGATGTGCACAGCACTCCCAAGGTGGCGCCCGCAGACGTGGCCCGGGGATGCCGGGAATGAAAAATGGTTTTAATTCCCTCCCAGCAGCAATAATTTGATTCTTCATAAATTTTTCCATCAAAGTGTTGTTGAGCTGAGTTCCCACAGAGCAAGACACGTGACAGGGTGGAGGAGTGTCAGGAGGAGCGGTCAGCAGACACAGCGGAGGAGGGTGTGCTGCCCAGCCCCTCGTGCTAGTGCTGGCCAGGGCTCGGAGACCCCCGCCCTCATTTGTCTGCGGAGATGATGGGAGACGGAACCACTTTGTCACGCGGGAACTGGATTAGGCTCACTCAGCCTGGGAGTTGGCTCCAGCATTTGCTACCCATGCAACCCAGAGCAAGTGACTGCCTCTTAGCACCTCAATTTCCTCATCTCTAAAATGGGGTTAATGTTCATTCTCTTCTTGTAGGGTTGTTGCAAGGATTAAATGCATCTCTGCACATAAGATGCTTAGAGCAGGGCTGGCAATCTGTACATGCTCAGTAAGTATCTGTTCAGGATGAAGATGCATAAGCTGAGACAGACGGATAGGAAGACGTTAGCCAAGCCAAAGGATGGAGAAAGAATGTGTTGAAAGGCTGCCATGATGGTGCTTTGGGGAAACTTCAGGCTGTTCTTTGGGGCTGCAGCCTGGGGAAGCAGAGGGTAAAGAGGGGAGAGGCAGGATCATGAAAGGCCTTGAGTGCCAGCCTCAGGAGCTCAGATGTTCTCCTAAGGCCCATGGAAGCCATGGAAGAGTCTGGAGCAGGGAAGCAGCTTGATCCGATTTGTATTTTAGAAAGATCCTCCTGGCTCCTGTGTGTGGGATGTCTCCTGTGTGTGTGATGGCTCCTGTGTGGGCTGGGGTTTGAAGGATTGAAGGGGCCGGGAGCCCAGGCAAGGGACCAGGCAGCTGCTTGGGCAGGAGAGGAGGGGCCCAGGCTGGGCAGTGGGTTAGACGGGGCTGGGAGTTGCTTGGATGTGTTGGGAGAATCAGAGGAGAGGCAGACGGGGGATTTGAGGAGGAAGGGATCCTCTTCAGACGGGGGCTGACCTGGCCCCCAGGGAAAGTTTGGGTGGACCCTGCACACTGCCCTCTAGTGGCCACCATGTCTCTGAGCTGGAAGGGCCCTGAGCTGCCTCACCTGGGACAGGTGACTCTAGGCAGTTTGCCAGCACCCATCCCAGGACCACTGGGGGCCTGTAGGCAGAAGAATAGGGCTGCAGGGCCCTCCTACTGTCTTGCCCAGTGCCCAAGGGGGGCCTCTCCCTCTTGCCACCCTGACCCTCAGGTCCAGGTGGGAGGGAGAGGCCCTCGGCAGGAGTGGCTTCTGGGACGTACTTCTGAGCGCAGCCCATGCACCCACATTGTGCATCCGCAGGCTCTTCGCGGCCAAGTGCAGCGGCTGCATGGAGAAGATCGCCCCCACCGAGTTCGTGATGCGGGCGCTGGAGTGCGTGTACCACCTGGGCTGCTTCTGCTGCTGCGTGTGTGAGCGGCAGCTACGCAAGGGCGACGAGTTCGTGCTCAAGGAGGGCCAGCTGCTGTGCAAGGGTGACTACGAGAAGGAGAAGGACCTGCTCAGCTCCGTGAGCCCCGACGAGTCCGACTCTGGTGAGGCCTGGCCTGAGCTGGGGGAAGGCCTCAGGGATGGGGCTTGCTGGGGTGTCCTGGGGGGGTGTCCTGGCTGGAGAAGCCACCTCCTGCTTCCAGGACCTGAGCTGGACACAGATGGCGCGTACACGTCCCAATGCACACGCACACTGACGTGTCCACTTGCGTGCACATGACACGAACGTGCATCTCCCCAGGCTCACAAAATGTGCTCTGCTGACTACCTGAGAGCTACCCATCCATACGTATAAACACGTGTGTGATCACATGTACACACAAGCACATAAAATGCACACAGGAGTATCCCTACCCTGAGCATATATACATGTACATAAATGTGGAGATATATGTTCACATACCTGGGAATGCAAAAACCACACTTAAGCGTACACACACATATGCACGTGATACAGCACATGTGTGCACTAAACACCAATCCACATGGCTGCACATGCATGTTTGTACACATGCTCACATGTACTGTGGATTGCGTATGTGTATACACACACAGCTCTCGTTCTCTGGCCCATCCCCCTTGCGCTCTCTTCCGTGATGCCCCCACACACACAGCACAGCTCCACAGGGGTCCTCACCAGCACCTGGTCCACAGGCTGGGGACACCTGAGAGGCAGGGACCTGGTATGCTCTCCCCTCCTTGGCACCCTGAAACCTTCATCCGGGGAAGCAAAGAGCCCCGAGCCAACCTGTTTCCCAGCTGAGGGGTAGGGGCTGGGCCCTTTGTGCTTAAGGGAAAGACCCCATTTCCCAGGGTGAAGGACCCTCCCTACTCTGCTCTAGCCTCCAAACGGATGAGGCCAGTTTGGAACCCTCCTGGCAGACAGGGCAAGCCCAGCCAGGAATGAGTCTTAAGGAGGGAAAGACCAGGAAGTAGCTTCAGCCCTTGTTCGTGGGAACAGTGGGGAAGGACTGGAGCAGGCAGCGTGGAGAGGTGTCCCGGTCCACCAGGCCCGGTGGTAACCTGCAGCCCTGTGGCAACAGGATCTGCCATATGGGAAGGGCTTGCCATGGCCAGCAGTGAACTCGCCACCATCTGTCCCTACCCCTCCCTAGGCAGGGCACTGCTGCAGCCGGCCCCATGGCTGTCCAGACTCCTGAGGAAGAGCAGAGGCTGGCCAGGCGCCAATGATCCCCTCATGCCAGGCCCAGCAGAGGGGGTCTCAGTGGGTGGAGATCACCCCCCACACTCTGAGGAGGACAGGATGGAAGAAGGGAGACCAGCCCAGGGGGCAGCAGGAGGCCCAGCGGTGGCTGGGGAGAAATGGCCCAGTGGTTTGGCCATCCATCTGGGGCTGGCATTTCTGAGACCCAAACCGGGGGCGTGGAAGTTCTGTGTGTGTGTGGTGGGTGTGGCTGTAGTGCTGGGTGAATGCACACACTGTATGTCTGTTCACATGCATGCATGCCTGTCTGTTACTGCCCATGAGCATGGGCCCGTGTGTGTGAATACACCTGTGAGCCGCTTGTACCAACTGTGTGCGTCTTATGAGTGTGTGCGTATGCGACGCTCATGAGCACTCGCGTGAATATCTGCGGTGCGTGTCTTTGCTCGCACACTTCTGCGTATGTCCACACACAGAGCCATGTGCACGACCATGTGTGTATGCCTGTGTGCCTGTTCCCCGCGTGGGCCTGGCTTCCTGAGTGTGTACACACCCATGCTGTGGTTGTCCAAGGCCCACCTATGTGAGTTCCTGTGCAGGTGTGGCTGCAGCCCAGGATGAGGAAGTAACAGGTGTGTGCCGGGGAAGGGACTCGCAGGGTACAGCAGGCAGGAGACGAAGGACCAGGTGAGGCAGGACCTGAGGGCCAAGGGAGCGAAGTAGGCCTTATCCTGCGGGAACTGGGGAGCCACAGCAGGTGACAGGAGAGGGTTGCAGTCTCATGTCGGGCAGCAGGTTGCCGAAGGGGACAAGGCTGAGGCCTGGGCTGTCCCTGGCCCTTCCTGACAGGCCGGGTTGTGTCCCCCACAGTGAAGAGCGAGGACGAAGATGGGGACATGAAGCCGGCCAAGGGGCAGGGCAGCCAGAGCAAGGGCAGCGGGGATGACGGGAAGGACCCAAGGAGGCCCAAGCGACCCCGGACCATCCTCACCACGCAGCAGCGAAGAGCCTTCAAGGCCTCCTTCGAGGTCTCATCCAAGCCCTGCCGAAAGGTGAGGGGCGGCTGGGGGGTGGGACTGAGGGCTGCCTTTCTGGATACCACCCCCTGCTCCTGCTGGGGATAGGGACATCCCTCCATCCCTCCCCAACATCCCATCATCCCCTTAAACCCACCACCTCCTGGCTGCTGCCCCTGGAGGGCCTGACCTGTCCCCCTCTCTCTGGGCCAGGTCCGAGAGACACTGGCAGCTGAGACGGGCCTCAGTGTGCGTGTGGTCCAGGTCTGGTTTCAGAACCAAAGAGCAAAGGTAAGAGGCCACCCCCACCCCTGCAGGCCCCGGGTAGGGTGGGAGTAGAGGGGACAGCCAGAAGACAGGGGTCCAGAGGGGGTGGGGCTGGCCATGCCTGGGGGGAGGGGCGGCACTGGCCTGAACCAGCTCTCCCTGCAGATGAAGAAGCTGGCTCGGCGGCACCAGCAGCAGCAGGAGCAGCAGAACTCCCAGCGGCTGGGCCAGGGTGAGCTGGGGCCGGGGCTGCACCTGTCCCAGGGCTAGGGACCAAGGGACCCAGGATGTTTCCTTTAACAAAACTTCCGAAAAGCCTTCCACCAAGGCCATCAGAGCCCAGGGAGCTTCTGTCTTAAAACCATGGAGACATAGAGAAATAGAGAAGCCGTGGGGACTAGGGGACCCAGGGAGGAGAGACAGAGTGGCAGCTAGACGCGGGGCTCAGCCTTCAGCACGCACCATCTTACGCCGTCCTCACAGATCACTGCAAGGGAGGGTATTGCCATGTCCCATTTCACAGATGAGGAAACCGAGGGACTGCCTGGGATCCCTCAGCCAGCCAGGTGCAAAGCTGGACCTCGGCCCCAAGCCTGGTGCTCAGAGCCTGTGCCTTTAACAGGAGGACACTACTCCACTGCTGGAATTCTGCAGGCAAAGCTTGTCCGGGCACGAGGGTCCTGCTGAGGCATGAGGGACTGGTTTTAGGGACATGAGTCAGGCCCCTCATCACTGGGCTTCACCAAAACTGCTGTTTCTACATCAGAATCTCCAGACAGGCTGGTTACTGGGCCCCATGCGACTTTGAGCCTTCAGGGCCATGAAGGGAGGAGCAGGGAGCTCCCTGGAACTGCAGAAGTGGGTGGGGGCAGGGCTGCCTGCTCCCCCATGAGAGAGGGAGGCTTCTGGCCAGGTGCCAGGGCACTGGGGGCCACGCCAGTGTCCTAGGCTGGACTCAGCTTCTAAGGACACAGCCTCAGAGCCTGCTTCTTCCTTGCTCCCCCTCTGCCCTTTCCAAGGCTGTACTCATGGCCTCTGGTCTCCCAGCCAGGTCCTGGGCTGTGTCTCACCCCTGTGTTCCCAGCTACTTCCTGGACAGCCTCCCCGAGAAGGTCCCACAGTCCCCCCAGCTCATCCCAGCCCATGCCACACCCTCCCTCCTGCCCACACGCACATGGCATGCCTTCCTTCTCGCCATCCTGACTCTGCACATGCCACCACCGTCCACTCTGTCTGTGCCAGGAACCAGGAGTCACCTCTGACACTTCTTGTCCCACGCTGTGATCCGCTGAGGTGCCAAGTTGGGGAGTGAAGTCTATAGCTCTCCCACCCTCCCAGGAGCTCTCTCCCACAGCGACCTTGACAGAGACCCTGCCCTTCCTCTGGCTTCCTCACCCACTGGCCCCAGCCCTGGTCTCTCCCTCCAGCCTTTCTAGCCCTCACCTGCCAAGACCCTCCTGTGGCTCCCAACAGCCTCGGGGGCTCCCACCAGGGCTCCCCATGACCTGCGGTCCCTCTCAGCTGGTCTCCCCACACACCAACCTCTCTCCCTGGCTCTCAGCCTGCGTGCTGCACCCTTACCCGCCGCTGGTCTGTCTCCTCTGGGCCTTTGCTGCCCCTCAGCCTGGTTTGCCTCCCCTGCTCTGGCCTGTCGAGCCCCTGATAGTTCTTTAAGTCACACCAAGGTGGAGGCCCTTTCCTCCGGAAGCCTTCCCAGGGCCTCTTTGGCTTGGGTCTGGGACCTTGGCACTCCTAGATGCAGGGCAGAGTCGTTATTGCCTGTGTGGGGTGTGCCTCCCCCTGCTCCCTGGATCCCCTGGGTAGGTGGGGTGATGGGAGGAAAGAAGATAGGGAGGGAGGACTCTGACTTTTAGTAAACCGAGTCTGCAGGAGGAGCTGGAGCGTGCACCTGGGGAAGGGGCTGGGGAGTCAGTGTCTGGACAGCTTCAGCTAGAGAGGGGTGCCTGGGAGTCCCAAGGAAGCCAGAAGGGGAGGCTGCTGGGGAAGCCAGGCCGTGGAGTGCAGCTGGGAGGGCGTGGGCCGGGCCAGTGGGTGAAGGCTCACTGTGTCCCCAGAGGTCCTGTCCAGCCGCATGGAGGGCATGATGGCCTCCTACACGCCGCTGGCCCCGCCACAGCAACAGATCGTGGCCATGGAGCAGAGCCCCTACGGCAGCAGCGACCCCTTCCAGCAGGGCCTCACGCCGCCCCAAATGCCAGGTGACCACATGAACCCCTATGGTAAGCGGCCCTACCCCTGCCCCCCGTCCCAGCACAACCCCTGCCCCCTGCCAGGCCAGGCAGGCCTGGGGCCATGACAGCCACCTGCTGCCCCAGGGCTCAGGCAGCGTGGCCAGCACAGCCCTCCTGCCTCCTGCTGACAGGAAGGGCCTTAGCCCCTCTTGGGTGGCACTGGCCAGCAGACCATCCCGCCACTCCCTGGCCTCCCATCACACAGCCTACAGGACTAACGGGGCGCCCAGGAGTCCCAGCCTGCGTGCTGGTCCTGACACCCCTTCTGCCCCCCCAGGGAATGACTCCATCTTCCACGACATCGACAGTGATACCTCCTTAACCAGCCTCAGTGACTGCTTCCTCGGCTCCTCAGACGTCGGCTCCCTGCAGGCCCGTGTGGGGAACCCCATCGACCGGCTCTACTCCATGCAGAGTTCCTACTTCGCCTCCTGAGAGCCAGCCGGGTACACGGACGCTTGGGCAGAGGCCTGGGGGGGACCGCCAGCCTCCTCAGCCAGCCTGGCCATCCTGCCCTGCTCTCTGCACAGACTACAGACAGCCATACGGTGCCCTCCCCTTGGCCGGCCGGGCCTGGCCACTGTGCCCATGGGGTACAGCCAGACCGGTAGATGGGCACAGCCTGGGCAGGGGCTGTGTCCTGCCCACAGAGACCTTGTCATTCCCAGGGACCCAGAGCTCTCGGACGGCCACCCGCCTCCCAGCCCCACCTCGGCCTCCATCGCCTCCTCCCCATCTCTTTTTTGGGAAGCTTAAATTCTCTCTATTTTTTTAAATGTCCTCTCTGTGTCCATGGCCCTCCATGCAAGCCCCCAAGACCATGGTGTCATGAGGCGGTGACCTGAGAAGCGTGTGCACCTGTGCCCCAGCAGGGAAGGGATGGCCTCTGGGGGCAGGCCCACTGCCTGGAACAGGCTGGAGCAGCAATGAGGAAGGCCCGAGGGGGAGGCACGGTCAGGAGGTGGGCTCACGGCCTGAGCCTGGCCAGGCGCGAAGGGACAGAGAGGCACATGCAGACACGTGCACACTCGCAGGCAGACCCACGCGAACATGCACACAGCTTTGTGGGGACACCGAAAGGGACGGGGTGCTCAGTGGGTCTGCCCTGGCCTGTCAGGGGAAAGGAGGCCAGATAGGGATAGGGAACCCCCACTTCTTAGCGTGATTGGAAAGGGAGGTGAGCTTGAAGCATGTGGACCCAGCTGTATCCCAGCCTGGGCCCAGACGGGGGCTTCCTGAGCAGGGAGCGCAGCCCCAGGCCCCACCAACTCTGGAGGCAAATGGAGCCCCTAGAACCAGGTAGCATCAGGCCAGATGGCAGAAACTCCATGTGGTCAGGGACCTCAAAAGCACCTGCTGGGCACCCCATCTGCAATGTGGTCCTCTCCCCAGCCCCTCTGCCTCCCCTCACATACCTCCAGCGACAAGGAGCTCACTACATCCGTGAGCCAAGGCAGCTGTGCCTTCCTGCTTCCCAGAGCCAGGCTTCTCCAACTCTTCCTCTCAACACTGTTCCCCTAGCGGGCCCCCAGCCGTCCTTGCGGGGCAGGTATCACTTCACCTTCCCGCTGCTGTCAGCCGGCCAGAAGAGAGCAGGTACATCCCTCTCCGGCTGTGGCCCCCTGCCTCTGTTGCCACATGACCTTGGAAAGTCACCCTGCCCTGCTGTAACTAAATCCCGGACCATACGCAGGTGACAGCTAAGCCACATCTCTTCCCTGTGTGTACACAGGATGATGGGGGCACTTACTGTGTAGACCGAGTGAGGGACCGTGCCCTCTTTTCTGTTCCATTCCCTCCTACTCAATTCCTTCCCGCCTGTGGAATTTCTCTGCACCCTGATTCTGTGACTGCTGCTTTGCTCTCTCCCAGCACACATGCGCAGTGAGGAGCTGGCCCTGGGTGTCTCACCCAAGGTGTGTGGACCAGGGTGGCCTCTCCGTGTTTGACATTGGCCCATTAATCCATCCTCATTGGAGGACACATGCCAATTGCATTTCCTGCCCCCTTCCCCTAGGGAGATTGCAGATCCTGTCGGGCGCCCTGCTGGAAGCCAGGTACTCTCGATCCGGCCCAGCCCGGGTCTGCTCAACTCTAACCCCATCAGAGCAAGGAGGCTGGGCTGCTGGGGCCTGACCGGTGAGCCCGCCTTGGCCCCTGCTGGTCACTGTGTCCTTGCTCAGGTGCTCACAACCCTGCCTTTAACTCTGAAGTCAAGCCCTTAAGCCACTGCCCCAAGGTCTGCCTGGTCCAAACTTTGAGCAAGTAAGGATGATGAGTGTCCCTTTCCACCTTTGGGCCTCTGCCTGGATCTCTGGACTTCTCTGAGTTCAACCTGTCCTGTGGTTTTGCCCCCCTGTTTGCTGAGGAACTCATTCCCCCCATTGCATCCTGGGCCACCCTCCTCGCCTGACATGCAGCCCTGTGTCAACCATCGGGTCCCAGCAGCCAGCTGGCCCTGCTGAAGCTCTTCCAAACAGAGCTTCTCCAAGGACTTCAGTTGATGTCCTGGTCCTTCGGCCACCTCAGCCCACCAGGGACTGTGCCACCATGAGTCCCTTGGGCAGCAGCTGTACTGGCTTCTGGAGACACACCCCTCTTTCTCCTTTTGCACATGCGCCATTGGAATCATGCCAGGGACACTTTGGGCAGATTCAGGGCAGATACCTGACCTCCCACGAGACCCGGCCCTTCTCTCCCAGACCCAATACGCTGGAAGCGACATCAGAAACGGTCATCTCACCCCCCGACCCCTTATTTTATAGGTGGAAACCCTGAGGCAAGAGAGGGGAAGAGACCTGTCCGAGGTCCGGGTTAGTGACAGCTGAGCTGAGAACAGGGACATCATGCCAGCCCCATTGTGCCCTGTGGTTTGTGAATGACCTTCAGGTCAGGGGGTCACAACTTGTTCTTTGTAAACTTGCCAGCCCCTGGGGTCACCTCTTCCCATTCTGGGCCCTCACAAGGCCCCGAATCTAGCCAGGGCCCCATGCTGGGAGTTGGTCTCGGGACAGCACGCTTGTTAAAGCCAGAAGGGACCTCAGAGAGCCCCTCATGCCGGAGGCACCCTGTCAGCCATGGCTAGGGTCCCTTTGCTCTGTGCTGTGCCTTGCTGCTCACAGGCTCTTAGACACCAGCACCCACTCCACCCAGCCCTGGACTGCACGTGGCACACAGATGAACAGGAATGCAGGTCCTGCCCTCGAGGGCTTCTCCCCTAGAAGGAAAGCCCAGCCAGAGAGTCTAGACATGGCAGGGACCCATTTCTCGGATGAGCCTGAGGCTCAAAGAAAGGAGGCGATGTGTTCAGGGCCAGCCAGCAGAGGTCTGCAGGGCCGGGCAGGCCTCTCACCTCATGGGGGGAGGTGCAGCCTTCGCTGGGAGCTGGGCAGGGAGTAGCCAGGACCACCCCTCACCCCTGCCATGACATGGGACCTTCATCACTAAGGGGGCTGGGGTGGGAAGAGGGAGATAACTGTGTGGTCTCCGGAGCAAAACACAGAATGAGAGGGGGACAGGAGGGGTCTTGACGAAAAGCCAAGTTCCACCTCCCTGCTGGAGAGGTTGAGGCTTAGAGGAAAGAATCGCCCCAGGTAACAGGGCAGAGGAGGACACGAAGCCCGGCTCACAGCCCCAGCCAGAGCCTCATCTGCCTGCTCCGTGAAGCCTCCCAGCCACTCTGCTATCCCAGGAAACACAGGGAGGCTACACAGAGACACTCCTCACAAGGGCCAGACCAAGGTGCCAGCATAGCCTGGAAAGAGCCGGGAGAGGGGGTTGGTGCACGCCACTGGGCATCTTAGGAGGCTTCCTGAGGGTGGGTGAAGGTGGGAAGGCCCTGGCGCCGCATCAGATGAGCAGGGCCCGGCAGGGCCAAGCTCCCAGCATGGGTTTGGGGACAGCCTCTTCTCTGGGAAGCCCTCCAGCCTCCTAGCAAGCAGCTGCCTCCCCCAGCCCCACTCGTTTCATGTCACACGCAGGGAGCCTGAGGAAGGAGGACTGCCTGATGCCTGCCTGGCTCCATCCTTGAGCCCTGGGCACCACCTAGGGTGAGGGAGAGCCTGCAGCTCTAGGGCTAAATCTGCCCTGTGGGGAAAGGGCCCCACGCTTGCACGCACGCACTCACACACACACACTCACACCAGGACGCACGTGGAGGCTCATGGACCCACACTCGCAGGCACACGGGGCCTGGGGGCCCAGGGGAGCAGGAAAGACGACTCCTCCAACATTTGGCCCTTGGAAGGCGCCGTTGCCAATGAGCCTCTTTGCTGGTTTCCCCCACCCCCCCAGGGGTCCCAAGGGAGCCCAGTCCAGCCCAGTGTGAGGACGGGCCACCGGCCATGCCTGTTTTCCTTGTACAGACAGACTCTCACTGCCCACCCGCCATCCCCAGACACATTTTATTTAATAACTTGTCATTGTTAAATTATTTATTAGCGTTTACTACACCACCACCCGCCCTGCCCTCCACTGTCACCTCCACCTCTTCCTACAACAGCAGAAAATGGAAACGACAAAAAAAGACGAGACATCAGTATATTTGTAAATAAACCGACCTGTACACGCCTGTGGTGCATCTTCTTTGGGGGCAGGGCCTGGATGGAGGAAGGGGCTTCCTGGGCCTGGGCCGCTTCCGCATGTGACATTAGCAGATTTGTTGATGGCCACCAGGGACAGCAGGTCAGGAGGCAGGAGGGCTTGAGGTCCCTGTTCCTGCCCAACCCTCCCGTGATTCTCATTTCCTCCGTGAATCTCCTAAACAGAAAGAACAGCAAAGCCTGAGGGCAGGGCCAGACCAGTCAGGGCCTGGCGGCCGAGTAGAGAATAGATCCAATTAGATCGGGGGGCTGGATGGAAGGTGGGAGGTGAATTAGGTCAGCAGGTGAGAGGTGATGATGGTTTTGACTAGGATGGCAATGGTGGGGAGAAAGGAGGGGGCAGATCCCGGAGATATTGGTGGGGGGGCTGTCTAGGTGGCATCTAGGTCTCTGGATCACCGAGATGGGGGCGCAGGGGGCACAGGAAGTGGGGAGATATGTGGTCTGGCCATGTGAGCTGGGGACCTCATGGGCATCCAAGTGAAGACGTCCTGGGCCAGGGCTGGGCCTCAAAGCGACCAGACGCTGAACACTCGGCTCTTCAGCAACCAGGTGGCTGGCCACTGAGGCACGGGATGGATGAGCTCCCAGAGGAGCACGGCATGGGAGAAGGAAGAAGCTGAAGCCAAACTCGAGTAATCGTGAGGCCTTGGGATGGGATGTGGCTGGGGTTCTCCAGAGACAGCAGCAGGGATGGCAAGTGTGGTGGTGACAGCAGAGACTCAAAGGAATTCGGCTTTCAAGGTGGGTTCCTTGAAGTCTCATGCTTCCTCCGTGTGTGTTGAGGAACCTCAGGGTGTGTGTGCACGTGTGGGCACGCGTGTGGTCCATGGAGTAGTTCCGTGGGCCGGTTTGCCTGGATGTGCCATGCATGAAGCTGGGCGTCCAGAAGTATCAGGACACCATGCATGGCTGTGTCTCCTGGAGTGGCTGCGTGTGTCTGCACTGGGAGAGGCGAGTCCCCGATGTGGCGGTGTGCTCGTGGGGACGTTTCCCTACCCAACTCGGGGCGTCATTGCCTATCTCTGCATGTCTGCATCTGGGATGCCTCTGGGCCTCCTGTCCACAGAACTGATGTACCAGTGTTCTCTCCCTTCCCCCAGGCGTCCGGTTGCTCCTCGGCCTTCTTTCCCCACCCCTGTGGTGGGGACCACCGAAGGCCACCTCGCCTTCCTCTGGCTGTCCACAGGCACCAACACCCCCTAGGGGCAGGCCCCGCCCTGCACCCGCTTCTGGGCTTGCCGTTCATAGCCCCTGGACGGTTCCAGCTGCCTCTGGAGTCTAGCCACATGAAGGACCTCCGCTTCACGTCCTCATCTACACCCCAGCAACCCTAAGAGGCAGGTCCCCATGTTTCTGAAGGGAAAACCAAGGCTCAGAAGACAAAAGCGACCAGCCCAATGCAGCAAAGCTAGCAAGGGACAGCAGAACCAGGGTTCAAACCCAGATGCGGTTGTGTGGCCTTGCCACCATCTCAGCTGTCCCCCAAAGCCAGACTCTCTGGCCCTAGGATCCGGTCCTCCATGGTCAGGCCCAAGGCCTGGGGAACAAGGAAACTCCTACCTTCAGAGTGCCTCACTGAAGCTCAGAGAAATCAAGTCACTCAGCGCAGACTGCACAGCACAGAGGCAGGACTAATGGGCTTCCTGTCCAAGCCCCAGGCTGGGCTCAATGTGAGGGGCCCTCTAACCTCCACCCTCGGCTATAGTGGGCTGACAGCCCTCTTGCCGACAGCAACCTTTTAAAATCCTGCCACTAAAAAATGTGGGGTGGGGGGGTTAAGGGGAGGAGCTGTGCTGATCCGCCTCTCCCTTGTCACCTGCCTATCTTCTCCCCTAACCCGGAAGGTAAAGACATAGGTTGGCAGAGCAAATGTAGGCTGAGTCCCGGGGGATAAGCGGTCACCCTCTGAGCCACCTTTCTGGGAGTAGAGTTTTAATTTTGTTAGAGACAGAGCCTCACTCTGTCACCCAGGCTGGAGTGCGGTGGTGCAATCCTAGCTCACTCTAAACCTCAGACTCCTGGACTCAAGCAATCCTCCAAACCAAGCCTCCCAAGTAGCTGGAGCTACAGACACTCGTCACTATGCCCAGCTAATTTTTTCAGTTTTTCTGTAGACACAAAGTCTCACTATGTTGCCCATGCTGGTCCTGAACTCCTAGCCTCAGGCAATCCTCCCGCTTTGGCCTCCCAAAGCTCTGGGATTACAGGTGCGAGCCACTGTACCCAGCCCAGGGTCCAACGTGAAACAGAAAGGGTATCTGCAGAATTCCCGCCCTGCCAGTCTCAGACTTTGGCCCACTGACCCTCACAATAACTCAGAGCAGCTCCTAGCCCATTGCACAGATACAGAAACTGAGGCTTGGCTCAGTTGTGATTCCTCCAGAGTGATTCCTCCCAGGAATTCGTGGTTGGTGGTTTAGGCCATGGATCCTGTGGAGTTGAGAAAGGAGAGGGCCCAGACAAGGAAGGTGACTCTGAGGTCACCCTACAAAACAAGTCTTCAAGGGCTCTGAGAGCCCCCAGTCCTGCCTCTGGAACCCCTCACTGCTGCCAGCCCCAGTCTCACACCCCAGATTGGAGAAGGTGAGGTATTGACAATCAGCCTGGACAGATGGACATTAGACGAGCCAACAGGCACAGGGGGGACAGTCAGGAGGACCACTGTATAGGGCCATGCAATCCCTAGCACCATGTGAGTGGCACCCCGGATGCAGGCAGTGCAGTGGCAGGTCAATGCCTGACCAGCAGGACGGTTGGCTAGAGGAGAGGCAGGGTATTGGGAGAAGGCTGCCGGGTTCCCCTCACTTCCCCATCAGCAGGGAAGGGAGCACTCAGGGAGCACTCCCGCACACCTGATGCTGGCTGAGCCTCCTGTGTCCTGCCTCACTGACACCTCACAGCCCTGGGTGGAAATGATGTCCATTTGGAAGACGAGGATACTGCCCTCCAACCCCCATTCCTCCCAGGACTCCCTGTCCTGCAGCTGCCACTGGTCTGCCCCAGAAGTCCCCTTTGGCATGAGTGTCCCTTGACTCTATGCCAGGCAGACCCTGACCCTAGGCACTGATGGACACGGGGACTCTGTTCATGGCTTTGACTTCAGAGCAACCCCCGCAGCCTGACAGGAGAATGGAGAGCGGCTCTGGGCTGCTCCTCGCTCTGCCCTTCAGCCCTGGCTTGGCAGACCCTCCCTGGACCCAGCCCACCTGGGTGGAGCCTAAGAAGGAGTTAGGCAAAAGACATACAGGACTCAAAATATGGCAGGCTGATGGCTTTGCCTGCGAAATCAGAGAAAGCCTCCTAGAGGAGGTATGTTCGGGATGAGACTGCAAAGATGAGTTAGCACGGGGTGAGAGGAGGCGGGCGGGGAACAGCCGGAGCACAGGCTCAGAGGCATCAGGGCACACCTAGCTTGGATTCAGAGTCTGAAGGCTGGAGGTGGTGGGAGGTGAGAGCCTCAGCGCTACCACACTGGGCATGCCAGGGTCAGTCAGGCCCTTGGCAGCAAGAGGCACTTGACACGTCACCTCCTGTTCTTTGATTTAGCAGGGAATAAAATCAGAGGAGTACATGTGTTCTCAAGCATACGTATTCATGGCCTAAAGAGGAAAGACAAACACTTCTTTACCCACTTCCTGGATAAAGAAAATGTACATTTTTAATTTCTTAGAGTTCAGGGTGTTCCCCCACCGTGGTCTCAAGAGCTTTCGTTTCTTCACTGGGGAAGCTGATCCCAATAGCTCAGCCACAGCACAGAAAGCCCAGAATCTCGTGGGAACGGACCCAGGGGCCGGCGGCCCCTCGTACATCTTCTCTCTGCTTCGAACATACAGGTGGCTTGCTGCGGGGAGCACTCTACTTTCACTCCTCGCCCCCCACCCTCCTCCCCACATCAAATCATGGGGCGCTTTGCGTTAAATCCCCAAAACAGACCAGAAGCAAGTTTGAATTTCACTGCAAACCTGCAGTCACCCATCAGGCCACGAGGTGGCGATCGGGAGTCAGGCATGTGCAGCCCACGCAGCCCGCGGAGCGCTGAGGGGCGGCGTGGGCCGGAGCGAGGACGCCGCCTCCCGGAGGCTTCTGTGAGCCTCACACTGCGTGGGCACTGCGCACCGAGGACACCGCGGATTCCCCACGCAACCCTGAGTGGATGGAAGCGCGCATTCCTATTTCACGGGATAGGAGAGCGGGCTCATATTTAAGGAAGCTGCCTGAGGACACACAGCTGGGAAGCGGCAGGATGGGGCCCGAACCAGCGCTGGGGCAGTGCAGAGACACGCGAGCAGGAAAATAGAGCGAGATGGGCAGGGAAAACGCAAAACTGATAGCAACCGCTTCGGAGCCGTGTTATGCCCCACCCACGGACTCCTCACCCGACCTGTGCGGTGGCGACTGTCGCCACCCTGTTTTATTGCTGGGGGCGCTGAGGCTCAGGAAGGCTAAAAGCCTGGCCCCTGCCTACGGCGCTCCCCGAGCAGGGCCATGAGGAGGAAGCAGGGGACAGCTGAGCTGCCACCCCCCCCCCCTCCCCCCCACCCCCGGAGCGGCCACCTCCCCCCCCCACCCCCCGCCCCCGCCCAGCCGGCCCCTTTCCCTACAGCAGAGTCAGCAGGCTCAGGCCATGCCCAGACCCCAGGACCGCCTCGGGGCAACTGAGGGGGGCTCCTCGACCAGAGCGAGGCCCATGTCCATCCAGGGCATGAGCCATCCCCTGTGGAGACCTCCAGAACAGGGGTCACGGGGTCACAGGTCACAGCTGGGAGCCCCTGACTGGGAGGTCAGTGTTTCCTGCTCATCATTTCATCACTGTGACCCAGCAATGCGGCGGCAAATGTTCTGGCAATGCCGAGGCGCCCACACCCCTTTAGGCCAGGGCAGCTTCTGCCAGCTGTGTTTCCTGCCTTCCTTGACACCGCCTTCCTTGCCCCATCTCTCTTCCTTGAGGCTGATGGGCAGCTGGCAGGGGAACAGACACCTGCGCCTCCCGGGACCACGCGGGCCGAGCCAGAGGCGGCATCGAGGCCTGGGCAGTGGGAGCTTGTGCCTGCCAGTCAGCCATCTCTGAGCCTGGTGGCCAGAGCACCTCTTTCCTGTGACCCATCCAAGGCTGAAGCTGGGGCGCCTTCTTCGATCACGGTGCGGGGATGCGCTCAGCCATGTTCCTCACCACGCGGGGGAGCCCTAGAGCTCATGGCCAATTCACAGGCAGAAGGAAAAGAGAGAGGGGAGGGCCCCAAGGCTTCCGTTTATGGAGGCGTTAAAGGGCTAACGAATACATGGCCAATAAAGCATCTATTGTTTAAGCTAGTTTGAGTCTCTGTCACTTGTCACCAAAGAGTCCGCACTAAACCCCACACCATCTCACAGAGTTTTAGGTTTTGAGGTGAATAAATGAGATTTTTTTTTTTTTTTTTTTGAGAGGGAGTCTTGCTGCATCGCCCAGGCTGGAGTCCAGTGGCGCTATCTCGGCTCACTGCAACCTCTGCCTCCCGGGTTCAAGCGATTCTCCTGCCTCAGCTGCCCAAGTAGCTGGAACTACAGGTGTGCGCCACCACGCCCAGCTAATTTTTGTATGTTTTTAGTAGAGACGGGGTTTCATATATATTGGCCAGGCTGGTCTCAAATTCCTGACCTCAAGTGATCTACCCGCCTCTGCCTCCTAAAGTGCTGGGATTGTAAGCCGCCCCACCCGGCCAAATGAGATAACATTTTTAAGTTTCTGGTATAAAAATCAGTGCTCAAAAAAAAAAGTAGCTAAAATGATTTTCAACAGAGAACAGTAACTATCTTTGCCCTTTTTCCTTCACATTTCAAAACAGCACTCCACTTCACTTATACAAATACGGTTTGCGAAACTCTACCCCCCACCTGTGCACGGATTTTGAGCTGGTATTTAAGAGGTATTATTTTGGAGACATTTTTTCCACAAATTGCATCCAACAGGATATTGACAAGAGATTTCCTGGGAACAAATGAAAACGATGATTTTTGATGTAAAATACACAATGGACCACATACATCATATCTGCAAGAGGGGTTCCTGCCATCACAGCTCTCGTGGTCACGAGCACCTGCCTGGTGTGGGATCTCCTCTGGCCCCTCACACACACAGAGCGGGGACAGCTCTGATTTACCCACAGCTGGAACTCGAGTGTGTGCCCCAGGGACAGGCTGCGGGGTACTTCCCATGCAACAGAGTTCAATTGAAAAAGTGAATTATTGGTACTGAGTTACTAATAAGCAAATAATCAGGTTATACCCATCACAAAAATGTCCATAAACAGAGTGATTGTGACAAGAGCAGAAGACTGCAATCATGCTCTGCAAAAATGAAGAGAAGCTGCAATTCTGCAAGAAGGCAACTTACTGCATTTGACCTTTTTGCTTCTAAAACGCCCTGCTGGCACCTAGTAATAGTGGTAATAATGAAGAAGACCACCATGATGAATGCTGCTGGGCTTTGAGTCCTTATCATGATGGCTCAGCACTCTCAGACATTATTTCTTTTTTTGTTTGTTTGTTTTTTGTTTTTTTAGACAGAGTCTTACTCTGTTGCCCAGGCTGAAGTGCAGTGACATGATCTTGGCTCACTGTAGCCTCCACTTCCCAGGCTCAAGCGATTCTCCTGCCTCAGCCTCCCAAGTAACTGGGATTACAGGTGCATGCCATCACACCCACCTAATTTTTGTATTTTTTGGTAAAGACAGGGTTTCACCATGTTGGCCAGGCTGGTCTCAAACTCCTGACCTCAAGTGATCTACCCACCTCTGCCTCCTAAAGTGCTGGGATTACAGGCGTGAGCCGCTGAGCCCGGCAGTGGTATCATCTCATTTAATTCTCACTCAGTGTTATTAGTATCCTCATTCCATAGATGAAGACACTGAAGCTCTGAGGGGCAAAAGCGCTTGTTCAAAGTCACAGGGCTGGTAAACAGCAGTTCCTGAGAGCAGGTTACCAGGAGAAACAAGCAACTCTGCCTAGAAGAAAAGCCGGGACAGACCCAGACAGGAAAAGCCCCAAATTTTCTGCAACTATGCTATTCTGAGGGGTGGGGCAGCCTTTACCAACCCAAGCTCCAAGCCAAGGAGTGCCTTGGAGTGGCCTGAGGGATGGGATGAAGGGCTCTTTACAGTGAGGACTCAGCGGCAGGGTGAGAGGTGTGGCCCCTCCTAAGCTGTTCTCTGGGCACCAGACAGCAGGCTGGTTCAGACATGACAAGAGGAACAGGGAGAGAGGGAGACTGAGGACCAGAGAGCCACGCTCCTTCTTTTGGCCCATCCCAGCCCTACAGAGACACAATCTGGGCTCCTTACATCCTTGCCTTGTACTGTTCAGAGAGGGCAGATCTCAGACTGGTCAGTAGCTTGCTAAGGTCACATAACCAAGCACAGATAGGAAATGCTTTGTAGAGTTGGAAGGGAAGGGAAGAAAATGGGTTCATTTTTTGCAGAATAAAGACCCTCCAGGAGAAGGCACTGGGTAGAGTAGCAGCCTAGAAAGTTGTAGAACAGCTGGGCACAGCGGCTCACATCTATAATTTCAGTACTTTGGGAGGCTGAGACAGGTGGATTGCCTCAGCTCAGGAGTTCCAGGCCAACCTGGGCAACATAGCAAAACCCCATATCTACCAAAAATACTAAATATTATCAAGGTATGGTGGCACGCACCTATGGTCTCAGCTACTTGGGAAGCTGAGGCAGGAAGATCACTTGAGCCTGGGAGGCGGAGATTGCAATGAACAGAAATCATGCCACTGCACTTCAACCTGGTGACAGAGAGAGACCCCATCTCAAAAAAAAGTGGCAAACCGTAGGCAGGTGATATGGTCTGGCTGTGTCCCCACCCAAATCTCATCTTGAATTGTAGCTCCCTTAATCTCCACAAGTTGTGGAAGAGACCTAGTGAGAGATGATTGAATCATGGGGGCGGGTTTTTCCACTGTTCTTCTTGTGACAGTTTATAAGTCTTCTGAGAACTGATGGTTTTATAAAGGGCAGTTCCCCTGCACACGCTCTCTTGCCTGCCACCATGTAAGACGTTGCTTTGCTCCTTCTTCACCTTTGGCCATGACTGTGAGACCTCCCCAGCCATATGGAACTGTGAGTCCATTAAACATATTTTTCTTCATAAATTACCCAATCTCAGGTATCTCTGTATTAGCAGCATGAGAACCAACTAATACAGCAGGTCAGGGGAAGCCAGAAGGAGCAGGGATCATCCCACGGGGAGGCCAGGTATAAGAACAGGTGTAGGAACTGGGATTGGGAGGCTGCACAAGGCCAGACTGGGAGTGCTGGGGAACCTGACCATACTCCCTGGGCCCTTTCCAAATCACTGGAGAGGGTAGAAACCTGTCCCAGTGGTCATGTAACCAGTCAGCACAGACGGGATGGGAAGATGTTCAAAGCCAGGACTCCTCAGGCCAGGACACTGCTCGGGAGGGATATCCACTGAGCTGGACAATATTAAGACAAACTATTGTGATTTTTTTCCTGGAGGTTTTGCATTTTATATATGTGTATATATAGATATATGTAGCTGCTGTGTTGTTTGGTACAACAACGTTTATGATTGTTTTATGTTTCTTGAGGAAGGCTGTATCTTTCTTTATTAAATATTGACCCTCTCTGTTCTGTTAAATGCTTTTGGCCTTGAATTCCACCTTGGTAATACTGTTGATACTCCTACATTATTTTGTCTTTACCTTAATCTACTATATCTTTGTCTT
>NW_022437037.1:1414804-1421267 GCF_009761245.1 Sapajus apella
TAGCTGGGACTACAGGCATGCATCACCACGCCCAGCTAATTTTTGTATTTTAGTAGAGATGGGGTTTCACTGTGTTGGCCAGGATGGTCTCTATCTCTTGACCTTGTGATCCGCCCACCTCAGCCTCCCAAAGTGCTGGGATTACAAGTGTGAGCCACCGTGCCCGGTGCTTCTTGTCTTTCTTAAAAAAAAAAAAAAAAGCACAATACTGGAGTGTATTTTCACTGTGTTATATTTGATACAAACAGAAAATATACAACTGATGTAAGTTATTAAGCACAGTAAAATGAATGCCTATGAATCCAATGCCAACCATAAGAATTAGAATATTGCCAAAATCATTGAGTGTTCCTGCGTGTTCCACTCCATTTCAGCTTTCTATCCCACCCCTGAAGGTAATCACTATCTTGTGTTGTATGTCTATCATGTGTTGTTTTTATTTATTTATTTCTAGTAATTATTATTTTGAGACAGGCTCTCACTCCATTCCTTACGCTGAAGTACAGTAGGACAATCACAGCTCACTGCAGCCTTGAACTCCTGGACTCACATTATTCTCTCGCCTGAGCTTCAAGTAGCTGGGACTACAGGGGCACACCCCTGCACCCATCTAATTTTGTATTTTTATTTTTCTGTGGAGATAGGGTCTCCCTATATTGCCCAGGCTGGTCTTTAAATCCTGGGCTCCAGTGATCTTCCCACCTGAGCCTCCCAAACTGCTGGGATTACAAGTGTGAGTCACCGAGCCCGGCCGGTTGCCTTCCCTTTTAGAAAATAATTTCTTATCCCCTAATTATATATTGTTCAGTTATGCTTGTTTTGAGCTTCATGTGAGTGAGATCATACCTGTGCAGTCTTCTGCTAATTCCTTTCTAGCCTTCACCCGCATTGCTGCATTCACACTGCCCCATTCACTAAGCTATATACGAATGACATTCTGTTTATTGTTGTTGCGTTTTTTGTGTGTTTTGTTTTTGAGAAAAAGCCTCCCTCTATCGTCCAGGCTGGAGTGCAGTAGCGCGATCTGGGCTCACTGCAACCTCCGCCTCCTGGGTTCAAGCGATTCTTCTACCTCAGCCTCTCGAGTAGCTGGGATTACAGGCACCACCATGCCCAGCTAATTTTTTGTATGTTCAACAGAGACAGGGTTTCGCCATGTTGCCATGCTGGTCTCAAACTCCTGACCTCGTGATCTGTCCACCTCAGCCCCTCAAAGTGCTGGGATTACAGGCATGAGCCACAGTACCTGGCCTTTTTCTTTGTTTTCTTATTGCAGATATTTGAGTCGTTTCCACTTCTCCACTAGAATGAACAATGTTGCAATGAGTGTCTGTCTACGTGTCTCCTCATGTGTACACACCAGAACTTTTCTAGGCTATAACCTGGTAGGGGCATTGCTGGGTCGCCAGGGTATGCACAGGATCAACTTTATAAGACAAACCAGTGATTTCCAAAATGATTTTACCAATTTACATTCCAACAAGCAATTCCTAAGATTCCTATGGTTGACCATCCTTGACCATACCCGTCAGTTTTTACCTTCCCCAAAATGTATTTTTGCAAAGATTCTCTCCTTTTGCCTGCTGTCACTGCATATACTTACACATTTCATTCATATATAAATATTATATGACATATAACAAATGATATACTAATATATCACATAAATTACATGTGAGTAATATATCAGCTACATTTCTTCATTTGTTGCACCTGTTTGAGCATCTTTTTGTATCTATATTCTCCATTTGTGTTTTCACTTTTGCTCAATTTTCTTTTGGGTTTTTAGTCTTTTTCTCATTTATGCTTCTAGGAGTTTAAAATATATTCTGAATATAAATCCTTCGTATCTGATATGGGTTACAGATAATTACTTCCAGTTTATGGGTTTTTCCCTTTCTTTACGTTGTCTTTGGATGTCTGGAAGTTGCTCGTCTTAATGTAGACTAATTTATCATACTTTCTTAGTGGTTCCTTGTCTACTTTTGTCTCATTTACAAAATCCTTTCCTACCTGGTTCATAAAGGTACTCTGTTATATTTTCTTCTTACATTTTAAGGTTTTGACTTTCATATTTAAAATGTTAATCCATCGAAAATTTATTTTTTGGGTAGAGATAAAGAAAGGATCCATTGTCCCATTTTTCCAAATGGATAACAAATTATCCCAGCACCCTACATTGACTAGGCTGGACTTTCCTGGTGATCCGAAGTACCCATCCCATCGTACGTCAGGTTTCCGTTACTGTGTTTATTACTGTCACACTGGTCTGCTGGTCTATTCCTGTGCCACCCCACATCATCTTAACAACTAATATTTTATAACAGCGTCTATTGCACTTCAAGCCAGTTCTTCTACCGTTTCTCCTTCGGGAGTGTACAGCTACTCTTAAGCTTTTGCTCTTCAGTGGAGGTTTTAGAAAGTTTGTAAAGTACCCTGAAAAATTCGGTTGGGATTTTGAGTGAAATTATAATCACTCTTGATCACTATGAGGAATTGATAAAATTAAAGACAATTTTAGCCTTTCCCCCATTGAAAAGAATAAATCCCCCCATTTGTTTAGGTCTTCCTTAACTTTTTTTTTTTCTTTTTTTTTTTTTTTTTTTTTGAGATTTTTTTTTTTTTTGCCAGGCTGGAGTGCAGCGGTGTGATCTTCGCTCACTGTAACCTCCACCTCCTGGGTTCAAGTGATTCTCCTGCCTCAGCTTCTCCTGCCTCAGCCTCCCAAGTAGCTGGGATTACAGGCATGCACCACCACACCTGGCTAATTTTGTATTTTTAGTAGAGATAGGATTCCACCATATTGGTCAGGCTGGTCTCGAACTCCTGACCTCAAGTGATCCACATGCCTTGGCCTCCCCAAGTGCTGGGATTACAGGTGTGAGCCACCACACCTGGCTCTTTAATGTTTTTTTTAAATAAAGTTGTATCATTTTCTGTATCAGGTCTTGCACACCTTTTATTAGATTTAATTTTACATTCCTGTCTGTTGCTACTGTAAACATTGTCTTTTCCTGAATTGTTTACTTTTATAAACAAGTATGGAGAAAAGCAATTTAGTTTTGAATATTAGTCTTATATCCTGCCACCTCAATTAACTCTTTCATTAATTCTAACAACTCTCAGTAGATTACTTTGGATTTTTCTATGTAGACAATCATAGCATCTGGAAATGATAGTTTTGTTTCTTTCTAATCATTACTCATTTTCTTTCTTTTGTTTTAAACATCTTGGTTAGAACTTCCAATAAAATGTTGATTTTATTAAGGTAGCTATCAGTTGGGATACTTACCTTGTTCTGTTAAGGAGAATGTTTTTCACTTTTTACTACTAGGTGTGATTTTGCTAAATTTTGCAACTTATGAAAATTCCCTTGTATTCCTAGTGAGATAAAAATTTTAATCATGAAAGGATATTGATTTTTATTAAATGTATTTTTGCACAGATTTTTCTTCTTTAATCCATTGTTACATTTATTTACACATTTCATATACATAAAATAGTATATGACATATAACATATGATATACTAACATGTAACATAATATTATATATAAACCACATTTCTGATATTAATATGATGTTAATATATAATATGTATTAATGTTTAACCACCCTTGAATCCATGGTATAAACCCAATTTGGCCATGCATTTTAAAGTATTTTGTTGTTTTCAGTTTTCTACTATTCTTTCGTGATCTTTGCACCTAGGTACAAGCATGAGGTTGTCCTGGTTTGGGCGATAAGGTTATGTTGGTTTCACAAAGTGAGCTGATGAGTGTTCCTTCATTTTTATTCTCTAGAAGAGTCTATACAAAATTATAGTATCTAATCTTTGGGCGTTTAAAATCATTTGGGCTTCATGTTTTGTTTTTTAATCTGTGTGTGTGTGTGTGTGTGAGAGAGAGAGAGAGAGAGAGAGAGACTCACTCTGTCACCCAGGCTGGAATGCAAACGGGTGATCTTGGCTCACTGCAACCTCCACCTCTCCAGTTCAAGTAATTCTCCTGCCTCACCCTTCTGAATAGCCACAGGCCTGCACCACCACACCTGGCTAATTTTTGTATTTTTAGCACAGATGGGGCTTCACCATGTTGGCTAGGCTGGTCTGCAGCTCCTGGCCTCAAGTGATCCATCTGCCTCAGCCTTTCAGTGCTGGGATTACAGGTGTGAGCCCCCGTGCCCAGCCAGTGCTTGATGTTTTCTATGTAAAAATATTTTAACTACTGCCTCAATTATGTTTAGTGGTTATGAGACTATCCAGGATTTTTATTTCTTCTTGGGCCAATTTTAGTAGGTTATATGTTTCAAAGAATTTGTCCATTTTGTCTGTTTTTGACGTTATTAATACAAAGCTGCTCAGGATATTCTCCTTATCTTTTTAATTTCTGCTCCATCTGTAGCAATATTTCCTTTACCATTCTTAATGATATTTATTTGTGTCATATATTTTTATTCTTTATAAATATTGCCAAATGTTTATCTACTTTGTTAGTCTTTCAAATACTTTCAATTTTTGGCTTTGTTGATTCTATCGAGTCTTTATTTTTCTATTTAATTGGTTTATTGTATCCTTTCTTCTACTGTTTTTGAGCTCTGCTTTTCTTTTTTAAATTTCTTAAGTTGCATGCTTTAGCTCATTAGTTATTAGCCTTTTTTTTTTAAAAAAAAAAAAAAGCATTTAAAGCTCTAAATTATCCATAAAGTACTGTTTTACTTCATTACGCAAGTTTTGATGTGTAATATTTTCATTCAGTTCTAAGTACCTTTTAGATTTTCAGTGTGGGCTTATGCCTGTAATCCCAGCATTTTGGAAAGCGGAAGTGGGCGGATCACCTGAGGTCAGGAGTCTGAGACCAGCCTGACCAACATGGTGAAACCCCATCTCTACTTAAAATACAAAAAAATTAGTCGGGCGTGGTGGTGTGTGCCTGTAACCCCAACTAGGGAGGCTGAGGCAGGAGAATCGCTTGAGCCGGGGAGGCAGAGGTTACAGTGAGCCGAGATCACGACACTGCACTCCAGTCTGGGCAAGAAGAGCAAAACTCAGTCTCAAAAACGAAAACGAAACATTTAGTATGATGTTTTTCTTATTTATAAACATATGGGAATTTTTTTTACTTGTTGTTTTGTCGTTGACTTCTAACTTAGTTGCATTGTGAGTTACAGAAACGTGATCTGTATATAGTTATTATAATTTGTAGAGAATTATTACATTATGTTCTTTTTTGTGCTTTTTTTTTTCTTTTTGTAGAGATGGGTTTTATCATGTTGTTATCATGTTGGCCAGGCTGGTCTCGAACTCCTGACCTCATGATCCACTTGCCTCAGCTTCTGAAAGTGCTGGGATTACAGATGTGAGCCACCATGCCTAGCTGAGAATTACTTTACGTTCTATGACCACAATATGTAGTCACTTTTTATAAATTTCCTATGTGCTCATGAATACGTTTGTATTCTTTAATTGCTGGATTTAGGATTTTATTTACATCCATTTGTTCAAGTTTGTTAATTAGTAGTTTTAACCTTCTATATCTTTCTTAATTTTTACTTTGAAATATCAATAGTTAGAAGAGATATGTTGAACTGTTCCGTAATAATCATAGATTTATTAATTTTGCTCTGTGGCTCTATCCCTTCTAGCTTTGTGTATTTTGAGGCTACTTTATTAGCTGAGTTGGCATATCTTCCAGGTGCACTAAAACTTTTATCATTATTAGAAACTTTCTTTATCTCTATAATAATGTTGACCTTAATGACTATTTTTTGATACTAATAAAACCACTCTTATTTTGATTGGTATTTTCTGATACACTCCTTTGAATATCTTTATTTTCAGCTTTTCAGTGTCCTTGCATTTTAGAAGTGGGTAACTTTAGGCGATCTATAGCTGAATTTTTAAAATCTTACATCTGATGATCCTCTTTTTTTTTATCTAAGGAGTTTGGTAGCACATCTACATTTCTTAAAAACTAGTGATAAATGTGGACTTGCATTTGCCATCTAACTTTGTGCTTTCTTTCTGATTCACTCATCTTTTCCATAGTTTTTGTTACTTCTTTTCCTTTTTAAAAAACTGATGGTGGCTGGGGGTGTGGTGGTTTACACCTGTAGTCTCTGCTCTTTGGGAGCCTAAGGTGGAGGCATCTCTTGAGGCTAGGAGTTCAAGACCAGCCTGGGCAACATTGGGACACCCTCTCTCTACAAAAAATAAAAAAAAATAGCTGGGTGTGGTGGTGTGCACCTGTAGTCTTAACTACTCAGGAGGCTAAGGCAGGAAGATTGCTTGAATACAGGAGCTCAGGTAGAAATGAGCTATGATCATGTTACATCCAGCCTGCGTGACAGAGGAAAGAAAAAAAGGAGGGAAGGGAATGGAAGGGAAGGGAAGGGGAGGAGAAGGGAGGGGAGGGGAGGGGGAAAGAAAGAAAGAAAGAAAGAAGAAAGAAAGAAAGAAAGAAAGA
>NW_022437037.1:1421367-1460726 GCF_009761245.1 Sapajus apella
CGAAAGAAAGAAAGAAAGAAGAAAGAAAGAAAGAAAGAAAGAAAGAAAGAAAGAAAGGAAGGAAGGAAGGAAGGAAGGAAGGAAGGAAGGAAGGAAGGAAGGAAGGAAGGAGAAAAGAAAAGAAAAGAAGGAAGGAAGAAAGGAAGGAAGGAGAGAGAGAGAGAGAGAAAGAAAGAAGGAGAGAGAGAGAGGGAGGGAGGAGGAAGGGAAGGAAAGAAGGGAAGGAAGGAAGGAATTAAAATTAATACAAAAAAGGAAAAAAGATTCCATTTATTTTCTTGTACATATTTGGTAGTTTCATACTTCTTTGCTATTCTTTCAGTAATTACCCTGTAAATTTGGCCTTGCAAATTAAAAAAAGTCTAAAGTTAATAATCATCTTATCCTCCTGAATAATGCAAGGAGCTTAAAGCATATTAACTCCAATCATGCCTTCCAACTTGCATAAAACTGATATCCAGTATTTGAGTTCTGCCCTTTTTTGTCCACAAAGTAGATGTTATTATTACTATTGATACCATTTTATACAGACAATTTCTGCTTAGATATACCTACATGTTTGCCAACTTTTTTGTCACCATTTCTTCTTGTAAACTAGAATTACTTTTTGAGATCATTTTCCTTTCATTTCCTTTAGTAAAAGTCTAACAGTGGTAAATTCCCTCAGTTTTGGTTTATGTGAAGATAACATTATTTTGATCTCATTCTTTAAAGATAATTACACTGGTTGGGGGCGGTCACTTACACCCAGCACTTTAGGAGGCCAAGGTGGAAGGATCGCTTGAACCCAGGAGTTGGAGACCAGCCTGGGCAACATGGCAAAACCCCATCTCTACAGAAAATTTAAAACTTAGCCAGCCATGGTGGGGCACACCTGTAGTTCCAGCTATTTGGGGAGCTGTAGAGGGAGGATCACCTGAGCCTGGGAGACGGAGGTTGCAGTGAACAAAGATCACTGCACTGTACTGCAGCCTGGGCAACAAAGTGGGATTCTGTCTAAAGAAAAAAAAAGAAAAGATAGTTATATTGAGTGTACAAGTTTAGGATGATAATTACTTTGTCTTAGCACTCCAAAGATACTTTTTCATTTCTTAGGGATTTCCATGGTGGCTGTTGATGTCACTAGTATTTTGTTTTATTTATTTATTATTTATTTATTTTTGAGTCAGAGTCTTGTTCTGTCACCCAAGTTACAGTGCAGTGGCACAATCTCTGCTTACCGCAACCTCCGCCTCCCAGGTTCAAGCAATTCTCCTGCCTCAGCCTCTTGAGTAACTGAGATCACAGGCACGCACCACCATACCCAGCTAATCTTTTTTTTTTTTTTTTTTTTTTTGTATTTTTAGTAGAGACGGGGTTTCACCATGTTGGCCAGGCTGGTCTTGAACTCCTGACCTCAAGCAATCCACCTGCCTTGGCCTCGGTTACTAGTATTTTAAATGTCATTCTTTTGCAGCCAACTTGTTTCTTTTCTCTGATTGATTCCAAGGTCTTCTCTTTACTTTTGGTCTTCTGCAAGTTTATTACAATGTCCTAGGTGTGAATTCATATTCTAAGTTCTGAAAAGTTCTCACCCATTATCTCTTTGAATGTAACCTCACCTTTACTCTCTCTGTTCCTTCCTGTGGGTCTCAGTTATACAGCAGACCTTCCCATCTTTCCCTCGCTCTCTCATAAGCATCTTTCATAGTTTACATCTCCTTTTTCTGTGCTGCAAATTACACAGAAATACGTACTTTTGTAGATCTATTTTCTATTAGGGTGCTACAAAAGTAATTGTGGTATTGGCCATTACTTTTAATGGGAAAAATTGCAATTACTTTGCACCAACCTAATAATTCGTAGTTATCTCTTTAGCTGCATCTGATCTGTTATTTAATCATCTGATGAGATTTTTCTATCATCAATTATAATTTTCATTTATGCAAGTTCTATTTTGGTTGACTTTCCAATCTTCCTGAACAGTTTTGATAAGTTTGTATTCTGCATTCAGTGTGTGTGTGTGAATTCATCTTGCATTTCTTTAAATATTTTCTACATAATTATGTTATTTTCTGTATTTGGTCATTCCAACAGCTGAAGTATTAAAGGGGTGTGTCTACGCATATTGTTTTATTTGCTCTCACTCATAGTGGCGAGCAAATTCTGTGTAGTTTGGCGAGCACTGATTGTGAGCTCATATTTTGTTGAACTTTAATCTGTGGGAATCCTGAGGGCCTACACTGGAGGTCTATTTCTACTGAGGCATTTGCATTTGCTTCTGCCAGAAGCAAGGGGCTGAGATTAACCTGGGATGACTTTAACCACCTTTAAGAGACTCTGGCACAAGGCAGGAGCCTCAAGTTCTCTCACCTTGCCTCTGCCCTAGACTTAATTTGCCTGTCACAGTGCTTATTTCATCATTTAGCTCGATTTTCTTGTATCCCTATTAGTCATCACTCCATGCCTTAGCTTCAGCCCTCACTGTATTGCCATGCTTTTCTTGGCAGAGGACATTTAGTCCTTAGAGATTTCCATTACTCTCTAGGATGTCCAGCAATGCATTAAAATAATGGATTTTTGTTTTGTTTTCGTAATTCTTTTTTTTGAGATGGAGTTTCACTCTTGTTGCCCAGGCTGGAGTGCAATGGCGTGATCTCAGCTCACCGCAACCTTCGTCTCCTGAGTTCAGGCAATTCTCCTGCCTCAGCCTCCTGAGTAGCTGGGATTACAGGCACCCGCTATCATGCCCAGATAATTTTTGTATTTTTTTTTTTTGTAGTAGTGGCAAGGTTTCAACATGTTGGCCAGGATGGTCTCGAACTCCTGACCTCAGGTGATTCACCCACCTCAGCCTCCCAAAGTGCTGGGATTATAGGTGTGAGCCACCGCACCCAGCCTTGTTTTTGTAATTCATGCAGAATCCAGTTATATTTGCATGGGGTGACCTTTGAGAGTACTAGTCCACCATCTTGCCAAAAGTAGAAATTCCATGGTGCTACTACGATCCCCATTTTACAGATTGAAAACCAAGGCTCATAAAATCAAATGTCTTGCTGGAGACCACATAACACACCAGAGCCTGAGTGTTTAACCAGAAAGTGCTGCTCGCCAAATAAGAGGAAATGCATTTTCAGGTTTGCAGCCGGGGCCAATGCTCTGGGATAAACCCACAAGCGTCTGCAAGGGAAGGAATGAGGAGACCCAGCCCAGCCCGGAGAGGGCAAGCCCCAGGCATCCAGCACTGGCTCAGCCGGTCTGCACGGGGCACTCAGCCTGCACCTCCTCCCAACCCGGGAAGGAGCCAGCAGGCGCTTCCGGCACTTGGGTTTCCATGGCAACCAGTCACCCTGTGCCATGAGATGCAAAAGCCACGGGCAATAAGTGGAACATTCCTGAATCTGGAGCCCTCTTTGCAGGTGGGTCTCGGGCAGCCTTGGAGACAGTGTGAGGGAGGCTCAGAGAAGAAAGAATTTGTGTGAAGGAGTCATGTTCAAACTAGCCACAATGCCACTTCCTAGCCCTTTTCTTTTTGCCCCACAGCCCAATTATGATGGCCCCAGAGTCCCAGGTCCAAGGAAGTCCAGAAATAGGCTGGAGTCACCCTGCTGCTAAGTCTCACACAATACCAGGTCTACCTTTTTCATTCAACAGCAGTCCCCTCAGGGCTCCTCTGACAGATGAGGGTCCCTGCCTGTGATGAGCTAACTGGCTAGTGCAAGACACAGACAGGTCCTAAAAACCAATTACAACCAGAGGACAAAGGAGCACAGAGGCCATGAGAGCACAGAAGAGTGAGTGCTCCCTGCAAGGCTTCTCAAAGCAAAGATATTTGAGCCAAGCCGCAAAAAAATTAGCATGGTAGAAAAGGGAGGGAAGGGTGTGGTGACTCACGCCTGTAATCCCAGCACTTTGGGAGGCTGAGGCTGATGAATCACGAGGTCAGGAATTCAAGACCAGCCTGGCCAACATGATGAAACCCTGTCTCTACTAAAAATACAAAAAATCAGCTGGGCATAGTGGCGGGCACCTGTAATCCCAGCTACTTGGGAGGCTGAGGCAGGAGAATCGCTTGAACTCAGGAGGCAGAGGTTGTTGCAGTGAGCTGAGATTGCACCACTGCACTCCAGCCCGGGTGACAGATTGAGACTCTAACTCAAAAAAGAAAAAAAAGAAAAAGAAAGAAAAAAAAGAAAAGAAAAGGGAGGGAAGGGCACTACAGGCAGAAGGAAGCACAATTCGGTAAACTCAGAGGCAGGCAACAGCAGTGACTTTAGTAAAACAAGCGGAGGGAAGTAGGAAAGGTGACTACAGAGAAGTGCCACGCCAGAGCTTGTAGGACCTTGCTGTGAACTTGGGCTTTATCCTGGAAAGAGTGGGCAGCCTTAAAAGGTTTTAGGAGGGTGCAACATGGCCTTATTGTCTTCATGGCATCCAGGATAGATAGGAGTCAGGGAACCCAGCAAAGAGCCCCTTGCAGTAATGCAGAGGAGAGACCACAGTAACCAGCACAAGGGGTGTAGCTGCAGGGATATGCAAGAAAGGGGAAATTCCAGCACTTTGGGAGGCTGAGGCAGGTGGATTGCTTGAGGCCAGGAGTTTGAGACCAGCCTGGCCAACATGGAAAACCCCATCTCTACCAAAAATACAAATATATATATATATAGCCGGGCATGGTGGTGCATGCCTGTAATCCCAGCTACTGGGGAGGCTGAGACACCAGAATGCTGGAACCCAGGAGGCGGAGCCAAGTTCAGGACACTACACTCCAGCCTGGGCAACAGAGCCAGACCTCATCTTAAAAAAAGTGTGGAGGGTGGACTGCAGAGACGTTTAGAAGGACAGAGCAGCTGGACTTGGTGAGATATTGGGGTGGAAAAGACAGGAGCATCAACCTGAGGGGGGCACAGGAGCAGGGAGGGACCAGGGGAGGGGTGGCCATGCTTTCCTCACACAGATAGATGCTGGGGCTGAGCTCACTGGAGTATGATATCCAAGACAAATGAGACCTCTCCAGGTCAATAGAGAAAAAGAATGTTCCAGAGCCTTCTTCAGCCTGGAGGCTTCCAGCAGGTTCTGGTCACTTGTGGGGAGTACCAGCTGCAGTCTTGCCCTGCCCGCACCCACTCTGCACTGCACAGCCTCTACAGGGGACACCCCGGCGCCTCCAGGCCACTGGCCCCTGCATCTTCCAGACCAGTGGAACCAAATTTCTGTTCCGTGTCCGGTTTCCTTGTTCTGGCTGCATGCAAGTCACAAAGTTATGTCTGTGTCAGCGTGCTGTGTAGCCTGGGGCTGAATTAATAAGGAGTACATTGCAGAGGAATCAAGTTGGTGACTGCAAATCTAAGGCAGGTGGCTTGGGAGTCAGACAGAACCGTGTTCAAATCCTAATTGGCTCTGTGGCTTTGGGCCGTGGCTCCTCAGACCCTTCATGCCCTCTGCTCACACTTCCTCCTCCCTCACCCCTCTGTGGTTCAAGCCCGTCTTCCCTCAGGTCCCCTCTTGTCACACTCATTTCCTGTTCATGCCCCCCCCTTTGAACCCCCCTCCACTCAAAGCCGCACTCCTCTCACGCCCACACCTAGGGCAGGTTCCCACTGTCTCCAGATTGATGCTGGTCAGTCACCTCAGGCTTCTGAGGGAAGAGCGCTGGGGCCCAGAGGCCACCCCACGCCCTTCCCTTTACCTCCAGCCCCCATCCTGGTCTCCAGGCAGGTGCCAGCCTGGGCCGACCTCAGGGACCTGGCTGGCCTACCCGGCTCGACCGGAATACTCCGCCCTGACTCAGGGTCTTGGGAACACCGCTCAGCCCCCAGGGGAAGCTGGGGGTGGCGGTGGCAACTGGGCTTCCAGGCTGGCCCGCACTTCTGCTCTTCTGACTCCCTCTCCCAGCAGCCCCCTCCCATCGCCCACCCCGCCGCGCTCCCTGGGAGCCGGAGAGAGGCGTGGCCCGGGAAGGAGCCAGGAAAGGGGGCGGGGCCGGACCTGAGCCTCTCCGAAGCTAGCCCCGCCCCCTGCGCCCCGACTGTCCAGACCCGCTCCGGGAAGGTCGGGGAACAAGAGTGGGGCGCAGGCCGGGCGCCCCGCGGAGTTCGAACGCCCCGGGCCTGACCCGCGCTCGGCCTGGTGGGGCCACCTCTCGGCCGGGGAGGCTCCCAGAGCCAGCACCCGCTTCCTCCCCAGGGCGGGGCCCCGCGGCCACGGGCCAAGCGCCGTAAAATTTAAAGAGGTGAGAGAGACACTTCGCAGAAACCTCAGCGGCGCGGGGAAATGAAATAAGGCCTCCCCCCGGGGCGCCCGCCCCCGCCTGCGCGGCCTGGGCCGCGGGTCACCCTGGAGGGTCCAGGTGCGGGCCCCAAGCTCAGCAGCGTCTCCCCCGGCGGTCGAGGCCCCGCTCCCTTCCCCTCGCTCCCCCAGGAGCTCAGGGATCGGGACCCAGCCAGCGGCCCCAGTCTCAGGCGCTGGCCGAGCTGGCCGGAGTCGCTCTCCCCCTCCAGGGCAGAGAGCGTCCCCTCCCCTACGTGGAAAAGCAGACCCAGATCACCACCCCCTCCCCTTTCCCCGTGACCACGGTGGGTCTGGTTCCCGGCCCCCCCTCCCCGCGCAGTCTGAGACTGCCCACCCCCACCCCGCCCCGGGCCGCCCCGTCGATCCCAGGTGATGGATGGAGCCTTGAGGGAGCCCGCGCGGGCGGGCTCGGCTCGGGCGGAAATGAAGAGGATAAGATCTGCGAGCAGAGCCGCCTGACACCGTGATATCCGCCTGGCTCGCTGCGCTCCGGGTGATGGATGGGGCGGAGCTCCCTGCCCCCCAGTCCCGGAAGCCGGAGCACCTCCCAGAAACACTGCCCAACTACCACACACTCGGCCGCCGGACTCCCAGCCACCCGCGCACTCACGCGGCGCCCCCCACGCATCTGCCCGGCGTGCACGCAGGGAACCGTTCCTCTTCCCAGTCCCCTGGCGCTCGCACAAGTGAGGCTACTCTTAGCGCACACCACACCTTACCCACTTGCCCATCACACTGCCTCTTCCGCGCACGCACACACACATCCAGGCAGGCTGGACGCCCCCTTCTCCCTCACCCCCCTGGACCCAGCATGTGTTCCTTCCTGAGTTTCGGAGCCACCCTGGAAGAGGGTGTGACTACAGTGAAACTCAGCCGTGGCCGGGAGCCTTGGGACAGGGAGCAGAACTGCAGTTGCTAATTGTGATCAGCATCTTGTTCGGCCACCGAGCAGGTCGGGCTTGGCATGGACCACAACAGCTGTGGGGCCAGGACTGTCCGAGCAGGCCTCACCATCAGTGTTACCATGGTTACCATCTTCCTGGCCTTATCACTCAGCGACATCGTCGTTACCGTGGTTACAGGCACCGCATCTCCCTCTTCTGCGTTGCTGCCACTTGATTCCCATCACCATTACCATTCATTCATTCACTCATTCGTGTATCACTCATCCTCTCAATTTATTCATCAGCTGGGGATACAGAGATGAGTCAGTCGGTCTCCATCTTTGAGAGCGCACAGCTGAAATGGGGGAGGCAGAGAGGTAAGCAGCCAACAGCCTGGTGCATTCTGCAGAGCCCTGAGGAACAATGAGGCCTCGCCACATAGATGGCATCAGGCAGGAAGGACCACCGTAAGAAGAAAGACATGCAACTGTCAACAGCGTCATTGCCACGATGAGGTGCTCCGTGTGCTAGGAGAAGAGCACACTCTGGAGCAGGCAGGCAGGGCAGTCATGGGCAGGCAATAAATAGAGGAAACCGATTTGGGCCACACCATGAAGGATCTTTAATGACCAAAGGTGGCTGGGCGCCCTGGCTCATGCTTGTAATACCAGCACTTTGGGAGGTCGGGGCCGGAGGATCGTGAGGTCAGGAGTTTGAGACCAGCCTGGTCAATACGGTGAAATTCGGTCTCTACTAAAAATACAAATATTAGCCGGGCATGGTGGTATATGCCTGTTATCCCAGCTACTCGGGAGGCTGAGGCAGGAGAATCGCTTGAACCCAGGAGGCGGAGGTTGCAGTGAGCCGAGATCCCGTCACTGCGCTCCAGCCCAGGTGACAACGCTAGACTCCGTCTCAAAAAAAAAAAAAAAAAAAATGAGGTTCCAGTGGCACAGTGATTAAGAGCCAAACTTAGGGAGTCTGAAGGACCTGGGTTTGAATCCTGACTTTGCCACGCCCTGGCTTAGGGACTTTGGGCACGTCATTTCTGCATAGTGTCTGGCACTTCAGAAGTGCTCTGGAAGTCATTGTTTTCATTATTGTTCTTTTTCGACATGCAATGGAGCTTTGGAGAATCACTAGCATGCAAACTTTTGGCCTCTGGGAAAGCTCAGGTTCCTCATTTCCCGAACCTCCCGCTAAGCCACACCCCCAAGGAGCCAAGGTGGTTAAGGCCAAGGGTATACTGGAGGGTGAAGTCTGGGAGTGGAGCTTTCCTAGAACCAGGCCACCTGTGTGTGCCCTCTCCTTTGTCTTCGTGTGGCTGCAGGCTGGAAAACCAGAGGTTGTCTGTCATGAGAAAGGAGTTCCTACCCCTGCACATGCTAGGCAGGTAAACCTAGGCTTGTTCCCACTTAACCTGAGCCAAGGGATGCAACACCATGGCTGGAACCCAAGGCCTTAGATGATTGTTCTTTATCCAGGGTTTTCCATCAGAAGCACTGCTGGAGTTTTTTGAAATATGGGTGCCTGGGAAATTCTGACTTAGCAGGTCTGAGTTTGGGTCCTGAAAGATGGCCTTAGGGGATTCTGATGGGCACCCTGGTTCATTTCCGACATATCATGGCTGCTTATACCTCTGGGACCAGCATGCAGTGGGCATCTTTGGTGCTGTCTGGACAGCTCCCTTCTCTTCTCAAGGTCACTCCCAAATCCCAGCCCACTTGCATATGTGTGGCTGGAGCACAAGTTACCATGTTCTGATATGATGCAGGTGATTGGTCCAGAAATGGGCAACTGACCCAGAATAGGCCAACCAGACTCCTTCTCTGGGATTTTTAGAAATTATTTTATTAAAGTTTTAAAATATGAAACATTTCATACATATGGAAGAATAGAGAGTAACCTAACACAACCCCCTGCCCATCACCCATATTTGGCAAACATTAAGATTTTGCCAGCCCAGTGCAGTGGCCCATGCCTGTAATCCTAGCACTTTTCGAGGCTGAGCGGGGAGAATTACTTGAGCTCAGGAGTTTGAGACCAGCCTAGACAACATAGAGAGACATTGTCTCTACTGAAAAGAAAATAAAATAAATTAGCAGGACGTGGTAGTACATGCCTGTAGTCCCAGCTACTTAGAAGGCTGAGGCAGGAGCATCTCTTGAGCCATGAGATCTAGGCTACAGTGTGCTGAGATTGCACACTGCCCTACAGCCTGGGTCATAGAACAAGACCCCGTCTCAAGAAAAGAAAAGGTTTTTGCCTTACTATATCTATCTGATTGTGCCTTCCTCGTCTCTTTTTATTACCTCCTTCACGCCTACTCACCCAGAAATGAATTTTTTTTTGAGACGGAGTTTCCGCTCTTGTTTCCCAGGCTAGAGTGTAATGGCACTATCTCGGCTTACCACAACCTCCACCTCCCAGGTTCAAGCAGTTCTCCTGCCTCAGCCTCCCAAATAGCTGGGATTACTGGCATGCGCCGCCACGCCGAGCTAATTTTATATTTTTAGTAGAGACGGGGTTTCACCATATTGGTCAGGCTGGTCTCGAACTCCCAACCTCAGGTGATTCGCCCTCCTCAGCCTCCCAAAATGCTGAGGTTACAGGTGTGAGCCACCGTGCCCAGGTGACTACTGCTCTTAACTGATATGTATTCTGCCTGTTCTCATGTTTACACTTTTACTATAAAGGTATCTGTGAAAATGTAGCATTATTTCATGTATTTACATAAATTGTTATAAACTCTTACATACATATTTGCCTGAAAAGAACCATTCCCAGCTTTTCATGAAACATTATTTTCTAGGATTTGTTCAAATTGATATATGTAGCTTTCATTCATTCATTTTATCTGATGATGAGTAGTCCATTGTACAAAACGACCGAAGTTTCTTTATTTACTCCACTGTTTGTAGACATACTGATTGTTTCCTGATTTTGTTGCAATGACAAATGAGCATCCTCATGCATTTCTATTTGTGTATTACAGCAAAATGGCTCTGGCACATATACTAAGGAGTGGAATTGCTGGGTGCGAGGGTGTGTCTATTGTCAAATTGTATTTCCAAATTACTCTCCAAAGTTGTTGCCCTAATCTACCCTCCCACCAGCAGTGTGCAAGTCTCCATTTCTCTACGTCCTTACTAATACTTGCTACTGCCAGATTTTTACATTTTTGCCCATTTGAAGGATGTGATATGATATCTTGTTAATCTTTTAACCGTCTTCACTCAATTATTAGTGAAGTTGAGCATCTTTTCATTTGTCATGGCAGATTTCCATTTTCTCCTTTGCATATTGGCTGCTCACACCCTTTGTCTACTTTTTTTACTGGTTGTTTGCCCTTATCTTATTGGATTAAAGAAGTTGCTTATATAAACTGAATATAAATCCTTTACATTTTTTATTGTGAAAAATATTTTCTCTGACTTTGTGGTTTTAAAATATTTTTGAAAATATTTGGAAGGCTGAGGCAGGAAGATCTCTTGAGCCATGAGCTCAAGGCTGCAGTGAGCTGTGATTGCACCACTGCACTCCAGCCTGGGTGATACACAAGACCCCATCTCGAGAAATAAAAAGAAAGATTTTGCCTTGTTATGTCTATCTGATTGTGCCTTCCTCATATCTTTTTATTACCTTCCTCACATCTACTCACTTAGAAGTGACTACTGTTTTTTATTGAAGAGTGTTATTTCAAATATTATTTCATTTTTAGATGACAAACATAAACGTATATATTATATATTTATGGGGTACAATGTGATATTTTGATACATGTTTACATTGTGGAATGATCAAAGCAAGCTAATTAACAAATCAATCACTGCACATTCTTAATTTTTCATGGTCAAAACATAAAATCAACTCAGTAATTTTGATAAATTTTTTTCTATACTTCAATGGATGTAAAAACTTTTAAAAATTTAGGATGTCTTTATATGTAATGGTTCTGGCATGAGGATAGGCAAATAAAACAATAGAACAGAATGAAGAATCAAATTTACCAGCCTTCAGAATTGGTGCTTTTCTTCCTCCCTCCCTCCCTCTTTCCTTCCTTTCTGCCCTTCTTCTCTCCTTCTTTCTCCTTTTATTTCTTCCTTCCTTCCTTCTTTCTTTCTTTCCAATGCTGAAGAAATTGCTGGGTGAGGTAGCTCACGCCTGTAATCCCAGCACTTTGGGAGGCCAAGGTGGGAGGATCACAAGGTCAGGAGATCGAGACTATCCTGGCTAACATGGTGAAACCCCGTCCCTACTAAAAACACAAAAAATTAGCTGGGCATGGTGGCACATGTCTGTAGTCCCAGCTACTCAGGAGGCTGAGGCAGGAGAATCGCTTGAACCCATGAGGTGGAGGTCGCAGTGAGCCAAGATCGTGCCTCTGCACTCCAGCCTGAGTGACAGAGCAAGACTCCGTCTCAAAAAAAAAAGAAATTTTCCCTAAACAAGACCATGAGATATTCTTTAATAATTTCCTCTATCTCATTACTGTTATTATTATTATTATATGGAATCTCGCTCACTACAACCTCTGCCTCCCAGGTTCAAGCGATTCTAGTGTCCCAGCCTCCTAAGTAGCTGGGACTACAAGCACACGCCACTACATCCAGTTAATTTTTGTATTTTTAGTAGAGATGGGGTTTCATCATGTTGGTCAGGCTGGTCCCGAACTCCTGACCTCAGGTGATCCACCCACGTCGGCCTCCCAAAGTGCTGGGATTTAGGCATGAGCCACTGCACTCAGCCGTTTTTCTGTTTTAAACACTTTGATTTCTTTTACCTTTAGGCCTTCAATCACCTATAATTTATTTCTATATATGACCTTCCAAATATTATATGTTATTTTATATTAGCTTTCATACTGATAGCCAATTCTAGTACTATATATTACACAATTCCCTACTTCTGTACTGATCAGTGAAGCTGTCACGGGTATATACAGAGTTTTCATACATAAGGAAGTCAGTTTCTGGGCTCTGCTTTTTGTTCTATTGATCTACTGGTTTATCCTTTGCCCCACTCACACAGTTTTGATGATTGTATCTGTATAAGAAATCTTGGCAGTGGGCAGGTGCAACAGAGACTGGCTAGCTCTTCACTACACCTGTTTCCTCTTGTTCTTTGGACCACAACTGGGCTCCATCTCACAACCTCTCTTGTAAGTAGATGTGGCCACTTAAGTGAGTTCTGACCAGTGATGTGAATGGAAACAATGTATACTATTTCAAGGCCTTGCCTATAAAATCTCCCATGCATGACCCTTCATTCTCTTTCCCCTCCCACCATCCTGATGCAAACAAGCATGATGACCTTCAAAGATGGGATCCCAGAGTGGAAGAAGCCTGAGTCTCCAAATTGCTACATAAAGAAAGCTGCCAACTGAACAGGAACATCCATTTTGGATTTTACACCAGCTGGAAACTGGAAATACACTTTTATTATGCTTGAGCCTTAAACATGTTGAGGTTTGTTTGTTTCAGCAGCTAGTGTTACCTAATACAGCATGGCTAAGTAGATGGCTACCCTCCCCCTTGTTCCTCCTCTTTAAAATTGTCTTGACTGTTCTTTGCTGTTATCCTCACAGGAATTTTAAGATCTATTGATTGTCTTCCTTTAAAAAAAAAATTTGCTATGTCTTTTGTTGGAATTCCATTTAATTTCTATATTAATTTGTGGAGACCTACTATCCTTACAATACAGAGTCTTCATTCATAAACATGGTCCACTTACTTAGATTATTATTTATTAAATGTTATGAGATTTTATTTGATTTGATATTATTAGATTAATAAAGATAATTTATTTTATACATAGGTCTGTGTATCTTCTGTTAAATTTAATTATAGTTATGTGGATTTTGTTGCCATTGTGAATTAATATTTTTCTTTTTTTACATTATATGTCTTAATTGGTTGCTGCTGTTGCATAGAAACCCAACTGGTTTTTGAACATATATCTTGTATCTAGCAACCTTGCTAAATCCTCTTCTTAATTCTAATACATTTTGTAAATTTTCAATGTAGAAAATCATATCAAAGATATTTCCACTTGCTATTCCTTTTGCCTGAAACTCACTTATCCGAGATATCTGTATCGTTTATTTCTTCACAACCTTAAGGTCTCTGTTCAAATATCATTTAATCAGTCATGCCTTCCTTGATATAAAGTAATACACATGTATACAGTGCTCTTTATTCCATTATCCTACATTATTTTTCTTCTTAGGACTGATATATTATAAATTGTTGGTTTATTTTTGCCTGCTTTCTGCAGTAGAATGTAAGCTCATGTTGGTCAGGCTGATCTCAAACTCCTGACCTCAGGTGATCCGCAAACCTGAGCCTCCCAAAGTGTTGGGATTACAGGCGTGAGCCATGGCACCCGGCCAATTAAATGCTAATTTCATGAGGTCTGCATGACAGTGCTTCTTGGTTACTTTTGATTCTTCGTTTATGTATGAGAATCAATCAATTTTTAAAAACATTCCACATATTCAGCAAGAGAATGTATAGTCTCCATTTGCTACATTCAGAATTCTACATGGATTCTTTACATTAGCTTAATTCTGTTATTTAGTATTCTATATCTTCTTTATCTTTACTAGTTTTTTTTCTTATTCCTTCTGCTGAAAAGTGTTAAAATCTCCCAGTATAATTGGGGATCTGTCAATTTTTGCTTAATGCATTTCAGGCTACATCAAGTTCAGTATTATATGTTCCTGGGAAGTTCTTTTTATCATTAATTATCACCCACTTTTCTTAATCGTTCTCTTTTCCCTAAAGTTTATTTTGTTTAGAATTAACATTGCTATACCAGCTGTCTTTCTGTTACTATCTACTTACTGTTCGTTTGTCTCTTTTCACACATTTGCTACAACCCATGTCATTCTTGTAGATGTGTCTCTTGTAAAGGGCACTTACAGCTGAATTTTGAAACGAATCCGAAAATCTCTGTCTTTTAATGGGTGGATTTTATTTGTTTACATTTACTGTGACTATCATTTTATTTAGAACTATTTATAACATCTTATTTATGTCTACATGGGTTTCTTCACTGTACTTTTCTTTGTCCTTTATTTCTTTTTTTCTGCCGTCCATTGAATTAATCATTTCCCCTTTTCCCCTATTGGTTCATAAGTTATATATCCTATTTATATTATTTGAGTAGTTATTCATGAATTTTAATGTAATTGACACAACAAAGCCAAGAGATAATAATCAGTATCTCTGTTATTCTCTGTAGCCGAATGAGGACTAAGATATTTAATTCATGTGTCGGCCCCATCATCCATATCTTTTTTGTCTAGCTTTTAGTTTCACCTTATTCTTAACTCTCCCATTAGTTAGTTAGTTATGTTTTATAGCTAAGGCTTACCATATTTTATCAAATCTAAGATTTCAGCAATTGTAAGAAACACTATTATTTTATGGTCCCCTAAGAAAAAAAGAGAGTGACATCAGCAAATATGGCAGAGTAAGGTCTTCTGAAAGTTCCTTCCTTCATAAAAGCAATGAAAACACTGGCAACAATCGTCAGAAACAACTCTTTGAGAATTCTGGAAATTAACCAAAGGCTTGCAGCAATCTGGGAAGTATTTTTTTTTAAAAAGCCAACAGCTAAATCTCCGTAAGAACAGCAAGATCTGTGGCATTTTAACTTTCCCTATTCCCATATCCCCGTCCTCAGCTCTGAAGTAGCCTTTGAACTGCAATTACAGTAAAAGTCAACAGCCTGGTAGCCAGTCGGAGGGGCAGAAAGGGTTGGAGCACTTCAAAATCCCATTCCCAGAGAATTGTCATTATTTGTCTTGTCTGGTGGTTCCACAGAAGATCCCACTTACAAAGCTGTCTTTATTCCACCTGATTCAGAGCTCAGCCAATAAAAACAACCTTTCTTCAGGGCCATATGTCTAAAAAATTAGAGGTAATGGTTGAATATTGGGTGCCGGAGGCTGCCATGGTTGTTGGGGCAAGCAAGGAACTGACCAAAAAGCTTAAAAGGAAAATTTGGAGAGTGAAATGACAATAGGGGGACTTTTAAAAGCTCTGACATATCCCAGGGAATCAAGAAGGCCAGACACCTCTGTTGGGCTACGCACATGCTCAGGAAAGATGTGAGAAGGCCTTAAACTCTCACCTCTGGCTAACCTTGAAGCTCTGTGTCAGCAGGAAGTGAAGGTGAAAGTGGACACTGCCTGTCTGGATGTTGAAGGCATGCCCCGAAACACACATAGACACAAATACAGCCCCTCAAAGAGACATGGGGACTTATTGGTTCCAGGCATTTAAGAAAATGTCTGTCCAGTTATTACCTGGCCCACTAAGGTAACCAGTTAGAGATTTCAGTAGCCATTCATGACAAGGAACGTCACAGTAGCCACACATGACAAAAAATACAGACCTTACAGAATTTGTTCATAAAAGTCACTAAACAAACAAAGAAAAGCTTCCATAAAAACAAACCTTTTAGGGCAGAGAGGAGAGGAGGGATTGGATTTCCAGAGCTACCACATTAAATTATTTGAAATGGCCAATTTTCAACACAAATTGAGATATTAAAAAAAAAAAGCCAGAAAATATGACCCACAAAAAGCAAAAAAGCAATCAATTGAAACTGTACCTGTGGAAACCCAGACATTGAATTTATGAGGAAAGGAACTTAAGTCAGCTATTTTAAGTGTGTCAAAAGAAGAGAAACCACATCTAAAAACTAAAGTGAAGTATGAAAATAATCTCTTGTTAAGTAGAGAATATCAATATCAATAAAGAGATAGAAATTATAGGAAAGGGCTGGGTGTAGTGGCTTGCGCCTGTAATCCCAGCACTTTGGGAGGCCAAGGCAGGAGGATCACTTGAGGTCATGAGTTTGAGACCAACCTGGTCAGCATGGTGAAATCCAATCTCTACTAAAAATACAAAGATTATCCATGTGTGGTGGCACACACCTGTAATTCCAGCTACTTGAGAGACTAAGGCAGGAGAATTTCTTGAACCCAGGAGGCAGAGGTTGCAGTGAGTGGAGATCATGCTACTACTGCACTTCAGCCTGGGTGACAGAATGAGACTCCTTCCCAAAAAAAAAAAAAAAAAAAAAGAATTATAGAAAAGAACCAAATAGAACAGTTAGAAAGTAAAATAACAGAAGTAAAAAATTTACTAGAGAGGCTCAATGCAGATTTGAACAAGTAGAAGAAAGAATCAATAAACTTGAAGATAGATCAATTGAGATTCTTCAATGTGAGAAACAGAACAAAAAGAAAAAAAAATGAAGAAAAATGGACAAAGCCTCAGAGACCTCTGGGACATTATCAAGCAAAGCAACATACATAAAATGGGAGCTCTAGAAGGCGAGGAGTAAGAGAGTGGCAGAAAGAATATTTGAAGAAATAATGGCTTCAAAATTTCTGAATTTGATTAAAAATATTAACTACAAGTCCAAAAGTTTAAATGAACTCCAAATGAACTCCAAGTCAGATATTTAAAGAGATCCACACCTAAACACATCATAAACTGTTAAAAGACTATGACAAAGAAAAACTCTTAAAAACATCAGAAGTAGGCCAGGCGTGGTGGCTTATGCCTGTAATCTCAGCACTTTGAGAGGCCAAGGTGAGAGAATCACTTGAGGCCAAGACTTTGAGACCAGCCTGGGCCACATAGCAAGACCCTGTCTCTACAAAAAAAATTTAAAATTAGCTGGGCATGGCTTCCCATGCCTGTAGTTCTAGTTGCTTGGGAGGCCAAAGCAGGAGAATTGCTTGCGCTCAGGAGGTCAAGTTATGGTGAGCTATGATCATGTCACTGCACTCCACTGCACTCCAGCCTGGGAAACAGAGTGAGGCCTTGTCTCAAAAAAAAAAAAAAAATCAGAAGTAAAGTGACTCACTGCAGACAAGTATCCACAGCAAGATTAACAGCTGATTTCTCATCAGAAACCATGGAGGCCAGAAGACAGTGAGATGACTTATCAAAATACTGAAAGAAAAAAACCACGTCAACCAAGAATTCTATATCTAGCAAGTTATCCTACAAAAATGAAGGAGAAATTAAAACATTCCCTCATGAAGAAAAAATCCTAGACAATTTATTACGAGCAGGTCTGCTATAACCCTACAAGAAATAACTAAAGGAAGTCCCTCCAATGAAAGGACTGAAATGAAAGGACACTAAGCAACAATTCCAATCTGCAAGAAGAAATAAAAATCACTGGTAAAGGTAACAACATAGGTAAACATAAAAGAATAGTATAAATGTATTTTTTTGTTTGTAACATTTTTCTCCTATATGATTTAAAAGACAGTGGAATAAAGAAATAATATTAAATCTGTGCTGATGGACACTAAATGTATAGAGATGTAATTTGTATGAAAATAACAGCACAGGCCAAGCGTGGTGGCTTACACCTGTAATCCCAGCACTTTGGGAGCCCGAGGCAGGTGGATCACCTGAGGTTAGGAATTCAAGACAAGCCTGGCCAATATGGGGAAACCCCATCTCTACTAAAAATGCAAAAAAATAGCTGGGCATGGTGGTGGGTACCTGTAATCCCAGCTACTCAGGGGGCTGAGGCAGGAGAATCGCTTGAACCCGGGAGACAGAGGTTGCAGTGAGCCAAGATCAAGCCATTACACTCAAGCCTAGACAACAAAAGCAAAACTACATCTCAGAAAAAAAAAGAAAGAAAGAAAAAAGAAAAAGAAAATAATAGCACAAAGGAGGAAGGGACGGAGATTCATAAGAATAAAGTTTTTGTATGCCATTGTAGTTATATTATAAACTAGATTGTTATAAGTTAAAACATTAATTATAATCCCTAGAGCAATCACTAAGAAAATAAATCAAGTAAGTTTAAAAAATGACAAGATAACAAAAATGGTACACTGGAAAAAATATATTTAACACAAGATAAGGAAATAGAGAAATAGAAGAACAAAAAAGTCATAGAACACATAAAAAACAATAGCAAAATGGCAAATTTAAACACACTTTATTGGTAATCACATTAAATGTAAGTGAATTGAGTATGCCAACCAAAAGGCAGAGATTGGGAGAACCATTTATTTTTAAAAAAGATCAAACTACATACTGTCTATAAGAGAAAAACTTTAAATTTAAACATACAAATAGAATGATAGTATAATAAAGGAGGGAAAACTGTATACTGTACCAACATTAACTGAAAGAGTACTAGAGTAGCTATCCTAATATTAGACAAAATAGACCTTAAGACAAGCATTGCTACTAGAGACAAAGGGCATTATATAATAAGAAAGGGGACAATCCTTCAAGGAGATGTCACAATTATAAACATATATCAACCTAATAGCAGAGTCCTATAATATATGAAGCAAAAACAGACAGAATTGAAAGGAGAAATAGACAATCCAATATTCATAGTTGTAGACTTTAGTACCCACTTTCACTAATGGTTAGAACATCTACACAGAAGATTGACTAATAAATAAAAGACTTGAAAAACATTGTATGCCAACTAGACCTACCTAACACACATTAACAGAACACTTTATTAACAATAGAAAAATACACATTCTTCTCAGGTCACCAAAATGTCTCAACAAATCAAAAATTTTGGAATCAGCCGGGCACAGTGGCTCATGCCTATAATCCCAGCACTTTTGGAGGCAAAGGCAGACAGATCACTTGAGGTCAGGAGTTCAAGACCAGCCATTTCACCATTTCATATGGCGAAATACCATCTCTACTAAAAATACAAAAGTTAGCCTGGCGTGGTGGTGCACACTTGTAATCCAGCTACTCAGGAGGCTGAGGCAGGAGAATTGCTTGAACTTGGGATGCAAAGTTTGCAGTGGGAGGCAAAGATTGCGTCACTGCACTCCAGGCTGGGTGACAGAGCAAGACTCTGTCTCAAATATATATATATAATAGGAATCATACAAAGTATTTCTTCTTCAACCACAATGAAATGAAATTATGAATCAATAACAGAAGGAAATTTGGAAAATTCACAAATATATGGAAATTCAATAACATAGTCCTAAATAACCAACGGGTCAAAGAAAAAATCAAAAGGAAAATTAGAAAATACTTTGATATGAAGTAAAATAAAAACACAGCATACCAAACTTAGCTAAAACAGTGCTATGAGGGAAATTTATAGCTATCAATGCACGTATTTAAAAAGAATGATCTCAAATCAAGAGCTTAAACTTCCACCTTAAAAAACTGGAAGTAAAACATAAACTAAACCCCCAAAAAAGCAGAAAGAAAGAAATAATAAAGATTAAGATGGAAATAAATGTGATAAAGAATAGGAAAAAAAAAAAAACAGCAAAACCAAAAGTTGTTCCTTTAAAGGATCGATAAAATTGACAATCCTTTAGCAGACTGACCAAGAAAAGATTTAATTATTAAAATCAGAAATAAAAAAAGAAAATATTACTGATCTTATAGAACTAAAAAGGATTATAAGCAAATACTACGAACAAGTTAAATAATCTACATGATCCGCAGGAATTCAAAGAAAGAAAAGAAAAAAAATAATAACCTACATGAAATGGCGAAATTTCTAGAAAGACACAAACTACTGAAACTAAATTTAAGTATTGAGTATCTAAATAGACCTATAATAAACAAAGAGCTCAAATTAGTAACAAAAAACTTTCCACAAAGAAAAGCCTAGTTCCAGATGGCTTCACTGGTGAACTCTACCAAATGTCTGAAGAAGAGTTTACACAAATCCTTTACAAACTCTTCCAAAAAACAGAAAATGAAATATTCCCATGCATTCTATAAAGGCTGTATTATCTTAATACCAAGACTCAGACACAGAAATCACACAAAAGAAAAGTACAGAACAATATCCTTTATGAATATACACATAAAAGTTTTTAACAAAATATTAGCAAACCAAATTTACTAACATTTAAAAAGGAGTGGACACTATGACCAAATGGGATTTATCTCAGGAATACAAGGTTGGTTCAACATAAGAAAGGCAACCAATGTAATTAACGCACCATATTAATAGAATAAAGGACAAGAACTACATGGCCAATAGATATAGAAAAGCATTTTACGAGAAAGAATGAGACTGACAAAACTCTGATGCAGTGCTTCAATTTTACACTTACTGAAAGCTTTTTAAAAACACCTATTAGAAGATTTATTTTGAGATAGATGTTTATCATATGTTACTCTCATGAATAGACGAGGAAAATATAAGTGAAATCAATGAATTCCTAAAACTTTCACATTCAGAGTACAACTCTTCTGGAGAATTGGTCAATATGTATGTATATTCATATATTTATATCAAAGTATGGAAGGAATACTCAAAAATACTGCAGTCCTCATTTCTGCAATGGATGACATGATTATAGTCAGTTTTCAAAATTTCCTTCTTTCCACCACCTAGTTCATAGTCCCTTTGCACTCATCAAGCACTCAACTGGCTGTGGTTCCTTGCCTTCTAGCTTGACCCAAGCTTTTATTCTGAAAGTCTGTGCCACTAGCAGCCTTGCCTGTATTGGGATGTGGTAGTTCTTCATTAACCTTTATTCCAGGACATGAGACTACCAAGAGGTACCCCTAAAAGACTTCCTGTATTCCAGACATACTCCTCCCTGCCCTTATTATAGAAATCCAAATTCTGGATTGATTTCTGCATCAATCAACCTAAACAGTACAATAAATCCTTCATTGCCCATTAGTTCATTGGTATGAGGAGCCCAGTGTGTCCAGGTGGCAAACTCAACTTCCAATTTAATGAAACCATATCTATACCCTCCAATGAGAGCATTCCTCCCTTTGGAACCAACACCTCTAAACCAGCAGAGTCCCAAGGGTCAGGGACATGAAACAAAAATTTTGCTAGTAAACCATCGTAAAAGTGAAAAAAGCCACTCTCATTTCCACCCTTTGATTCCAGGACCTTGAATCCTCTTTGTGGAACAAACGAGACCACATATTGGTCACAATGATTCAGAGCACATACTATATCTTAGAAGATTCTGCCTTAGCCCTACAAGATGTTGCCACGCATCTGGTGTCATAATTGAGTCTTTGAAAAGCCAGAGGCCAGCTGCCACAGAGTAATGGGGAACCTGCTAAGACCAGTGAATTCAATGAGCCAGGAGCCTTCTGCCACACCTATTTTCTGTAAAATGAGTTTTCTCTAGTTAGAAGTGGTGGTGTACAGAATGCAATGACTGTGAATAAGGCTGTTGCTTCGTTTGCATATGGTTTGTTTGTACCCACAAAATCTCATGTTGATATTTGATCCCCAAGGTTGGAGATTGGGTCTAATAGGAGATGTTCAGGCCATGGGGTTAGATCCATCATGAACAGATTAATGCCCTCCTCAGGGGTCGGGAGTGAGTGAGCCCTCACTCTATTATTTCCTATAAGAGCTGATCATTACAAAGAGTCGGGCACCTCTCCTGCCCTCTTGCTTCATCCCTCGCCGTGTGATCTCTGCACATGTGGCTCCCTTTCACCTTCTGCCAAGAGAAGCAGCAAGCTGAAGCCCTGACCAGAACAAGACGCTGAAACCGTGCTTCCTGTACAGCCTGCAAAGCCATGAGCCAAATAAACCTCTTTTCTTTGTAAATTACCCAGTCTCTGGTATTATTCCTTTATAGCAACACAAAACAGACTAAGATAGCTGTGGATGGTAATTTTGAAAGAAGCATTGTGAGCAGAGAAAGCAAATCCACATCCAGAGTATCTATTCCAGTGGCAACAAAGCACTGCCCCTTTTATGCTATAAGTAGCCCATATAACCAACCTGCCACCACATGGGGGGAATAGGGCCCCTGTGGGGCCCGTGTGGAATGAGGCCATCTTGGGAGCTCAGTGTTGGTCTCTGCTGCTGGCCGGTCAGGCACACAGCAGCAGCTGTGGCCAGATCAGCTTTGGTAAGTGGAAGACCACATTGCTGAGCCGATGAATAACCTCCATCCCTGGCTACATAGCCACTTAGTTAATGATCCCATACAGGAGTAACGGGGGAGAGAGGTTGACTGGAGTCCAGAGAATGGGGCATCCTGTCTACCTGAGTGTTATGATTCTTCTCTGCTAAGGTTGCTCTTTGATGAACACTTATATGGACACAAATATCTTCACACCATGTGACAATTTAGAGAGGTTTATTCATATATCTCTTCCCCAGATCTCTTTGTCACCAACTATCCAATCTTGTTTTTTCCAAGTCCCTGAACATCCAACCAAACCATCAGCCATCTCCTGCAATTAATTTTTATTAATCACTGCAGATCTATGCCTTGCCAGCTCTCCTTCCAGGAGAAATGAACAATAAAGTACACTTGTCAACTCTCCACTGGGAGAACTTCCCATTCCCACTGCTTTTCAGGACCACCCTAGAGTGTGGTTTAGTACTGCAGTGGTCGCTCTATAGATTGTTCCAGCCTGTCTTGCAGAACCATTTATTTTCCAGTCCATATGTTTTCTTTCTCAGTTAACTGGTCGCTGGGAAACTTCTCATGACTACATAGGTACAGACTGAAAAGGAGGAGGCAAAGTAGCAGAACCAGGAGTCACTTGTGCCTTTCAAATCCACTCAAGCCCAACCTAGTACAAAACACTTCTGCTTGTGGAGGGATTGATGGAATATGATAATGTGGCTACTGCAGAGTTGTCTGGGGGCCCACTAGGCCCACAGTGAGGCTGACACAAGCCAAAACTCCATTAATCACCCAATTGCCGTAATCCCCTTCTTTCAACGTGTCACTTTGGGTCCCTAAGCATGCAATGATCTCCAAAAGTCTGGTTGTTTCCCCTGCCTCAGTGTGTAGCCACCCTGGGAAACGGCTGCTGGTCCCTTCAGGAAAGTCTAGGAGCAGGAGTCATGATGTATTGAAAAAGTTGCAGTACACACTTTTGGCAGCGTAGCATTCCTTGTGTTGATTCAAGTCAGACTTCCATTCACCAGACCTAGAGCTTTTTTTCTTAACTAAATCAAGCAAGACTTTAATAATCAATTACAAATGCTAAAGCCTTCTTCAGATCAGACCATTCTGAATACCGCTTTGGCTTGGCTGTCCATTATGGGAATCATGCCCACCTTGTCTCTGTTAAGTGCTACCATTTGGTCCCTGCTACCCCAGGATCCCATCATCCCTACTGAATCCAGAGAGCTCAGTTTCATGGCTCATGGCATCATTTCCCACTGTAATTCCTCTCTTACAGGGAATTGATACTATGGAACTCTTTGGAGTTGCTGAGACCTCTAATCAATACCAATGCATTGCCTCTTTCTTTCTTTCTTCCTTTCTTCCTTCCTTTCTTTCTTTCTTTCTTTCCCTTCCTTCCTTCCTTCCTTCCTTCCTTCCTTCCTTCCTTCCTTCCTTCTTTTTGAGACAAGATCTCATTTTATCATTTGATCATAGCTCATTACAGCCTTGAACTCCTGGGTTCAAATGATCTTCCTGTCTCAACCTCCTGAGTAGCTGGGACTACAGGTGTGTGCCACCATGTCCAGCTAAGTTTTTTTGTAGAGACGGGGTCTCACTATGTTACCCAGGCCGGTCTCGATCTCCTAGCTTTAAGCAATCCTCCTGCCTCAGCCTCCCAAAGTTCTGGGATTACAGGAGTGAGCCACTGCACCCAGCCTTATTTTTTAAAGACTTGGTGAGCATATTATTTCCTAAAACTAATTATTGGTGAGCTAATTATCTCCTAAAGCCTTGGTAAGCAAAAACTTAGGGCCCTCCTGTGGGACATAGAGAGGGGGTACGTGAGTAGGTCATAAATAATGACTCTATTCCAGCTTTCTGTCCTTAAGTTTGGATACCTCCCCTATAGTATATCAAGGAAGTTATGAAATTTCATCCTTATTCAATATGGTCCATATTTGGACCCAGATTTCAATCAACCAACTGAGCAACTGTTAGAATCACTCTCAGGCACTCAAACTACTGCAATGAATCTAGACTCTTTGCTTATACATTCATATCAATTAATTCAGCCAGATTCTACATTATATTTCTCCCAAATCTGACAGTTAGGGTCCATTCCTATGTTGATACAAGTTGGAGACACCTCACAATTCTTTTCAGTATGCACAATGCCTCCTCATGAGTCACACTTTGTGTTTGATCCCCTGAAGCTTGCTGGGGCTTGAGTTTGGTTATAGTTCTAGAAGCAATGAGTGGGGGGGGGGGAGGCGGGAAGGGGAAGAGGTGTAGGTCCTGAGGAAGATCGCCATTCCCTTGTAGGAATAAAATCTCAGGAGAGGCCATTAGAGATTTTCCAGGCAATTAGTGAGTAAACTCCCCAGGGGGAGAGGAAGGGATGCTTCCACTGACATAAAGTTTAGTGGGATTGGGAGGTCAAGGTTCTTATCTTCATCAGAATCTTCCCAGATACCCCACCCCAATTTTTAGAGTCCCACTCCTTCGCAATCAATGACCTCTATCTTTAACATGAGACCCTCCAAGGTTGTAAATTCAATCAGCATCGTAATTACCTACAGGATTTGGGTAGATTTGGAATTTGGTTTTTAGAAATCAACCTGCAGCTTCAAGAGGTGAAGTTTGTTTTGTTTTGTTTTGTTTTTTGTTTTTTCAGGAAAGATGAAGTGCATCTTGATTGTTTATCTATTTCTTGATCTGAGAACTTAAAGCCCTGCACTCATCATCATCTTCTCCAAATTTCCCAGAGCACTTAGAAGCAACCAACCAACCCCCAAATCCTTGTACCATTTATTTCCACCAAAATGTTCTATGGCAGTAGTTGCTTGGTCAACCAAAGTCTTGCCTTCTGTAGGCCTTGATGCCAAGGATCTAAAGGTGATAATTTAATAGCTCTTCTCCAGCACATGCCATCAACGACTGGCATCCCCTTACTCCCAAAAGCAGTATCCTTAATGCCTCTATATCCACTCAGATTGGAGAACCAGGATTCATTCCCATCCTTAACATTCTCTTCCCCAGAAAGCATCATCAGTATCAATAACTGTATCAGTCAGGGTTTGGCTAGGGAAGCAAAGCCACTGTGAGCCACAGGGTACAGACTTATTGCAGGGATTAGACCTGAACAATGTGGGTAGAGCTAGGGAAGTGAAGGTGAGAGGGGTAACTGGAGGATCAGAGGCAAAGTCACGAAGTCATCCTCCTCCTGATGCACTGGCTTGGTAGGAATCTAGGAAACCAAGCACATTGAGCCACTAAAATGGGACTGCAAAGGGGGTCCTTGTAGGGAGGTCTTCGGGATGCCATTGTCTCTTGGTGGCTTCTCCTCTGTGAGTCCACAGCTGAGCACCTTGTGGGGGACATGGAGCTGTTTCTGGTGAACAAGAAGAGCCGGTTGTGGAGCAGAGAACAAGGAAGACAGGCTGGGACCCACCCAGCACCTCAGCATCTGTTTGTAACCATATTTGACCATGATGACGATCAGGGAACCATGGCAACTCCTGCACTTTCACCTGCCACCTCCTCTCTTGGTCCAGTGTCCCCTGGAAGGAGATTCTGGGAGTGGTATTTCATAGCTTAACCAAGCTGGCACTAGAACATTGCAGTACAGGGAATATAATGGCTTTAGAGCTCATAAACTTACAAGTTATTATTTCAGATGCCGATTGAGACTAGATTGCTCTGTCAAAGCAATCTCCAAATGGCAAGGAGAGAGAATCTGATGGTCTCGGCTTGGGTTCTGTGTTCACAACCGGTCCAATCAGCTATGCCCAAGGGACACCTGTCGCGTGGTAAAACATGGCCTGTGGCCCTCTCCTGAGAATCAAGAAAATGTATTCGTTTCACAGCCCTCAACTGGTATTGTGTAAAATTAAGAACTTTGCTAGAATGTTTGCTTGCTTGTTTGTTTTAGAGAAAGGGTTTCACTCTGTTGCCCAGGCTAGAGTGCAGTGGCATGATCATAGCTCACTGCAGCCTTGAACTCCTAGGCTTAAGCGATCCTGCTGCCTCAGCTTTCGAAGTGGCTAGGATTACAGGTGTGTGCTACTATGCCCAGGTTTTTAAAATTATTTTTTGTGGAGATGGAGTCTCATTATGTTGCCCAGACTGGTCTTCAACTCCTGGCCACAAGCGATCCTCCTGCCTTAGCCTCCCAAAGCATTGGGATTACAGGCATAAGCCTCTGCACCCAGCTGGAATCAAGAACTTTGGAGAGCAGCTTCCTAATGTAAGGTACCCTGATTACAAGAGAAAGTAGAGGCTGTGCCCAGAGAAGGAGCTCACACTCCATTTTGGGTGCCAGGGCGGCAGGAATCAAAGGGAAAATGGAAATCCTCAAAATATTTTCCCTATGGGCCAGGCACTGCGTTAGGCTTCAGAAACAACACAGGATTAGCTTTTGTGGAACTTACAAATTAGAAGGTTTGAAGTAGTTAGAGCCGGGCACAAAAAAGAAGAAGGGATCAGAAAAGACGCTGAGCCTGCTGGTGCCAGGAGACAAGTAGCTTTTCCCGTCAGCAACCCCAATGATCCCCTGTGGCATGCTCATCATTGGGACCACCACTGCCCCCTGAACTGTCACCTGAGAAGCTCACACGTGCAAGGAAAAAGGATTTCCTAAATCTTTTTTTGAACAGATTAGCAAATCTAATCTGTTGTCATCTAGGAGATTATTCTGTCTTCTTTCAGGTGATGGTCAGTTAGGTGAGGCCACAGCAGGGGACATAGGAGAGGCTCAGGAAAAGAAAGTGTATTATTCTCACAGCTCCTGGAGAGACAGAATCACTGCAGGACTCATGGTTGAGTGCTGTTATCAAGGGTCAGGGTGAAGTGCACAAGAAAAGATGAAAGGGAATTTCATTGGTGGATTTGAATGTTACTAGGTCACGGTCAGAGGAGGGCAGGAGCCCACCCTGTCACATAGGTGCACCCAATCACCTAGCAGGGTGCTCACAGCCTATTTGTGGAGACGTGGAGGCAACAGGAAAAAATATGAAGTTTTAAAAATATGCAATACAGGCCAGGTGCAGTGGCTCATGCCTGTAATCCCAACACTTTAGGAGGCCGAGGTGGGCAGATCACAGGGTCAGGAGTTTGAGACAAGCCTGGCCAACATGGTGAAACCCCATCTCTACTAAAAAACGCAAAAATTAGCTGGGCGTGGTAGTGGGCACTTGTAATCCCAGATACTCAGAAGGCTGAGGCAGGAGACTCGTTTGAACCCGGGAGGCCGAGGTTGCCGTGAGCTGAGACAGCGCCATTGCACTCCAACCTGGGTGACAGAGCAAAACTCTGTCTCAAAATATATATTTGCAACAAGGTAGGGCAAAGTGGCTCACACCTGTAATCCCAGCACTTTGGGAGGCCAAGGCAGGCAGATCACCTGAGGTCAGGAGTTTGAGACCAGCCTGGCCAATATGGTGAAACCCCATCTCTACTAAAAATATAAAAATTTAGCTGGGCATGGTAGCGGGTGTTTGATTGGCTGCCCAGCTACTCGGGAGGCTGAGGAGAGAGAATTGCTTGAACCCAGGAGGCAGAGGTGGCAGTGAGCCAAGATTGTGCCACTACACTCCAGCCTAGGTGATAGAACAAGACGAGACTCCATCTCAAAAAAAAAAAAAAAAAAAAAAAAAGCCAATACAGAGATGGAGAAAAGGCTGGGGAGAATGGGCAAGAGGGGGAGATGCTGGAAAGAACTGAATCGACACAGTGGTTTGAGATCAGCGAACATGCCCAGGGTCTTCTTTTTCCCCCTCTCCCTCCCTTCCTTCCACTTGCCTTTCTTTCCTTCCTTCCTTCCTCCCTGTTCCCCTCTCCAGGAGAGATGAGGAGGCTGGGGCAGTCTGCGGCTCAGTGGTTAGCCATTATATATTACTGGTCACATATTTTACACTCGGCAGCATGAAAAAAGGGCATAAAACTGCAATTAAATGTCTGAACTGTTGCTATTTTGGAAATTAAAACAGCCTACATTATCCTCGGTGCAACTCCGATTACTGACTCAGGGCTGAGGAGCAGTTATTCCCACCACTTTAACCGACTTCTTTCCCATAAAAACCCGTTGTTAATGGGTCCCCGGGGACCTCTGAAAATAACAAGATCTGTAATAAAGAAATTAATAACATGCAGAGCAGGCCACAACTAAAAAGCTTTTTAGAATACATTAATGGTTCTGTTCTGAATGAGGAATATTTGCACCCAAATTCCTCCCTCCTGTGTTTGATTTCGGGTTGATGCCAGGGGATGGGGGAAGGGGACTTTCTGGCTGCAGTGGCAGTGGGAGGGTGGTCCCCAGTGGTGGGGGGAGTCGGCCACTCCCTGGTCTCAGCCTCCCTGCAGACAGGGGAGCTGCAGGCCCGAACGCTGCCCGGCCTCTGCCTCCTCTTCCCTCTGCCTCTCCTTAGTTCTCATGATTTCTCTCTGTCTCCTCTTCCTCTGTCTCTGTCACTTTCTGTTGCCATCTCTTTCCTCGTTCTCATTACGATTTTCTCCTTCTTCCTGTCCTTTTTCCTTTGCCCTCCTCCCACCAGCCGCCCTCTCTCTTTCTCTCCCTCTCTCTTTCTTCCTATCACAGCTGTCTTTTTTATGTCTCATTTCTCTCTCCATTGATACCTCTGCATTTGTGTCTCTCTCTTTGGTCCTTCTCTGTCTCACTATATTCTGTTTTCTCTCTCTTGATTTTACATTCTTTTTTTTTCTTAGATGGAGTCTCCCTCTGTCACCCAGGTTGGAGTGAAATGGCGAGATCTCAGCTCATTGCAACCTCTGTCTCCCAGATTCAAGCGATCCTCCCACCTCAGCCTCCAGAGTAGCTCCTGAGTAGCTGGGACAACAGATGCACCACCATGCTTGGCTGATTTTATTTTATTTATTTATTTTTTTATTTTTGGTAGAGACAGAGTTTCGCCATGTTGCCCAGGCTGATCTTGAACTCCTGGACTCAAGTGATCTGCCTGCCCCAGTATTCCAAAATGTTGGGATTGCAGGTGTGAGCCACAGCACCCAGCATTTATTTCACAGTCTATCCTTCCCTCAGTTTCTCTGTCTCCACTTCAATGCCTCTCTTTCTGCATTTCTGCCTCCCTCTGCCGCTATCTCCCTAATACATACACATGTACGTACATGCACATGTATGTGTCTGTATGTTTATATATGCATGCATATCACATATATTGCATGTGATCTTCCTCCTCACTCTTTCTCAACCACCCTCCTTCCACATCTTGGCCTCCCTCCTACTCCACTCTCTGGCCCTATCTCTCCCTGGCCTTTCTGCCTCTTCAAGTTTGAAAGTCACATATTCTATGTCTGTTCTTTTATTGATTATCTTTCAACTTTTTAACGCTTATTAAACATACGTTTTTTCAAACAATGTCTAAAGTTAATCAGAATCTATGTAATTCACCCCCCAAAAATGCAAGAAATTGGATATTTTTCTGATTCTTACACACACACACACACACACACACACACTCACAGAGACACTTTCAGGTTTGAATTGTGGCTGCAGCTTGTTACTTAAATAATTCCTTGACTTTCACTAGTCATTAAAAATCACCAACATCATGTGTTATCATTTCATTGCCTTGCCATTGCTTCATATAGCCCACTATTTCCTTCTTGCTTTATTTTTTTCTCTCAACCTCTCCCTCCCTCCCTCTCTCTCTCTCTCTCTTTCTCTCTCTCTCTTTTCTTGAGACAGAATCTTGCCCTGTTACCCAGGTTGGAGTGCAGTGGAGTGATCTCGGCTCATTGCAACCTCTGCCTCCTGGGTTCAAGCGATTCTCATGCCTCAGCTTCCTGAGTAACTGGGATTACAGGGATGTGCCACCACACCCAGCTAATTTTTTTGTATTTTTGGTCGAGACAGGGTTTCGCTATTTTGACCAGGCTGATCTTGACTCCTGGCCTCAAGTGATCCACCAGCCTCAGACTTCCAAAGTGCTGGGATTACAGGAGTGAGCCACCACAGCCTATTTGTCTTCTTTCTAGAATTCATCTTTTATTAGCCACAAGTAGGCACTCATGGCCTACTTAGGGTTAATAAAAGATGGCCTTTCTTGAGTATCTGAGATACCCTGAAATTTAAATGATGGTGTAGAATTCTAGGTTCAAAGTTATTTCCAATCAGCACATCCAAAATGTTATGACTCTTTTGTCTTGCGTCCACTGTAGCTCATGAGAAGTCTGAGGCCCATTTGATTCTCAGTTCTTCATAGGTCATTGATCTCTTTTGGGAAGGACGGTCACTGTTAGGATTTCTGTAGCTCTAGTAGATAGGTGTTTGCAGTTTCAAATCCAGTCTCCATGTCTTTTTTCTTTTATACTTTTCCTTTTTTTTATTTATGCTATGTTCTGGAACATTATTTTAGCGTGATCTTCCAGCTCATTAATTTACACTTCAGCAAACTTTAAAAAATTTTTCAACGATTACCTATTTCTTATTACAAGATCTCTAGTCCTTCCTTCCTTCCTTCCTTCCTTTTCTTTCTCTTTCTTTCTTTATTTTTGAGACAGGGTTTCACTTTGCCTCCCAGGCTAGAGTGCAGTTGTGAGATCACGGCTTACTGTAGCCGCCATCTTTCCTGCCCAAGTAATCCTCCCACCTCAGCCTGTAGAGTAGCTTGGGATCACAGGTAGGCACCAGTTAATTTTTTTGCTTTTTGTAGCGACAGAGTCTCACTTTATTGCCCAAGCTTGTCTCTAACTCTTGAGCTCAAGCAATCCTCCCACCTCAGCCTCCCAAATCACTGGGATTACAGGCGTGAGCCACCATGCCCAGTCAGATTCTTTTTCATAAATGTCTATTTGTATTGTTCCATAAATGGAGTTCCCTCCTGTATTGCTATGATCATGACTAGCCTTAGTTCATAGTCATTTTTTTGGGGTGGGGCGGGTGGAGTCTCAGTCTGTTGCCCAGGCTGGAGTGCAGTGGCATGATCTTGGCTCACTGCAACCTCTGCCTCCTGAGTTCAAGTGATTCTCCTGCCTCAGCCTCCTGAGTAGCTGAGATTACAGGTACCTGTCACCACGCCCAGCTATTTTTTGTATTTTTAGTAGAGACACAGCTTCACCATGTTGGCCAGGCTGGTCTTGAACTCCTGACCTCAAGTGATCCACCCACCTCGGCCTCCCAAAGTGCTGGAACAAAGTCCTTTTCTGATTGCTCGCTCATCTGTCTCCTTGGGTGCACCCCCAACATGTTGAGTTCACTGTTGCTCTTTTTTTTTTAAGATGGAGTCTTGCTCTGTCACCAGGCTGGAGTGCAGTGGTATGATCTTGCCTCACTGTAACCTCCACCTCCTGGATTCAAGCCATTCTCCTGCCTCAGTCTCCCGAGTAGCTGGGATTACAGACGTGAGCCACCACGCCCAGCTAATTTTTGTATTTTTAGTGGAGACAGGGTTTCACCGTGTTGCCCAGCCTGGTTTCGAACCCCTAAACTCAGGCAATCCACCTGCCTTAGCCTCCCAAAGTGCCAGGATTACAGGTGTGAGCCACCACGCCTGGCCTGTTGCTCTTTGCTCTTGGTAGCACTGGCACCTGGGTGCTGGCCGATTCTCAGCTGACACCTTGAAGAAGAGCCCCCAGCACATGCTGTGGCAGCACAGCCTTCTTCTTCCTGCTGTGGCTTTTAGCTGCTTCCTTCTTTTAGAGGTTCCTCTCCATTTCTATTGCTCAGAACGTTCTCTTTTTCTTCTTGAGTACACTTTTGTTTTCATTAACATACTTTATAAATCTTTTTCTACCATTTCTCGGGTTTAATGGAAGATGGCAAGATTTTTGTGCTCTCTCAGTCTCTGCCAGGAAAACAGATTGCCTGGCCCCTAGGAGTTGGGTGTCAGCCAAAGAGTCACCCCAAGGCACATGCAGACCAGGAGTCTTCGGTGCCGTTCCAGCCTCACCTTTACTAATCAGTACCCAGAGTCCAGGAAGAAGCAGTCACAGCATGGGTGAGGTTGTGATGAATCCCAAGAGACACCCTTAGGACAGCAGAGCATCCCCGGGCAGAGACGCTTCTGCCGTCTCCTCCTCCTAGTCTTCTTGTTTCTGTTGTTCTTTTTCTGCTTCCTCCAGCCCCAGCACCTCTTCTCTGTATTAATTAAAAGTCTGAGTTATCTTGATTTTTTTTAAAACCTACTAGTGGCTGGGCGCAGTGGCCCACACCTGTAATCCCAGCACTTTGGGAGGCCGAGGGGGGCAGATCACGAGGTCAAGAGATCAAGACCATCCTGGCCAACATGGTGAAACCCTGTCTCTACTAAAAATACAAAAATTAGCTGAGCATGGTGGCACGCGCCTATTGTCCCAGCTACTCGGGAGGCTGAGGCAGGAGAATTGCTTGAACCCAGGAGGCAGAGGTTGCAGTGAGCCGAGATTGTGCCACTGCACTCCAGCCTGGTGCCTGGCAACAGAGTGAGATTCTGTCTCCAAAAAAAAAAACCTACTAGTTTAAGCAAAAAGGAGGATTTATTGGAAGAATCCTAGAGAACAGTGAACAACCAAGTTGAGGAAGGACAGGGTTGTGGCCAAGCCTCAATCCTTGGAACCCGGGGAGTGGAGTGCTGTGGGCTTCTCTGTCTCTCCTCATCCCATCTCTCTGCATACCTGCTTCACCCTCCATTCCCACTGTAAACCAACTTCCCCTGCCCCTCAGCCCATATGTCCACAGGACAGGACAGTTTTCCACCAAGGGCTCCAGGGTTGGCCATGTTACAGCCCAGCCATCAAGAGAGCTTGACTCAATCCTCTCTAGATCCAAGATCCTATATCCAGGGAAAGGACTCACTGACTCAGCGTGGGCCCCTGGCCACAGCAGACGCGGAGATGCACCACCCAGATCCCCCTTCAAGGAAGAACTTGCTGCCCTGTTGCGAGGAGGGGAGCTAGCTGCCAAGCCTAACTGTTCATTCTTCTGGTCTGCCTCAGCTATGCAGCCAAGGTCGTGGTCTTGTTGGGGTGGTCCCAGCCAATGACTGCGCAAGACTGTGGTGGATGAGCCCCCAACACAGGACTCCTCCATCCGGTGGTCACTGTTCTCTGGAGCTCTCCGCTGGGCGGGCACAGCCTTTGCCGGTTTGCAGGGTCATGTCATGGCTCCCACGCCCGTTCCTACTTCCTCCTCCTTTCTCCTTTCACAGGAGTACTTCTCAGCAAAGGGTTTGCATTCCTAACCGCTTCTCAGTTCCTGCTTCCCTGAAAACATCATCTACACGCAGTCCGCCCCTTGGCCGTCCTCTGAGCTTATGGGATCAGGCTGACATTGCACAAAGTAGCTGCTCTCATGGAGACGCATGCTTGGAAAGGGGACATCACCCTAAAGAAAAAGTGCTCAGAACACTCCTTCTCTTGCCCCTCCAGGTCTAGATTTTTATTTACTTTTATTTTTATTTTGAGATGGAGTCTCACTCTGTCACCCAGGTTGGAGTACAATGGCATGGTCTCTGCTCACTGCAACCTCCATCTCCTGGGTTCAAGCGATTCTCCTGCCTCAGCCTCCCAAGTAGCTGGGATTACAGGTGCGCACCACCACATCTGGCTAATTTTCATATTTTTAGTAGAGGCAGGGAAGCAAGTTCTTCCCTGAAGGAGGCTGAAGCAGTAGAATTGCTTCACCCGGGAGGTGGAAGTTGCAATAGAGACAGGGTTTCGCCATGTTGGCCAGGCTGGTCTCGAACTCCTGATCTCAAGTGATCTGCCGACCTCGGCTTCTCAGTGCCGGGATTACAGGTGTAAGCCACCACACCCAGCCCAGGTCTAGATTTTTAAAAATTAATTTATTTTTAATTGTGATAAAATTCATCATCTTTACCATTTTTAAGTGTGCAGCTCAGCGGCATTAAGTATATTCAATTCACATTGTGCTACTGTCACCACCATCCATCTCCAGAGCTCTTTTCATCTCATGAAACTGAAACTCTGTCCTCAATAAACACTAACTCTTCACTATCCACCCTTCTCCAGTCTCTGGCAACCACCACTCTACTTTCTTTAAAAATCTGACTTCCTTAAGTACCTCATATAAGAAGAATCACACAGTATTTATCCATTTGTGACTGACTTATTTCACTTAGCACAATGTCCTCAAGGTTCATCTGTGGCATAGCATGTACTAGGATTTTCTTCTTTTTTAAGGCTGAATAATATTCCATTGTATAGATATACCACATTTTGTTTATCCATTCCTTCATCAATGGACACTTAGCTTATTTCCACCTTTTAGCTATTATGAATAATGTGCTATGAAGATGGATGGACAAATATCTCTTCAAGTTCCTGTTCTCAGTTCATTCAGATATAAACCCAGAAGAAGAATTCTCAATCGCATGATAATTCTATTCTTCATTTTCTGCAGACCAGCATGCTGTTTTTCATAGTGGCTGCACCATTTGACATTCCCACCAACTCTAACCCTTAGGCACTGAGTGTACTTAATGCCATGGGCCATACACTCACAAACGGTTAAGATGATAGAGTTTATGTTTCGTGTCTTTTACCACAATTTCTCCAGTACTCACCAACACTTGCTATTTTCTGGGGTTGTTTAGTAATAGCCATCCTAATGAGTGTGAGGTGGCAGGTCTGAATTTTTAAATTGATACAGAATAATTTTACATATTTATGGGGTACACGTGATATGTCGATCCATGCATACAATGTGTAATGATGAAATGGTGACATTTAGGATACCCATCACCTTGCACATTTATCTTTGTGTGTGTGTTGGAAATGTGGAACAAACCTAAGTGTCCATCAACAGGTCAATGGATTTCTATTGGATGGGCGCCCAGTCATCCCCAGTGACAGGCATGTCTGGGTGTCATGGCGGCTGTGATGAGCTACCAAGATTCCCCTCAGGACCAAGGCACTCACTCAGCTTCCAGAAGCATCACCTGCTGACAGCTCACAACTAAACTCCTTCCTCCCTGGGAGTTGCCCTTGGCTGAAAGGACCTGCCTCCTCCAAGGTTCCTAAGGATGCCACATGCCCAGTGACTGGCTGGTGCAGAAAGGCCCCAGCTTTAACTCAGAGCCTCTCTGAAGAGCCATCCCAACTTCAAAGCTCCTGGTACAATCAGCTGAGGTCTCTGCTGTTGCTACATGGCAGTTCACCTTCACCCTCTGCCCAATCCTGCTTCCCTTGCTCCAGCTCTTCGGAGGAGGAGGAGTGTATGCCCTGTCTGGAGAGCATACACTCCTCCCATGCCCTGGGAGGTACCGACTGACTCCTGCCTACACTTTGGCTCCCTGAGGACCGGTGCCTGCACCTTGATCATCAGGAGCTTTAAGGGACAAACGCTCCTCACCCAGACACTGACGTGCAACCTATGGGATGGTCCACTGCACACTCCATGCTGTGATCCATGCTGGGACCCCATGAGGAACACTCTGCCCACTTCTGCATCCAGCTCAGTCTGCATCCAGCTCAACTGACCCCCTTCATGAAGGCTTTTCTGATGCTTCTCACCACCACCCCACACAGCCAGACACCCCTCCCCTTTTGTGCTCCCACCATTGCCCCCGAACCCCCTCCATGCATGTATGTGTCATTCCCCCACCTAGACTGGGCACTCCTTGAGGGCACAGCTTAGGTTGGATTTTCCTCAATGCTGTCAGTGCCCAGCTAGCACCAGGCCCAAAGCAGGCAGGTGAGTATCACCTGCAAGGGACAGGCCTGGCTTGGCCCTGGGAACATCAACAGGATTTGTCTGATCTTGTCCCAGTATTAACTAGACTTCAAGGAGATGCTGGTTCTGTCGAAGGTGAAACTGCTCCTGCTGCCTGAATCCCAGGGGCCTGCTTCTATCCAGGCACCTCTGCCCACCAGCCCAGGTGGAAGAGTCCTAGGTAGCTGGGCCAGGACCCAGGTGAAGCACACAGTATCAGGAGGTGTCACCCTGCACTTGCCTACATCTCAGAGTGAGCACCTTTTTATATTTTGCTCCCTCGGAAGCCGCTTTGCGACAATAACAATAACCACCACACGTGGCTGGGCACAGTGGCTCACACCTGTAATCCCAGCACTTTGGGTGGATCACCTGAGGTCAGGAGTTGGAGACCAGCCTGGCTAACATGGTGAAACCCTGTCTTGACTAAAACAATACAAAAATCAGCCAAGGCTGGTGGTGGGCACCTGTAATCCCAGCTACTTGGGAGGGTGAGGCAGGAAAATTGCTTGAACTTGGAGATGGAGGTTGCAGTGAGCCGAGATCATGCCATTGCACTCCAGGCTGGAAGACAGAGTGAAACTCTGTCTCAAAAAACATAGCAAAAACGAGCCACACGTGTTATCTGGGAAGCAGGTACTATGTGTGGGGCTCTGAGCCACTCGCATTGCAGTAAATCTTAATCCACTCAACACCCCAGTGAGATGGGAGCCTCGGCATCTCCATTTTATAAATGAGGACACGAGGCCCAGAGAGGTAAATGACTGCCAATCTGATGCACAGAATTGCTCCCAGCCCAGCCCGGCACTGTCATCCTGACCCTGGGGAGGAAGCTGCTTACCTTCACGGAGCTCCATCATGTGCCCCCAACACCCTTAGACTGTTTCCTCCTCTGAGTCTTTGCACGTGCTGTGCCAGGCACCAGGTGAAGTCGTCCAGTGCCATGCTGCACTGGGTCCTCGAAACAGCCCTGTGTGGTGGGTGCTATGGTGCTCTTCATCTTACAGGTGAAGAAACTGAGTCTCAGGGAGGGATGGTGGCTCAGCCTGAACCACCCAGGGTGTCAGGGGCAGAACTAGGAAGATTCTCTTCTCCTGCCTCCCCACGGGACTCCTCTGTGAGACTTTCCACCAAAGCTTACCTCATCAGGTATTTATGGTTTTGCTCATAAAAGGACAAGCCATCCCGATAAGATAGAAACGTTTTATGGGGCAACAAAAATATAGATAAAATTTTATAGTGCAAATCAGGGGGAGGAAAGTATTAAGTTCCACAAACACCTTTAAATTTTAAACAGCTCCCATTGCAGGGTCCCTGGAGCCAAACTTAAGTAATGGATGAGAAAAAGGATAAATCTCCCCAGTCCCCTGTGTGACGGGGGAGAGGCCTGATCGACAAGCAGACAGCAAAGGTGGGGTGCGGGCGGCGGCCAATGCAGCGCTGGGCCCTGGCGGCCGCAGTGCGGGCACAGAGCCTCGTCTTTATTGTACTTATAAAATATACATGGCCCTTTATTGAATTGCCTGCTGTCGAAATCTGCAAGAACGTTATTGCCTTTTACTGTCCTGGAGAGAAGCAGAGCAGCAACATCTGTGTAATTTCATAAGATGCAGGAGCCATAAATCTGATTGTGCCGGATATAAGATCGATCGTAAAAAATCACGCATTGAACATGGGGGATGCTGGGAAGCAGCAGGGGCAGGAGCAGCTTGGGGGGCCAACTCCGCACCCCGCACTGCAGTTCCAGTGGGCCCTGGCCGGCAGGTGCTTTGGAGGAGCAAGTCCTGCTCTATGAGACCTTGGGTCTCTGAAGGAAGAGACCCTGTGTCGGGTACCCACCCAGGGAGAAGCATGAACCAGAAGGGGACCCAGGAGTCCCTGTCTTTGGTATAGAAGAGAGACGGGCAGCTGTAGACACAGACATACACACCCACTCACTCACAGGCACCCCTGTGCCGGGGACAGCCCAGGGACACAAAGGCAGACACACCCCCCCACGCACCTCCACCCACCGTGCCCCAGCGACCTGATTCTTCCTTTCTATTAAAACTTGCTTCATATCTTCAATTTAAAACTCAGTGATTTTGGGCCAGGCACGGGGGTTCATGCCTGTAATCCCAGTACTTTAGGAGGCCGAGGTGGGTGGATCACCAAGTCATGAGTTCAAGACCAGCCTGACCAACATGGTGAAACCCCATCTCTACTAAAAATACAAAAATTAGCTGGATATGGTGGCACATGCCTGTAGTCCCAGCTACTCAGGAGGCTGAGACAGGAGACTCACTTGAACCCAGGAGGCGGAGGTTGCAGTGAGCCAAGGTTGCGCTGCTGCACTCCAGCCGGGTCACAGAGCAAGACTCTATCTCAAAAAAAAAAAAAAAACCCTCAGTGATTTTGGGCTAGGTGTAGTGGCTCAGGCCTGTAATCCCAGCACTTTGGGAAGCCGAGGCAGGCAGATCACTTGAGGTCAGCTGTTCAAGACCAGCCTGGCCAACATGGTGAAAACCCATCTCTACTAAAAATACAAAAATTAGCCAGATGTGGTGTTGTGCACTTGTAATCCCAGCTACTTGGGAGGCAGAGGCAGGAGAATCACTTGAACTCTGGAGGTGGAGGTTGCAGTCAGCTGAAATGGTGCCACTACACTCTAGCCTAGGCGACAGAGCAAAACCATCTCAAAAAAAAAATTTTTTTTTTTTTTGAGACGGAGTTTCACTCATGTTACCCAGGCTGGAGTGCAATGGCGCGATCTTGGCTCACCGCAACCTCCGCCTCCTGGGTTCAGGCAATTCTCCTGCCTCAGCTTCCTGAGTAGCTGGGATTACAGGCACGCACCACCACGCCCAGCTAATTTTTTGTATTTTTAGTAGAGACGGGGTTTCACCATGTTGACCAGGATGGTCTCGATCTCTTGACCTCGTGATCCACCCACCTCGGCCTCCCAAAGTGCTGGGATTACAGGCTTGAGCCACCGCGCCCGGCCAAAAAAAATTTTTAATAAACATTTTAAAACTCAGTGATTTTGAATATACCTATTGATATTTGGGGTAGAGACAATGAATAAAACCCCTCTTTCCATCTGAGCTTGGAACCAATGGGAAAGGAGTCACAGAGACAGGTGAAAATATGGGTGAGGTGACTGATGAAGCCAGATTGGAGAGCATGGCTGCGTGAGCCACCTGGTGGGCTTCCTCGTGGTCCTCCTTGACCGAATTTGCCCCTTACACTCATAGGCTACCCCTGCATGGGCAGAGGCTTCTGGGGGTGCCTACAGCACCCCTGTCATGAACAGGCAGCAGCACCCCCCCTGCAGGCAGGTCAATGGGGTCAATAGAGCCCCACAGGAGCTGGGAGGGGTAGGCTCGGTTCCTCACCTCCGTTAGGGGAAGAATCAGTGAGGGATGCAGAGAAAAGTCAGGATTATTCCTCACGGAAGTATGAGTCCTCATAGCAACAAGGGGAGCTCCATCCCTGGCCTCTCTCCTGAGACGAAGTCCCAAGAAACTAATCAGAAAGTGTGAGAAGGGAAAGGTTTGCAAAACACCTCTCTGTCCTCAGACTGCCTGTAAATTACTTTTCTCTCTCTCTCTCTTTTTTTTTTTTTTTTTTTTTTTTTTTTTTT
>NW_022437037.1:1460826-1557007 GCF_009761245.1 Sapajus apella
TTTCACTATGTTGGCCAGGATGGTCTCGATCTCCTGATCTCATGATCCGCCTGCCTCAGCCTCCCAAAGTGCTGGGATTATAGGTGTGAGCCACCACACCTGGCCTACTTTTAATCACAACTGCCCTTGCCCTAAACTTGTGTGAGAAGAGTGAATTTTTAAAGGGCAGGAAAATGATACCAAGAAAGCAATTGGTCACTCCCAAGGAGATGGTTTTCCAGCAGCACTGGATTAGTTCTCTGTTGCTGCGTGACAAATTATCCCAAAAGGCAGGGGCCTGAAACAAAAGGCTTCTTGCAGGTCTGCACTCATTACAAGGTGCGGCTTAGCTAGGTCCTCTGCCCCGAGGTCTCTCAGTGGCTGCAGGTAAGGTGTTGGCTTGAGCTGCAGTCATCCTAAGGCTAACTGGAGAAGGATCTGCTTCCAAACTCACTCATGTGGCTGTTGACAGAATTCAGTTCCAGGGGAATGCTGGTCAAAAGCGCCCCTAGTCCCACCTTATAGAAACCTTTCCCACATGACAGCTGGCATCACAAAGCACCCGAGCTGAGAAGGCAATAGAGAGGGGATGGCAGCAAGCCAAGTCTTTTGTGACCTAATTCCAGATGCGACTTCTCATCACTTTTGCCATCTTCTATTCAACAGAAGCAGACCATGCCCAAGGGGAGGTGAAAACCCAAAGGCAAGAATATCAGAATGTGAGGTCATCAGGAACCAAGTCAGAAGCTGCCTATTGCAAGCACTCTTTCTTTCTTTCTTTTTTCTCTGAGACAGAATCTTGCTCTGCTGCCCAGGCTGGAGTGCAGTGGCACAATCTTGGCTCACTGCAGTCTTGACCTCCAGTGCTCAATTGATCCTCCCACCTCAGCCTCCAGAGTAGCTGGGACTACAGGTGTGTGCCACCACACTCAGTTGATTTTTTTCTTTCTTTTTTTTTTTTTTTTTTGAGACAGGGTCTTGCTATGTTGGCCTTAGGCTGGTCTCAAACTCCTGAGCTCAAGCCGTCCGCCTGCCTCAGCCTTGCACAATGCTGGGATTACAGGTGTGAGCCACTGCACCTTGCCTAAGCACTCTTCCTAGAAGCTCCTCTTCTCCAGCCACTGCCAGGACCCAGAAGGATCCCTGAGGTTTGTGTTTCGAAGCAGACGACAGTCAGAAGGCAGGCATGGTGGTTGCAGACGTGAGTGCCGCCAGGGTGTATGATCAGGACAAGGACTGTGGCCCTAAATTCAACCACAGGATTCTTTACATTAAGGCCTCAGACCTACACTTGGGTGGATGGTATAGCAGACTGTTCTTGTCTAACCAATCTGCCATTGTCAATCTCACTTTCCCTCGCCACCATCCACTATAGGCCAGAAAGCTGTTACTCTTTTTCCCAGGCTCTTTTGAAACTAGGATAGTCATGAGATCCAGTTTCAGTAAGTATTCCAGGTGGCTTCTGGTAAGAAGCAGTTAATGTCGTCTTTCTTTCCTCCATTTTGCCAGGGACAGAGACATGCTGTCTGGAGTGGTGACAGCTACCCTGTGACCATAAAAAAAAGTGAGTGCAGGCCAAGCACAGTGGCCCATGCCTGTAATCCCAGCACTTTGGGAGGCCGAGGTGGACAGATCACCTGAGGTCGGGAGTTCAAGACCAGCTTGACCAACATGGGAAAACCCCGTCTCTACTTAAAAAATACAAAATTAGCCAGGAATGGTGGCAGGTGCCTGTAATCCCAGCTACTTGGGAGGCTGAGGCAGGAGAATCACTTGAACCCAGGAGGCAGAGGTTGCAGTAAGCCTAGGTCGCACCATTGCACTCCAGCATGGGCAACAAGAACAAAACTCCATCTCAAAAAAAAAAAAAAAGTGAATGCAGGTTGACAATCAAAAGAAGAGAGAGGCCCATCTGCCAAGAATATTGAGTTAGAAAGAGATAAAGGGTTTGGTTTTTTGCTTTGTTTTTTTTGCTATCTCGGCTCACTGCAACCTCTGCCTCCCGTGTTCAAGTGAGTCTCCTGCCTCAGCCTCCCAAGTAGCTGGGATTACAGGTGCACACCACCACGCCTGGCTAATTTTTGTATTTTTAGTTTTGTTTAGAGACAGGGTTTCCCTATGTTGGCCAGGCTGGTCTCAAATTCCTGACCTCAGGTGATCCACCCACCACAGCCTCCCAAAGTGCTGGGATTACAGGTGTGAGCTACCACGCCTGGCTGAAAGAAAGAGCTTTGAAGGTGTAAGGAGAGGGTCAGCCACCATAAACAGCCACCTTTCTCCATATTTTTACATGAGCAAATAATGTATTTGTTTGAGCCAATGTGCGTTGAGTTTTCTGTCATCTACACAGACCAACGCATTTTGTCTGACCAATGATGGTAACCAACTGGGAAAAATGCAGCTTTGAACCCAAAGGCAAGAATATCAGAATGTGAGGTCATCAGGAACCCCCTCTGCAATGCAACACATTGCACCAGTGTAGAGATGAAAAAGTGTTTAAAGGAAATGCCATCCAATTTGGCAGGAGTGTGGGGAAATGATCATTCCTACGTACTGTTGGTGGAAGCATAAATTGGTTTAGCCTTATTAGAGGGCAATTTGGCTATATCTATTATACTATAAAATGCAGAAACTCTCTGACCTAGAAGCTTCAGCTCTATAAATCTATCTTAAGGAAATAATCCCATGTGTGTAACGTGATAAGCATAAGAATGTTTATTGTAGCATTGCTTCTTTTTTTTTTTTTTGAGACGGAGTTTCGCCCTTGTTACCCAGGCTGGAGTGCAATGGCGCGATCTCGGCTCACCGCAACCTCTGCCTCCTGGGTTCAGGCAATTCTCCTGCCTCAGCCTCCTGAGTAGCTGGGATTACAGGCACGCGCCACTATGCCCAGCTGATTTTTTGTATTTTTAGTAGAGACGGGGTTTCACCATGTTGACCAGGATGGTCTCGATCTCTTGAGCTCGTGATCCACCCGCCTCGGCCTCCCAAAGTGCTGGGATTACAGGCGTGAGTCACCGCGCCCGGCCATAGCATTGCTTCTAATGGCAAAAATTGGAAGCAATCGATATTTCCATCAGCAGGCCCACAGTTAAATAAGTTATGGTTGACGCCTATGTCACCTTGTATAGCGGCCCCTGGCCACATGTGGCTACTGAGCACTTGAAGTGTGATTCCAGAGCCAGCATGGTGGCTCATGCCTGTAATCTCAGCACTTTGGGAGGCCAAGATGGGAGGATCCCTTCAAGTCAGGAGTTGGAGATCAGCCTGGGCAACAAAGTAAGACGCCATTTCCACAACAATTAAAAAAAAAAAAGTTAGTCAGGTACCCTCTATCCGAGTTATTTGGGGAATTGAGGCAAGAGGATGGATTGAGCCCAGGAGTTTGAGACTGCAGTGAGCTATAATTGTGCCACTGCACACTAGCCTGGGCAACAGAGCGAGATCCCATTCTTTAAGAAAGAAAAATAGCTATTCCAAATTGAGATGTGCTGTAAGCGTAAAATACATGCTAGATTTCAAAGACATAATATTCTGAAAGAATGTAAATTATGTCATTAATAATTGTATATAGTTTGCATGTTGAAATTGTAATTGTAATAAACTGGACACATTGGGTTAAGTAAAATATATTATTAAAATTAATTCTGCTTGTTTCATTGGATTTTTTTCAACATGGCTATGAGAAAATTCAAATTACCTGTGAGGTTCACATTATATTTCTGTTAGACAGTGGCATTTTAAACACAAATGGAATACTACTCAGGCTTTAAAAGGGTGAGGTAGGCCAGCTGAGGTGTAACTCCAACACTTTGGGAGGCCGAGATGGGCTGATCACAAGGTCAGGAGTTCAAGACCAGCATGGCCAATATGGTGAAACCCCGACTCTCCTAAAAATACAAAAATTAGCCGGGCGCGGTGGCTCACGCCTGAAATCCCAGCACTTTGGGAGGCCGAGGCGGGTGGATCACGAGGTCAAGAGATCGAGACCATCCTGGTCAACATGGTGAAACCCCGTCTCTACTAAAAATACAAAAATTAGCTGGGCGTGGTGGCGCGTGCCTGTAATCCCAGCTACTCAGGAGACTGAGGCAGGAGAATTGCCTGAACCCAGGAGGCGGGGGTTGCGGTGAGCCGAGATCACGCCATTGCACTCCAGCCTGGGTAACAAGAGTGAAACTCCGTCTCAAAAAAAAAAAAAAATACAAAAATTAGTATCCCAGCTACTCGGGAAGCTGAGGCAGGAGAATTGCTTAAAGCCAGGAGGCAGAGGTTGCAGTGAGCTAAGATCGCACCACTGCACTCCAGCCTGGGTGACAGAGTGAGACTCTGTCTCAAAAAAACGGAGGGGAATGAGGTAAATATGAATGTGATTTAGCAAAATGCCCACAATATGATTCCGTTGACAACACATTTATATAACTTGAGAATTAGTATGACTCCAATTTTGGAAAAGAAAAAAAATGAGTGTTGTATACATAGACAAAGTTCTTTTTTTTTTTTTTTTTTTTTTTTGAGACAGAGTCTTGCTCTGTCACCCACGCTAGAGTACAGAGATATGAACTCAGCTCAAAGCAACCTCCATTTCCTGGGTTCGAGCAATCCTCCCACCTCAGCCTCCTGAGTAGCTGGGGCTACAGGCCTGCACCACCACACCCAGCCTGTTTTTGTATTTTTGTAGAGATGGAGTTTTGCCATGTTGCTTAGGCTGGTCTCAAATTCCTGAGCTCAAGCAATCCACCTGCCTTGGCCTCCCAAAGTGCTGGATTAGAGTTGTGTGCTACAGCACCCCGTCCAAAGTTCTTAAAGGACATACTAAGCTGCTAACAGTGGTTACCTTGGGGTGAGCTCAAGGAATCACTTTTCATTTTTTGCACGTCTGTTAACATATATCTTCTGTAACTGAAATGATTTTTAATGGGAAAGAGAGAGAAGTGACAGCAGCAAAACAGCAGCTGCTGCATTTTAATCACAGAAACTTGCACATTAGAAACCAGATTTCTGTAAATACAGAGGGGGCAGTCAGGGAAGAGAAGAACTACAGAGAAGGCATCCAGACAAGGGGACTGTGCCAGGGACAGCAACTCACATGAGGCTGCCAGCCAGGAGTAAGACACTACACTTGCACAGCATCCTGGCGCACAGCATTGCCCTGCTGTTCCACTCCCGCATGCCTGCCCTACTGCTCGTTAAATATGTGGAATCTCCTCCCTGACCTCTAGGGACCCAAGGCTGGATGCCTCAATCAAGCCCTCTTGAGAGGGGCACAGGATGTGAGTTTTCTATGGGCTGCTGTTTGATAATGCTGCAAGTTCACCCACTTCATCGGGTGACAGACAAAACAGACGAAACAGGCTATTGACAAGAAAAAGAATAAAAAATTGTTAGCGGATATCAAATTTACCATACTAAGTGTGAGAGAGAAGACATCTTTACAGAGTTCTGGACCTAAAAGGATTTTGAAGCTAGAATTCTTTTGATTTTTTAATTTGATGCTAGAATTCTATTCCAATCAGAATAATATTCATTAACAACAAAAGAAGTACAGACCTGTACCACCAATATAACCTTTCTGAAAAAGTTACTTCAGGAAGTATCTAGTCAAAATAAGGAATTTTTTAAAATGTGGTCTACAAGAAACATGAGTAAGAAATCAAAGCTGTTAAGCTGATAGTTTATTCTAATGTCTGACAATGTGGTTGTGGAATTTTATCTTTTAAATCAATAAATAAAGATTTATTTTAATATCTCAAAAGGGATTCTTGAAATATAAGAGGCATAGAGTAAACAATTAATAATAATGTGTAATTTACCATATTGTTAATTTAATAATGCTTTTGAAGTGTGGATGATGAGAAGAGACACTAAGACATTGTAAAGGACAACTCTTGTTTTTCTTCTTTCGAGCAGGAGTCTCACTCTGTCACCGAGGCTGGAGTGCAGCAGTGAAATCTCGGCTGACTGCAACCTCTGCCTCCCAGGTTCAAGCAATTCTCCTGCTCCGTCTCCCGAGTAGCTGGGATTACAGGTACACACCACCAAGCCTGGCTAATTTTTGTATTTTAGTAGAGATGGGGTTTTCCCGTGTTGGCCGAGCTGGTCTTGAGCACCTGACCTCAGTTGATCCACCCACCTTGGCCTCCCAAAGTGCTGGGATTAGCACCGACCACTGTGCTCAGTTGGGATTTTTTTTATAATTGTATTGATGAAATATCCAATCATCAAGAAAATGTAATAATAGCCATTTGTTGCACACTTACATGAATAATTTCATTTAATCTCATAACAATTATGTGAGGTAATTGCTATCTTTTTTTGCCCCACTTGACAGATGAGGAAACTAAATCTTAGAAAGATTAAGGAATTACTCCACCCCTACATATTTTGTAAGGGAAAGAACCAAGATTTGAACCCAGGTACGCTAACACCAGAGTTCATGCTTTTGTTTTTTGTTTTCTGTTTTTGAGACAGTGTCTAACTCTGATTCCCAGGCTGGAGTGCAGTGGCATGAATACTGTTCACTGCAACCTCGACCTCATGGGCTCAAGCATCCTCGTACCTCAGCCTCCTGAGTAGCGCTGGGACTACAGGTACCAGCCGCTGCTCCTGATTAACTTTTTTATTTTTGAGAAGGCGGGTCAGACAAGGGTCTCAAACTCCTGGGCTCAAGCGATCCTCCTGCCTTCTTCTCCCAAAGTGTTGGGATTACAGGTATGAGCCACCTCACAGGGCCCAGAGTTTGTGCTCTGAATCACTGAGTGGCTGATTAACCATGAATCTGAATCAGATACATGGGCAGAAATACTGAAAAGAGTACATAAAGCAAAAAGCAGAAACTGAAAAAGTAGGAGAATTTTACAAAAGCACACAGAGTGGGAAATTTTAAAACACCTGTCTCAAAATTTAACAGGTCAGATATTTTTCAAGTCATAAAGACAATCTAAATAACAAAATTAACAAGATTGTTTTAACATATCTAGGTAGAATTTGAACAGGGAATTCCTTTTTTTCCAATCCTCACAGAACATATAAACAAATTGATTAAGTAATGAGTCTCAAAGTAAACCTTGATAAATTCAAACAATAGAAACTACACAGGCAATTTCAACAAATCAATAATAAAAGACAAATGACCAAATAGAAAAGTAGGCAAAGGATTGACGGGGACTTTTTTTACTAATGAGGATATATAAATGGCCAAAAATATATAAAAAGATGCTCCAACTTCACTAGCAAACACAGAACATGAAATCAAATCAACAAGATACGATTTCTCTTCACCCAACACATTGGGGAAAAAATAAAAAGGTAGACATCATTTGTTGGTAAGGAAATAAAAAGGGGATTTTTTAGAGTTCTAGTGTAATGCAAATTGGCATGCCATTTTAAAGAACAATTTAGGGTCAGGCGCAGTGACTCTTGTCTGCAATCCCAGCACTTTGGGAGGGGGAGGCAGGAGGATCACCTGAGGTCAGGAGTTGGAGACCAGCCCGGCCAAAATGGTAAAACCCCATCTCTACTAAAAATGCAAAGATTAGCCAGGCGTGGTGGTGCTCACCTATAATCCCAGCTATTTGGGAGGCTAAGGCAGAAGAATCGCTTGAACTCAGGAGGCAAAGGCTGCAGTGAGCCAAGATTGTGCCACTGCACTCCAGCCTGGGCAACAGAGTGAGACTCCATCTCAAAAAAATAAAAAATTTTAAAATTTTAAAAAGAACTACCCGTTATTAGCTTAAGCATATGTTAACGATGTCACACACCAATTCAGTGTGTAAATTCCACACGTGAGTTCTGATGCTGGCCCAGGCAGTGTGCGCCGCCGCAGCCTCTCGTCCTGCTGACTGCCAACTAAAAAGGTCTGGACAAAATACAAAAGCACTGCCTGACGATCCAGGAAATAACAAGCAGATTGGCAAGAGGGCCAAAAACTTGAAGAAAGACCCTGATGGGGTGAGTTTCCGGGGTTGTGTTAGCTTTGACCCGAGGGTGGCCTAAATCTGGATCTGCATAGCAGGTGCAGGCCACAAAATCTCCTAGAGAAGCCCATCTTCCTGAAGAGAGAATTGGCAAAAGGGGCCTCTTGTGAGTGACAGAATGTAGGGTATCTTTTTTTCTCCTTTCTCTCTTTTAACCTGTCCTGAGGGTGAGACAGTCAGAAAGCTACCCTTATGGTGGCAGGAGTGGTGGCACAGACACCCAAAACCCCCAAAGAAAACCCATCTTTCTTGCCAGATGAACCAGGAATGGGGGTATGATGGGGGAATCCCCCTTGCTTTTTCTCTTACTTTTCTCTCTGCATTACCCTGAGGGTGGCCAAAGCTATGTGGAACTAAACAACAGCTTCTCCTGGAGTTTTAGCCACCTGTGCTATTGCAGAAGCCAGAAGACTGATCTAAACACACCAATTAAAAAGACAAGACTGGCTAGGCGCAGCAGCTCACGGCTGTAATCCCAGAACTTTGGGAGGCCAAGGTGGATGGATCGCTTGAGGCCAGGAGTTTGAGACCAGCCTGGCCAACATGGCAAAACCGCATCTCTACTAAAAATACAAAAATTAGCCAGGCATGGTGATGCATGTGTGTAGCCCCAGCTACTTGGGAGGCTGAGCATGAGAATGGCTTGAACCCAGGAGGCGGAGGTTGCAGTGAGCCGAGATTGTGCCACTGCGCTCCAGCCTGGGTGATAGAACAAGACTCTGTCTAAAAAACAAAAGGACAACACTGTCAGATTAGAATGAACACACATATACACACATTTACGCAAGACCCAACTACATGCTCTCTACATGAAACCTGCTTTAATGTAATTACATATAGATTAAAAGTAAAATGATAGAAAAGTTTAAGCCATATAAATACTAATCAAAAGACAGCTGGAGTGGCTACATTAACATCAAAGTAGACTTCAAAACAAGAAATATTACCAGGGACAAAGAGAGATATTACATAATAATAAAAAGGTTAGCCGGGCGCGGTGGCTCAAGCCTGTAATCCCAGCACTTTGGGAGGCCGAGGCGGGTGGATCACGAAGTCAAGAGATCGAGACCATCCTGGTCAACATGGTGAAACCCCATCTCTACTAAAAATACAAAACATTATCTGGGCGTGGTGGCGCATGCCTGTAATCCCAGCTACTCAGGAGGTTGAGGCAGGAGAATTGCCTGAACCCAGGAGGCGGAGGTTGCAGTGAGCCGAGATCGCGCCATTGCCCTCCAGCCTGGGTAACAAGAGCGAAACTCCGTCTCAAAAAAAAAAAAAAAAAGGCTAAGGCCAGGTGCAGCGGCTCACACCTGTAATTCCAGCACTTTGGGAGGCTGAAGTGGGTGGATCGCTTGAGTCCAGGAACTCAAGACCAGCCGGGCCAACATGGTGAAACCCTATCTCTACTAAAAATACAAAAATTAGCCAGATGTGGTGGTATGTGCCTGTAATCTCAGCTACTTGGGAGGCTGAGGCATGAGAATCTCTTCAACCCAGGAAGCGGGAGGTTGCAGTGAGCCAAGATGGTGCCACTGCACTCCAGCCTGGGTGACAGAGCAAGGCTCTGTCTCAAAAAAAAAGGTTAATTCACCAAGAAGATATAAAAATCCTAAAGGTTTGTGCATATAACAACAGAGCTTTAAGAAGTATGAATCAAAAACTAAATAGAACTAAAATGAGAAATAGAGAAATCCACTATTATAATTGGTGAGTTTAGCACTCCAATAGAAAAAATAAACAAAAATTAGCAGGGATATGGAGGATCTGAACATCATTCTCAACCAATGTGGCCTAACTGATATTTATAGAATACTCTGTTAAACAAGAACAGAATGTACATTCTTTCAAGTGAGCATAAGACATTCATCAAGATAAACTGTATTCTGGGCCATAAAACAAATCTTAACACTTGTAAAAGAATAGAGAGAATATAACATCCTCTGACCATAACATAATTAAACCAAAAACCAATAACAGGAATCTATTTTTTTAAATCCTCAAATATTTTGAAATTAAATAACATATTTCTAAGTAACCCCTGGCTCAAAAATAAAGTCTCAAGGGAAACTTAGAAAATGTTTTGGGCCAGGCATGGTGGCTCGCACCTGTAATCTCAGCACTTTGGGAGGCTGTGGCGGGCAGATCACTTAAGGTCAGGAGTCTAAGACCAGCCTGACCAACATGGCGAAATCCCTTCTCTACTAAAAATACAAAAAATAGCAGGCATGGTGGCATGCACCTGTAATCCCAGCTATTTGCGAGGCTGAGGCAGGAGAATCACTTGAACCTGGGAGGTGGAGGTTGAAGTAAGCCAAGATTGAGATTGCGCCACTGCACTCCAGCCTGGGGGACAGAGCAATACTCCATTCACAAAAAGAAAATATTTTGAATTTAATGAAAATAAAAATACTTATATAAAATTTTGTGGGAAAATTGTGGTTGCCAGGGGCTACAGGAAAGGCAAAATAGGGAGTTGCTGTGCAATGGGTATAGAGTTTCAGTCACGCAAGATGAAAAAGTTCTAGAGATATCTTACACAACAATGGTTAGCAATATTGTACTGTTTTATGTATACATAAAATGTATTAATACTATAGATTTTAAGTTATGTGTGTGTGTGTTTTTAAAATTTTCTCCCTTCTTTTCCGATATATATGTGTTTTATTATAATAAAAAAGTTGTGTGATGCAGCTAAAACATTGCCTAGAGGGAAATTCATAGCATTAAGTATTTTTATCAGAAAACTAAATAAAGGTAGCAGACTGGGTACTGTGGCTTGTGCCTGTAATCCTAGCACTTTGAAAGGCCAAGGTGGGCAAATTGCTTGACCCCAGGAGTTCAAGACCAGCCTGGGCAACATGGCAAAACTCCATCTGTACAAAAAAATACAAAAATTAGCTGGACGTGGTAGAGCACACCTGTGGTCCCAGCTACACGGGAGCTGAGGCAGGAGCCTGTGCCCAGGGAGGTTAAGGCTGCAGTGAGCTGTAATCAGGCCACTGCACTCCAATCAAGGTGACAGAGGGAGACTCTGTCTCCAAAAAAGAGAGAAAGCTATCAAATGAAATATATAAGCTTCCATTTTGAGAAATTAAAGACCAAATTAAACTCAATACAAAAAAGAAAGAAACTTATTATGATCGTAAACAATGGAATCAATAACAGAAAAGAAATAGAGATAATCAATAAAATAAAAAGCTGAGCCGGGCAAGGTGGCTTACACCTATAATCCCAGCACTTTGGGAGGCCAAAGTGGGTGGATCACAAGGTCAGGAGTTCAAGACCAGCCTGGCAAGACAGTGAAACCCCATCTCTACCAAAAATACACACACACAAAAAAAAAATCAGACGGGCATGGTGGCGCGTGCCTGTAATCCCAGCTGCTCAGGAGGCTGAAGCAGAGAATTGCTTGAACCCAGGAGGCAGAGGTTGCAGTGAGCCGAGACTGAGCCATTGCACTCCAGCTTGGGCAACAAAGCAAGACTCCATCTCAAATAAATAAATATATAAGATAAAAAGCTGGTTCTTTCAAAAGATCAATAATATCAGAGTCCATGGGTTATTTTCACCCATACTTACTCTAATGACCTTAAACGATTTTATTAACAAAGAAGAAAGATTACAAATAAAGAAAGCAAGCATTCATCTCAAAAAGTTAGAAGAAAAATTTAAAAGTTGAAAGAACAAATTAATAAATATAAAAGTAGAAATTACTTAGGTTTAAATCCCAGCTCCACAGGTATTAGCTGTGTGCCCTTAAACAAGTCACTTACTGATTTTGTGATTCAATTCCTTTATTTGTAAAATTAGATAAAAATAGTCCCCAGGCCGGGCGCGGTGGCTCAAGCCTGTAATCCCAGCACTTTGGGAGGCCGAGGCGGGTGGATCACGAGCTCAAGAGATCGAGACCATCCTGGTCAATATGGTGAAACCCCGTCTCTATTAAAACTACAAAAAATTAGCTGGGCATGGTGGCGCGTGCCTGTAATCCCAGCTACTCAGGGGGCTGAGGCAGGAGAATTGCCTGAACCCAGGAGGCGGAGGTTGCGGTGAGCCGAGATCGCGCCATTGCACTCCAGCCTGGGTAACAAGAGCAAAACCCCGTCTCCAAAAAAAAAAAAAAGAAAAAAAAAAAAAAAAAAAAAAAATAGTCCCCAATTCATAGAGTTGTTAGGAAGATTAAATGAGTTAATATAGCTTAGAACAGTTCTTGGCACAGAGTAAACACTTTATAAATTTTTTTAAATTTAGTATGCTATTGTATTTCTCTACTTCTACTACTATTATATTTTTGACGATTCTGATGAAGAAATAAAAAGAAAATACAAAAATATGTCATGAGTAAGATGAAATCTTTTTTCCCTTTTCTTTTTCTTTCCTTTTCTTTTGTAGAGACAGGGTCTCACTCTGCTGACCAAGCTGGTCTCAAACTTTTAGTCTCAAGTGATCCTTCTGCCTCAGCCTCCCAAAGCACTGGGGTTCAGACATGAGCCACAGCACCCAGCCCTAAGATTAGACCTTTAAAAGAGAGGGACCCCGACATGGCGTGTCACACCTGTAATCCTAGCACTTTGGGAGGTCGAGGTGGGCAGAACATGAAGTCAAGAGATCGAGATCATCCTGGCCAACGTGTTGAAACTCCATCTTTACTAAAAATACAAAAATTAGCTGGGTATGGTGGAGCACGCCTGTAGTCCCAGGTACTTGGGAGGCTAAGGCAGGAGGGTCGCTTGAATCCAGGAGGCAGAGGTTGCAGTGAGCCAAGTTCGTGCCACTGCACTCCAGCCTAGTGACAGAGCGAGACTCCACTTCAAAAAAAAAAAAAAAAAAAAAAAAAAAGAGGGAAATATACAGAGGTTTTTTTAAAAAATGAAAGAGCGAAACTCCACTTCAAAAAAAAAAAAAATAACTTAAAATAGAGGGAAATATACAGAGGTTTTTTTAAAAAATCATAAGTTAAAATTTTTTATGCTAATAAATCTGAACTTCTCCCGGTAGACAGAATAAGTTCTTCAGCAAAATATAAATGATTCAAATTAACTCAATAATAAGAAACCAGAAATGACTGGTAATTTAACAAGTTTAAGGTATTTGTCAAAGGCCCCAGGCCAGATTTTACACATTAAGTAGCAAACATTTGAAAAACAGATATTGCTTAAATTCCTTAAAAAGTTTTCAAAGTACTAAAAAGCACTAAAATACATGGAAATTTCTCAACTCATTTTATGAATCTTGGATAATCCTGACACCAAAAGAAAACAAAGCAGAAGAAAGAAAACTGTTGAAAAATTTCATCTACATGCAAAAATCCAAAAAAAATGTGAGCAAACAGAATTGAGTAAAAAGAGTAGCACACTATTATCACTTATTCCTGGAAGCAAAGGGTAAGGTTGGTTTCCCTGCGGTGTGTGGGTTTTGGAGGTAAACTGCTGGATTTGCACCTGGCTTCTCTACTCACTAGGAATGAGCGGGGTGACCTGAGCAAGTGATGTCACCTCTCTGTGCTTGTTTTCCAGTTTGTAAAACAGAAATAATAATACATAAATCAGAGGGATGGGAGGATTACATTTAAATTATTCATTTGAGGAACTTAAGTATTTGGAACATAGCACTCAGTAAGGGTTAGCTGTAAGTAAACATTCAAAAAATAATTTCAAGGCCACACACGGTGGCTCATGCCTGTAATCTCAGCACTTTGGGAGGCCGAGGTGAGCAGATCACTTGAGGTCAGGAGTTTGAGACCAGCATAGCCAACATGGCAAAACCCCATCTCTACTAAAAAAAAAAAAAAAAAAAAAAAAAACCACACACACAAATGAACAGGGCGTGGTGGTACACACCTGTAACCCCAGCTACTCGGGACACTGAGGCAGGAGAATTGTTTGAACCCAGGAGCAGAGGTGACAATGAGCGGATCACACCATTGCACCCTAGCCTGGGCGACAGAGCAAGACTCCATCTTAAATAAATAAACAAATAATTCCAAAGCCCCTTAATGACGCAATTGGAAGTTGGCTTGAGTTCTTCACCCAGTCCAAGCGCTCAAACTGGAATTAAGTACATGTCTCGGTTTCTGAGTAGGGAGAGTGGAGAGACATGGAACAGAAGGCAAGGCAGGGCAGGAAACTCAGATTCAGGGAGCAGGACCCAGAGGCGAGTCCCTGTGTTCCTGGGATTCTTCCAGGCCAATCTCTGTATATTGGTTTGACAAAATTAGTACCACATAACCTAGGGGATTGTGGAATTGCCGCTCCTATCCTAGGAGTCTTAGCCAGCCGAAGCTCAGAATCTTCCCCACAGATATTTAAGTCACAGCCGCAAACAACCTCCAGGAGACAGCAATCTGCCGCTGAAGCAGGGACACATTAGATGCCACAACCAGGCAGACCCTGGGAGCACTGGGCCTGCTTGCCACTGGAACTTCTCCATCACATGCGATTCTCTGATCCTGTGGGATATTTTGAACCACACATAATGCATTGTAGTGGAGTTTCACTGTACTAATTTAAAAGAAGAAAATTGGCCGGGCATGGTGGCTCATGCCTATGATCCCAACATTTTGGGAGGCTAAGGCAAGTGGATTGCTTGAGGTCAGGAGTTCAAGACAAGACTAGGCAACATGGTGAAACCCTGTCTTTACTAAAACACAAAAAATTAGCTGGGCTTGGTGGAAGGCCCCTGTAATCCCAGCTACTTGGGAGGCTGAGGCAGGAGAATCGTTTGAACCCGGGAGGCAGAGGTTGTAGGGAGCCAAGAACGTAACACTGCACTCCAGCCTGGGCGACAGAGCAAGACTGTCTCGAAAAATAATCAGTCAATCAATCAATCAATGGAAGAGGAAAATTACTGACCATTTCCATAGACATTTAACAACCAACTGATCAAATTAACTTATATTTCTAATTTTAAAAAACTCTCAATAAACCAGGAATTGAAGAAAAGAGTCTTACCACTATAGAAAGTACCTCACTATTCACCCAACAATTCTTTTTCCAGAAATCACAGCAACATCTTACTTTGTGGTGAATTAGAACAGCAGTTCCCGTACTGCCTGCCCTGTAGAACACTACTTAACAGATGTTGAACAAGAAGGCGCAGCACGTAAATGTCAGTGGTCAAATTAGTTCAAGACATGTCACTTAGTATATCTCCTTCTTCGACATCCACAAGGCAAGTCAATGTCAAATTTTCTGATTATTGTTGAAGTAAAGAAACAAATTCATCTTTGTTTAACCCAGCATATTCTAAATTTATTTGGAACCAGAACACTTTTCGTCCTCGATACAACTATTAGCATCCTGTGATCTGTGTTCTTCAAATGCCAGTTTTGAAAATATCACATTAGGGTCTTTCTCTTCAAGGTAACAACATTTCAAGGGTGTCTACTATCACAGATGTCACTTGTCTTTATTCTAGAGGTGCCAGCCATGTGAATAAGATAACCCATGGCATGGCAGGGACAAAATCCTCATTCTTTATAGACAAGGTGTTTGTTCACCCTGAGAAGTCAAAAGAATAAACTGAAAACCTGTAAGAACTAGTCACAGCATTGACTATAGAGGCCGACACAAGGTGATAAATATAACAAGATCAATGCCCGTTCTCTACACCAGCAATAACAGGTTCAAATGCATCAGGGGAACAAAAAAGAACACACTTAGCAAAATAATGTGCAAAGATATACTCCGCAGTTGGCTGATAGGCATTAAAGACAAGGTTTGAATCCATGGAGAAATTGATCTTGCTCTTGAACTGTATTGTCAAAGTGTCAATCCTCCTGCAAATAATCTATAAATTTGATATGATTTCAATGAAAATCTCCACGGGAATTTTTTATCTTGGGAGACTGATTCTACAGTTCATCTGGTGCAATGATTGCACAGAAGTGTCAAGAAATTTGAGAAGTGAAAAGAGAGTAATGGGGGGCTTGTCTTACAAAGTCAAATACTATAAAACCAAACGAATTCAAATGCTCCCGGACAATCTGGCAAATAGACGTCTAAGAGAGCTTTCAGAAAGGGCACAGAAATCAAACAGCCATGTCTCGGTGATGGTCTTAGGAGTTGCAAAGAGTAGAAACCACCCATTCAGGATAGCGTAGTCAAAAACAGGGACTTTGAGGAGAATGTTAGATTATCTCACAGACTCCAAGGAAAAACTGGACAGCCAGACTCCAGAGTGGGCAGGAGCCAGGACCACACTGAGGTGTCAGCAACACGAGCATGGGTCCTTCAGGGGACAAGCCTCTGTCCTGCAGTCCCTGTGTCCATCTCCTCTCCTTCCATCTGTGTTTCTTTTATTTTTTTTGAGACGGAGTCTCGCTCTGTCACCCAGGCTGGAGTGCAGTGGTTCAGTCTCACCTCACTGCAACCTTCGCTTCCTGGGTTCAAGAGATTCTCCCACCTCAGCCTCCCAAGTAGCTGGGATTACAGGCACCTGCCACCATGCCCGGCTAATTTTTGTGTTTTTAGTAGAGATGGGGTTTCGCCTTAGAACACATCAAGCTCCGCCCTTCTATAACAAATCTTATTCCACTAGAACTAAGGAGTAAGATTTGATACAGAAGAGCGGAGCTTTGGAAGTGTCTCAGCTCAGACTGCTATAACAAATTACCATAGACTGGATGGTTTCAACAACATTTATTTCATTTCTTTTCTTTTCTTTTCTTTTCTTTTCTTTTTTAGATGGGGTTTCACCACGTTGGCCAGGCTGGTCTTCAACTCCTGACCTCAGGTGACCCACCCTCCTCGGCCTCCCAAAGTGCTGGGATTATAGGCGTGAGCCACGGCTCCCAGCCCTCCTCCTGTTTTTATGAGGCCTTAATCCTGTAATGAGGGCCCCACCCTCATGACCTAATCTAATCCTAATTACCTTTCCAAGCCCTCTTTCCAAGGTTACCTTACAGAGAGCAGGTGGAATGAGAAGCAAAGACACCACAAGGCAGACGCCTGGAGAACAACAGGCCTGAAGGGCGCCCAGCGTGAAGAAGGCGGACCACTGAGAAATTCACCATTACCGAAGCATTCATGTTGAGGTCGTGGCCAGCTTTTTGTTATTCTTGTTAGTTGTTTTGCTTTGTCTTTTTATTGCTAGGATAAACACTGCTGCCATGACTATCTTTGGGCAAAAAGCCTTTTTTGTGCATAGGATTATTTTCTCAGGGTAGATTCTTAGAAGTGGGTTAACTAGGTTCAAGGGTAACACCATTTGTGACTATCGATGTATTCTGCTATGTTGCCTTCCAAACGGTTATCCATGTGTGGATGTGGGTGTGCTGTCTTTTTTTTTTTTTTTTTTTTTTTTGAGAGGGAGTCTTGCTCTTTCACCCAGGCTGGAGCACAATAGCACAGTCTCGGCTCACTGCAACCTCCACCTCTCAGGTTCAAATGATTCTTCTGCCTCAGCCTCCCAATTAGCTGGGATTACAGGCGCCTGCCACCATGCCTGGCTAATTTTTGTATTTTTAGTAGAGACAGGGTTTCACCATGTTGGCCAGGCTGGTTTTGAACTGCTGACCTCATGTGATCCGCTGGTTTTGGACTCCCAAAGTGCTGGGATTACAGGCTTGAGCCAACGTGCCCAGCCAGGCTTGTTCTTTTTAATCTGTGTTAATTTGATAGGAAAGGAAAAAAGGAAGAAGGGAGGGAGGGAGGGAAGGTAGGAGAGAAGGAAGGGAGGGAGGGAGGGGGGAAGGAGGGAAGAAAGGGACAGAGGGAGGGAAGGAAGGAAGAAAGGGAGGGAGGGAGGGAGGGAGGGAGGAAGGAAGGAAGGAAGACAAGATTGGAGAGGGGGTTCCTTTCACATGCAGACCCAGGTTTATCTGCACACATTCCTGGAATCCTGACCCTGAACCATCTCCATGGAGCCCTGGCTTTGGCCTCCTTCCTGGAGGATGATCGGTCCCCCTCCTGGAGCTGAGGGAGGGCGAAGAATTGATGGCAGGCTTCCAAATTCCAGGAGAAGCTCTCCCTGCTGGGGATCAGTGCCTGGGTCTTCTTCCTGCCTCTCTGTTGCCTCCAGAGCTGGTGAGCAGGGCCCCGCCCAAACCCAGGGGGACACTCCAGCATCCCTGAAGCTCTGTCTCCACCCCCGCCTCGCAGGCTCAGACCACTCACCTGTCCTGGACCAGCTGCAACAGCGCCACCTCCAGGTCATCCCGGAGAAATGTATTTTCAGAACCCCATAGTGCACCCGGATAGCCTGGGAGGTGGGTGGCAGGGGCCAGGCTGACACTGCAAGCCGGTAGCCTCGGGGAGCTCACCTCTCCTCCCTGAGCCCCACTGTAAAATGAGGATGTAACCCCTCAAGGCAGGGCTGTGAGGATAGTGAGATAGCCACACTACACACCTGGAACACACCTGGCCCAGCAGGAGCCCAGTAACCAATTCTGCTACAGTTTGATGACATACTTGTTGACCTAGTTTGGAAAATCCCCAAACATTCAACAATTTCTGAGCCTTATAAAAAGCACATGAGAGTCCTCAGCCCCTCTTCTTTCCTTTGTCGTGTTGGACCTCAGATGCCCGGAACTAGGTCAATCACGACCGTCAGCTCAGCTTACAATCGCTATAGACCACACGTGGGGCCTCTGGTGTATTTCTTTTGTTTTTGATTCTTTCACCCACTTTCTCCCACCCACTCCCGTCTCTCTCCCTCTACCGCAGGCAAGCATTCTTCTGTCCTTGATGTGTGCGTGTATCCATGAAATCATATTGCAGCATTCATAAGCTGTATTTGCAGAACACTTTGTTTAGCATTACTTTTTTTCTTTTTTCTTTTTTTGAGATGGAGCCTCGCTCTGTCACCAGGCTGGAGTGCAGTGGCGCGATCTCAGCTCACTGCAACCTCCGCCTCCCGGGTTCAAAAGATTCTCCTGCCTCGGCCCCCTGAGTAGCTGGGACTACAGGTGCTCGCCATCATGCCCAGCTAATTTTTGTACTTTTAGTAGAGACGGGGTTTCACTGTGTTGGCCAGGATGGTCTCAATCTCTTGACCTCATGATCTGCCCGCCTCAGCCTCCCAAAGTGCTGGGATTACAGGTGTGAGCCCCCATGCCCGGCCCTGGCATTACATTTTCACCATCTTCCTCAGCTAAAATGGATCATTCTCATTTATTCCATTGAGCTGCGGCGTGGGGTTCCATTACCTGCCTCTGTTAGCGGTAACCTACCCACTCCTTTATGAGCAGGCACTTTGATTGTTTCTATCCCTTGGCCAGTACAAATAAATGCTTTCAGGAATATCCTCAGGCAAGTGTCTTTGTCTACTTGTGTGCGAGTTGCTCTGGGTGTGTATCTAGAAGTGGAATTGGCTGGGCATGGGTTGCATACTCTCAACAATGGCCGCACTGGTTCACTCTCCAGTGAACTGTGGACCAACTAGGACCAGAGTTCCTGAACCTCGTGTCCTCACCAGCAGAAGCCTATCTGATGGGGATCAAATGAGTTTCTCATCACCTCTCTCTCTTTTTCTGTCCTAGCTGTTCCTCTCTTGGAGGTGCAGCAGAAGGAACTGATGAGGTTTCCTATACTCAAGGTACTTGGTTTTATATATATTTAAAAATATATATATATAATATATATATTTTTAGACTGAGTCTTGCTCTGTCGCCCAGGCTGGAGTGCAGTGACATGATCTGGGCTCACTGCAACCTCTGCCTCCTGGGTCCAAGCAATTCTCTTGCCTTAGCCTCCCAAGTAGCTGGGATTACAGGCGCACACCACCACTCTCGACTAACTTTTGTATTTTTAGAGATGAGGTTTCACTATGTTGGTCAGGCTGGTCTCAAACTCCTGGCCTCGTGATCTGCCCACCTCGGGCTCCCAAAGTACTGGGATTACAGGTGTCAGTCACCATGCCGGGTTCGGTTATCATTTAACACAAGTGGCGCCAACTGCTGATGCACCTCCTCATGCCCCATCATAACATCCATGTGCTGTGCTCCATTAAGGAGGTGATACGGGCACTAACTTGGCTATAGCCAGCTGGACAAGGGACGGCGCATAGGTCTAAAGACAAACCAAGGTGCATGGCTGGTCCCAAGATGGCCCCTCCAACTCCACTCATGCCAAAGGTGCCAATCAACCCATAAAATGCAAATGCATCAGCCTGGATCACATCACAAAACCCTGTATCTACAAAAAATGAGCTGGGCGTAGTGGCACACACCTCTCGTCCCAGCTGTTTGGCTTGGCGGGCTGACGTGGGAGGATCGCTTGAGCCCAGGAGGTTGAGGCTGCAGTGAGCCGAGATCATGCCACTGCACTCCAGCCTGGGTGACAGAGTGAGACCCCGTCTCCAAACAACAGCAAAACAATGACACAACATGAAAACCAAAAATCGAACGCAGTTTGCTTGCTCACCACCTGTCTCCAGGAAGTAGAAACAGGCAACAAAAAACAGGAATGCGATTGATTTGGTTTGGGCTCCTGTCCTGAGCCACTGTTAGCAATCTTCTTTGTTGTCTAAGAGGCAGGAGGGGCCACTGTGGTGTAGGACAAACTAGGGTCTGAGACTGGGTGGCCCTGTCCCCTTCAAGCTCCAAATCCCTGGTGCTTTTGCATATAGCATATGCATATAGCTTTTGCATATGACCTCAGGGTCGTAAGCTCTGGAGTCAGAATGTCCTGGGTTCAAATATCGTCTTAGCCACCTGGCAGAGCTGTTGTAAATGACAAAGACTCAGTATATGCCCAGAGCTTAGCAGGGCCCCAAGCACATACTAAAGCCTCAAAAGCGGCAATCTATTACCATTAACAACCCATAACATAGGAGGTACATTCTCCATCTTATGAATAATAAAAATGATTCCCAGAGAGGCTGATTAGCTTGTAGGAAAACAGAATTCAAACCCAGGTCTGGGCTGGCATGGTGGCTCACCCCTGTAATCCCAGCACTTTGGGAGGCCAAAGTGGGTGGATCACTTGAGGTCAGGAGTTGGAGACCAGCCCGGCCAAAATGGTAAAACCCCATCTCTACTAAAAATACAAAGATTAGCCAGGCGTGGTGGTGCTCACCTATAATCCCAGCTATTTGGAAGGCTGAGGCAGGAGAATCGCTTGATCTCAGGAGGCAAAAAGTCTGCAGTGAGCCAAGATCGTGCCACTGCACTCCAGCCTGGGTGACAGAGCAAGACTCCATCTCAAAAAAAAAAAGGCCAGGCACAGTGGCTCACGACTGAGGCAGGCAGATCATGAGGTCAGGAGTTTGAGACCAACCTGGCCAACATAATGAAACCCCATCTCTACTAAAAATACAAAAATTAGCTGGGTGTGGTGGTGGGCGCCTATAATCCCAGCTCTTCGGGAGGCTGAGGCAAGAGAACTGCTTGAACTCGGGAAGTGGAGGTTGCAGTGAGCTGAGATCACACCATTGCACTCCAGCCTGGGCAACAGGGTGAGACTCCTAAAAAAAAAAAAAGAAAGAAAGAAAAGAAAAAAGAATCTTGGGCAGCCTGATTTCATTGACTTCCATCCCCTGCCAGCGGCTGCGCTGAGTCGAGTGCTAGACGCCTCCATAGAGCTCCAGGTCCTTGTCTTAGGGTGGGGAGGCCAGGCCTCCTTGGCAGGGATCCCTCAGGGAGTGGGAGGATCAGGGCAAACCTGGGTCCAGGCCGGGATACAAGAGGCTCCCAGGTGATGGGGAAGGGGGCGGCCTGGCCCTTCTCCAAGCACATTTAGAGCCAACCCAAGGGAAACCCCGATTCTGTCAGTGCCAGCACGCCTGGGGCACAAGCATCGGAGATATTAAATATTAAACACGTCGGCTGCCTTCCAAGCTTGGTAATTAAAACTCTTATTTCATATTTTACGCAGGATGGACGGGGAGGTCACAGTCTGCTCTAAGAGGGGTCATAGTTCCTTGTTCACAGATGACGAGGGTCTTCCGAAAAAAACCTCCTCTCACTTGGAACCCTCCTGCCCTATTTATAAAGTGATTTCCTGGGAAGGAGGCCAGGGACTGGAGGAGATCGGGGAGATCTCCGGGGTGTAAGGCCGCAATCAGGGATCCCAGCAGGGTCTCGGGCTTTCTTTCTGCTTCTCCAAAATGGGTCTGGGTTCCCAGGACGTGGCCGAGGGAGCCTCGCCCCTGCTGGAAGGGCAGCCTCGGAGCTGGAGATGGCAAACGGGAGGGAACAGGGGCGGCCCGGGGGAGGGCGTCTTCCCTTAGCTTCTAGCGCCATCTGCTGGCCGTGGGCTGAACTGCCGCTCCCCCGGAGGCCAGCTAGAGACCAATTTTGAGCTCTGAGCAGGGAGGGAGAGGAGAGGTTCCAGGAATATCAGACCTAGATCTTCCAGAAACATTCCAACGCCACACTTTAGGTTTTTCAATTGTTCACTCAGTCATTCTCCCGGGGTCTAGAGAGAAATCGGACTCAGACTCGGATCCTTGGGGACCTACCCCAGCATGATAACCCAGGTGTGCCTGGGGCCCATGGGGGCTCGCCTGCATTCACTGTGTGCCGAGCACTGGCCTTCATCACTGACATTTATTTGTTGTTTTTTTTTTTTTTTTTTTGAGAGTCTTGCTCTGTCGCCAGGTTGGAGTGCAGTGGGGCAATCTCAGCTCACTGCAACCTCTGCCTCCCAGGTTCAAGCGATCCACCTGTCTCAGCCTCCCAAGTAGCTGGGACTACAGGTGTGCACCACCACGTCCAGCTAATTTTTTGTATTTTTAGTAGAGACGGGGTTTCACCATGTTGGCCAGACTGGTCTTGAACTCCTGACCTCAAGTGATCCGCCCGCCTAGGCCTCCCAAAGTGCTGGGATTACAGATGTAAGCCACCGTGCTCGGCCAACCAATTTCTTTCTGACTTTAGCTCCTTGAGAGGTTGTTCCTCTCCTTGCCCAAGCAGCTTTTCTCTCCCTAAGTAACAAGGAGCTTTTCTCTCCTTAAGGTCCCTGGGGGTCCTGTTCCCTTTACTTCTCCTCTAATTAAAAGTTCTCCGTGTCATGGGAACGTCTCACAGAGGCATGTCCTGACCGCCCTCTCTAAGGTGCACCTGCCCTGCCATTTTCTACCCCAGTCCATTGTTTCATTTTCTTCATTGAAAGTATTGTCACTTGCAACAACTGCTTTTATTTGCTCCCTTTTCTTAAAAAAAAAAAAATTGCCTTCCCAACTAGAATGTAAATTATGAGCAGGCAGGGAGCACATCATTTTGTTCATTATCGCCCCAGACCTGGCACAGAGTAGGTGCCAAATAAATATTTGTGGAATGAATGAAAAAGCGCAGTGCTAGAGCAATGGCAGGGTGCCCTGGAAGCAAAGAGGAGGGGCCCAAAACTGAGATATGGGGGGCCAGGGAAGCATTCCAGAGGCAGTGGCATGTGTAGCAAGACATGAAAAGCTGAACAGGAGTATCTCGGCAAAAAGATAAAACCAGGAGGAGGATCCCAGACAAAAGGATTAGCAGGTGAAAGGGTTGTGAGGTAGGAGGATGCTTGACACATTCCAGGAACTAACCATGGAAAGAAACCCAGTATGAGGGGGCCGGGCACGGTGGCTCACGCCTGCAATCCCAGCACTTTGGGAGGCTAAGGCAGGCAGATCACTTGAGATCAGGAGCTCAAGACCAGCGGCCAACATAGTGAAACCCTGTCTCTACTAAAATACAAAAATCAGCCGGGCGTGGTGGCGGGTACCTGTAGTCCCAGCTACTCAGGAGGCTGAGGCAGGAGAATGGCTTGAACCTGGGAGGTGGAGGTTGCAGTGGGCCGAGATGGTACCACTGCACTCCAGCCTGGTGACAGAGCGAGACTCCATCTCAAAAAAAAACAAAAAAAGAAAGAAAGAAAGGGAAAAAAAGAGAGAGAGAGGAAAAGAAAGCCAGTGTGAGGGAAAAGGAGTGAGAATGGGGAGGGTCCAAGACAAGACTGCAGCAGGTCCGGGGCTGCTGGATTTGAACCTGCAGCTTTAGGGCATGGGAACCATGGAGAGATGACAGGTAGGGAGGAACATAAACAGATTGTGTTTTTAAAATAACAACTCTGGGCCAGGCACGGTGGCTCATGCCTGTAATCAGCACTTTGGGAGGCCAAGGCAGATGGATCATGAGGTCAGGAGTTTGAAACCAGCCTGACCAATATGGTGAAATCCCCCGTCTCTACTAAAAATACAAAAATTAGCTGGGCATGGTGGCGGGCACCTGTAATCCCAGCTACTCGGGAGGCTGAGGCAGGAAAATCGCTTGAACCTGGGAGGCAGAGGTTGCAGTGAGCCAAGATTGTGCCACTGCACTCCAGCCTGGGCAATACAGCAAGACTGTCTCAAAAAAATAAATAATTAAAAAATAAAATAACCACTCGGGCTGTACGGTGAAGCATCGCAGCGTAAGGAGCAGGGTAGGGGAAGGCTGGAGTCAGGGAGACCAATTAGGAAGCGGCTGTAGTCAGGTGAGAGAGGATGGGGTTGGGGAGGGGTTCCTGAAGTAGGGAAGAGGAGACAGGAGTGGAGATAGTGGATGGACGTGGAGATAGAAGCTGGAAGTAGAGCCCAAGAAGCATCAGTGGCTCACATTCCTGCAACACTGGACATCTGGAGGTGACATTCACTAAAATGACGCCCACACCTCTTCCACCACATCTCACTGGCCAAGAGCAGTCAAGGGCGGGAGCATTCTCCACCTTTGGTGGGAAAGACCACAGTTACATGGCAAGGAATGCGCATGCGCGGGGAGGGGGGCGGGCTGAAGAATCAGGGCCAACGAAGCACAGGTTTTTGGTTTTTGGTTTTTGTTTTTAGACAGATTCTTGCTCTGTTGCCCAGGCTGGAGTGCAGTGGCACGATCTCAGCTTACTACAACCTCCACCTCTCAGGTTCAAGCAATTCTCCTGCCTCAGCCTCCTGAGTAGCTATGACTACAGGCATGAACCACCACACCCTGGCTAACTTTTTTTTTTTTTTTTTTTAATAGAGACAGGGTTTCACCATGTTGGCCAGGCTGGTCTCAAACTCCTGACCTCAAGTGATCTGCTCGCCTCAGCCTTCCAAAGTGCTGGGATTACAAGTGTGAGCCACTGTGCCCAGCCAGAGCACAGTTTTCTTCCTAGTAATGGACAGTGTCCAGAGAGAAAATGATGTTTAAGAAGCCACCTTCCCCTCGCGCACCCTTGCCCTGGTGATAGAGGAGTCTTGCTTGCTGGTTCAGCTCCTGGCCGCCCTTCTCTTGTGGAGATTCTGGGTGAATGGTGAATCTCACATAACGAAGCTAGAAGGGCTCAGTTAATCTATATAAAAAAGACCTGAGAGTGAGGGCAGGTTCGGGAGAGAAAACTGCTTGGGCAAGGAGAAGGAATACTGCCTGGCTCCCAGCAGCTCCGTGGGCCTCATTCCAGCCCTTCCTAAGGTCTTGCCAAATTCCCAGCATTAGTTCCTTTTAATACGCCATCAGAGGAGACTAGGCTGAGAGGGATGAGACCTGGCATACATTTTTTTAAAAACACTCTGGCCAAGAATAGCTGAGATGCTTTCAAGGGCAACAGGTAGCAAGTGTTAGGCCATCCTCATCACAATGCTCTAGTCATTAAAACAGCGTGGTTTCAGCACAAAGACAGACACACAAAGACCAATAGAGGGGAAAGGTGAACCCAGAATCAGACTCTCAAACACACAGGCACATGATACCTGACAGAGGTGGCCCACAGAGCAGTGGGAAACAGAAAGAGTCTTCAATAAGTAATTCTGGGACAAAATTGAGTACCCACGTGGAAAATAAGAAACGGACCTCTACCTCTGCCATATGCAACAACACGCATTGCCTGCAGGTCTCCCGGAGGGTCTGGAACCAGGCACTGGAGAGCTATCGGGACCGTGGCAGCTCCTCCGTCCCCAGCCCTTCTCCTCCTCCCCTCCTGATGTTTACAGAGCGCATTTTAGACACTGGGCACTGTGCTAAGGGCTTCTTTGCATTCCCATTGAGTCTCCACAACATTCCTCTGAAGCCAGTGTTATGATCCCATTTTACAGCTGAGGAAACTGAGGCTCAGAGATTCAGTCATTTACCCAAGGGTATATAAACCATAGGATCAGCAAGGCACAGTGGCTCACACCTGTAATCCCAGCACTTTGAGAGGCAGATCACAAGGTCAAGAGATTGAGACCATCCTAGCCAACATGGTGAAACCCCATCTCTACTAAAAATACAAAAAAATTAGCTGAGCATGGTGACACCTGCCTGTAGTCCCAGCTACTCTGGGAGGCTGAGGCAGGAGAATCGCTTGAACCCAGGAGGCAGAGGTTTCAGTGAGCTGAGACTGTGCCACTGCACTCCAGCCTGGGCAACAGAGCGAGACTCCATCTCAAAAATAAATAAATAAATAAATAAAAGGATGTAGTGTTGGGATTTGAACCCAAATAGGCCAGTTCCAAAGCCTACTGTGTTACAGCACCTGATATGGTTTGGCTGTGTCCCCACCCAAATCTCTACTTGAATTGTACCTCCCAGAATTCCCACATGTGGGAGGAACCCAGGGGGAGGTAATTGAATCATGGGGGCCAGTCTTTCCTGTGCTGTTCTCGTGATAGTGAATAAGTCTCATGAGATCTGATGGGTTTATCAGGGATTTCCGCTTTTGCTTCCTCCTCATTTTCTCTTGCCACCACCATGTAAGAAGTGCCTTTTGCCTCCCACAGTGATTCTGACGCCTCCCCAGCCATGTGGAGCTGTAAGTCCAATTAAACCTCTTTTTCTTCCCAGTCTCAGGTATGTCTTTATCAGCAGTGTGAAAATGGACGAATGCAGCACCCCTTCTGGAAACAGAAGTTTAATGTGACAGGGGTCTGTGGTATTGGGGTTGGGGGTGCTTGTGATGTGGAGTCTGGAAGGTGAAAGAGAGAGGTGGGAGGAGTGCCTGGAGAAGGGGGTAGAAACAGGCCATCGAGGGCATAGAATGCCAACCAGGAAGCTGCCCCTCCCTCTCCAGGTAGGAAAAAGTGGGAGGGTTGAAAAACGAGAGAGTCACACTGGCTTCTCCAATGCAGTTCCCCTCATCACCAGACTATCCCAGGACTCCAGGCCAGCAGTTCTGTAAGAGAACTGTTCAGACACAGGCTGCTCCCTGCCAGCCTTCATCCTTGTCTCTTAGGCCTTAGAAGTGACCCAGTTACATCTTCCCCTCTGTCATGCCAGAATCTGGCCTCACTGGATGCCACATCAGGATGAAGGGGAGAACCAGGAAGTAGGCCAGCCAAAGCAGTTAGAATGTTCTGATTGTTAAAAAAAAAAAAAAAAAAGAAAGAAAGAAAGAAAAGAAAAGAAAGGAAACCTACATGGATTGGCTAATGCCCTAAAGTAAGAATTTGATGTTTCAAATACTGAAAATCAGAAATGCCACCAGCACCTTGGAGGACCTGGAATAAATAAATATAAATCCAGCACTAGGCCAGGCATGGTGGCTCACACCTGTAATCCTAGTACTTTGGGAAGCTGAGGCAGGCAGGTTGCCTGAGCTCAGGAGTTCAAGACCAGCCTGGGCGATACAGTGAAACCCTGTCTCTACTAAACTGAAAAATTAGCCGGGCATGGTGGCGTGTGCCTGTAGTCCCAGCTACTCGGGAGGCTAGAGAATTGCTTGAACCCATGAGGTGGAGGTGCAGTGAGCTGAGATCACACCATTGCACTCCAGCCTGGGCAACAGAGTGAGACTCCATCTCCAAAAAAAAAAAAAAAAAAGCAGGCAGGTAAAAAAATTTTGAAAAAAAAAAAAAGGAAAAAAAAACAAAAAAACACAAAAGGCAGCACTTTGGGAGGCTGAGATGGAAGGATTGCTTAAGGCAGGGAGTTTGAGACCAGCCTGGGAAACATAGTGAGACCCCCCCCAACAAATAAAATTGTTAAATTAAACAAAATAAAGCCACAGTGAGATACATTGTACCCACTAGGGTGGCTATAATCAGAAAGACAGGCAGTAACAAGTGTTGGAGAGGATGTGGAGAAATTACAAATTTTGTATTAATACACTGCTGGTGAGAATCAAAACTGCAGCAGCCACATGGAAAACAGTTTGGCACTGCCTCAAAAAGTGAAACATGCCGTTATCATATGACTCAAGAATTTTACATCTAGGTGTATGCCCAGGAGATTGGAAAACATATGATATCCACACAAAAATTCGCACATGAATTTTCATGGCAGCATTGTTTATAATAGCCAAAAAATGGAAGCGATCCAAATGCCTAGAATATTCCTCAGCTCTGAAAAGGAAGCACTGATACATGTGACAACAGGGACAAGTCTTAGAAGCATGCTAAATGCGGCCATGTGCGGTGGCTCATGCCTGTAATCCCAGCACTTTGGGAGCCCGAGGCAGGTGGATCACGAGGTCAGGAGATCAAGACTATCCTGGCCAACATGGTGAAACCCCATCTCTACTTAAAAAAAAAAATACAAAAATTATCTGGGCATGGTGGCATGTGCCTGTGATCCCAGCTACTCAGGAGGCTGAGCAGGAGAATCACTTGAACCCTAGAGAAGGCATAGGTTGTAGTTAGCTGAGATCATGCCGCTGCACTCCAGCCTGGCAACAGAGCGAGAATCTGTCTCAAAAAATAAAATAAAATAAAATAAACAAAGAAAAGCAACATGCTAAGTGAAAGAAGCCAGACACAAAAGGCCACATACCGAATGCTTCTATTTATATGAAATGTCCAGAAGAGGCAAATCCGAACAGAAAATAGATTCGTGGTTTCCAGCAGCTCGAGGGAGGAAAGAGTGGGAAGGGACTGGGTACAGGATTTCTTTTGGGTGGTGACAATGGTATGGAATTAGAGAGTGGTGATGGTTGCACAACTTTATGAAGATGCTAAAAACCACTGAACTGTACACTTTAAAAGGGTGAAGCTTGTGGTATGTGAAATCATGTATCGATCCTAAAAAAATAAAACCTGCAGTGGCTCCCCTGACCCCGGGGACCTTTCATGGTCTAGCCCCTGCCTACCCTGCAACCTCACCCTGTGCTACTCCTTCTATTGCTCAGAGGAGCAGGACGTTAGGATTTGTCTTGAGATTGTGGAAGCTGAGTAAGCAGTGTTTTTGTCTGTTGCCCTGCGTCTAAATGTGTGCACTGCAACAGCACCTGACTAAGCAAAACCAAGGCTGCTGCTTGGTCTCCACCTTCCTGACTCATACAAATACCTCTTGAAGCCAAACCCTGACCCAGAGCCACACAGGGAAGGGCATTCTGGGACATGAAGTTCCAGCTTAGCTAAACGGACACGGTACCAAGCCACCGGGGCTCTTCTCACATGCTGTTTCCCTGCCCAGAGCATGGTCCCCGCTTCCCTTTTTACCTACACATTCCTACTCCTTCTCTGAATCTCAGCTACCCTCGAGAAAGCTCTCTGGCCCTTGCTCTATTCTTGGATGGGCTCCTCCTCCAATCTTCTCTGGCTTTTTGAGGTCCGACATGTGCAGTTGTGGAGGCTGTGCAGAACTCTAGGAGCACCGTTCACACTCCTAGTCATCAGAGTCATCACACACACATCCTTACATGACTTTCCACATGGAGGATGGTAAAGTGACTAACACTGCAGGCATCTTTTTCTAACACAGGTGTTCATAGGTTGTCCCAGTGCTGACTGTATTCCCTTTGTTTCAGGGATTGGAGGCACCTGGGTACCAGGCTCTTTCCCTTCCTAGACTCTGAGCCCCATCTGTCAAGAATCATGTCAGAACAGCTCAATATGGGGTCCCCAGCATTTAGCCTCTAGAGGGTCCAGCCCTATAGGGTTCTGTGAGCCCCTCCCTGCTGGTGCAGAGACGAGAAACTGTAGAAATAAAAGACACAGACACAGAGATACAGAAAAGAGTTTGGGCTTGGAGGCCCATGGCCAACCAAAGCGTGGAGACCTACAGTGGCACCAAGTGCCTGGACACTCTGACTTTTATTGAGTACAAAGCAGTGGGCAGGGAAGGTAGGATGAGGTAATGGTGGTCAGTGATAGGATCAGGTAAATCACGTGTCTTGAAGATAGGGACCCAAGACTTTCAAGTAGCCAAGGCGAGGAGAAAACCTAATGCATTAGCGCTCTTTGCATATTTGTCAGAAATATCAAGGACACTAACCTGATGTTACTATTATTAATTCTTATCTTTTAAGGAAAAGAGAAACCAGGTGCAGAAACAGGGCATGAAAGTAGACATGGAACGTGACCACCGAAGCGCAGCATCACATAGAGACAGTTAAGACCCTAGATGTCTGCGGGCCTCCCTGACATCCGTCACGCCTTGCCACAAGGGCTTGGAGAAGCGGAGTTTTCTCCTAATTTCCCTAGGAAGGAGATGTCTCGGTCATTTTGCATGTCTCCTTCCCTAGCTGGCTAAACATCAGGCACTTTCACAGCACTGGCGCTGCCGCACAGCCAAGGCGCCCTCCAGCAGCCCTTATGCGAGTGTGACACAGGGCTTAGAGCATCTTGCCTTAGGATCACTTTATTCACAATGTCACCTCAGTTCCATGCTTCATAACCTGATAGTCATGAGTAAAATGAAAGGTAATATTGAGTATATATTTTTATAAGTAACTATAAGATTATATATGATTATACAAAGGAATAACTATGTGCCTACATTTCTAATTCATCAATATTTATATGGGAACAGGCTGAGGCTTCAGACCCTTGCCATGGCAAGGGATTTCCCCCCTACAAGCCTCAGGGCTGGCACACAGCAGATGACGTCCATAAAACAAAGGAATGAGTGAATCTCTGAAGGATGAGAGAGGAGTGGCAGGAGAGAGTGCAGGAGGATGGGTGAGCCGGGGGCTTCAGGAATGGGGCTGGAGGCAGAAAGACAAGACAGCACAGCAAGGTAGCTCAGACTGTAGATTCAGGAGCCAGACCCTCATCCCTACCACTTACCAGCTGTGTGACCTTCAGTAAGTTACTTCACCTCTCTGTGCCTCAATTTGTTGATCTGTAAAAACAGAGCTAAGAATAGCACCTCCCTCGAGGGGTTATAACAGAATTCACTGAACTAATACTTGCAAAATCTATACATAGGAGTACACAAGTGTTCATTAAAGAAATATATATATGCATGCATATGTACATACACAAACAAATGAATGGGCAAATACAACAAAGGAAAGATGAATAGTTTTGTTTCTCTTTCAAAGCCAGGACAAAATGCAGCAGAAGGTGGTACTAGGGCTCCTTATTCAGTGGCGGGAAGGCAGTGTAGCGCTTCGGCTCTGAAAGTACGTAGATTTAAGAGCATCAAGACAAATGCCCCGGCTGGCAAGAACATCTAGATTAGAAGGTATTGCGTTAGTGAACTGTTAGTTAAGGAATTATAGCTCTTAGGATACCAGCTTCTGCACAATAAAATGATTTTTAAAACATTTTTAAAACCCGATTAAAACATAATGCTCTGTTTAGTTACTGCCACAAAATGTTTTCTTTGCAAATTACAGCCTAGCGGATTTAATTTACTTTCTGCTGACACCCATATTAGACATGATGGACCAGGCAAGCGCGGCAAGGCTGCCGGCTACAGAACAGCATTGCCGGGATTGGAGCTTGCGGCTCCCCCGTGGAGCCTCTGTGGAGGAGGCGGCATAGCCAGTCCTCTCCACTCCCACCACTGGGTCCTGAGTCTCACTAATGACCTGTCACCATGGTCCTTCCCATAGGCTCTTTGCACCATGGAGGGTTTGGGGCTTTGCAGGACACTGTACACTGAGAGCAGAGACTGAAAAGGGGCCAAGTTCAGCCACCTCATTGCTTGCCTGGCTCATATCATGACTTCAAAAAATTTGAGCCAATTTTTTTTTTTGAGACATATTCTCGCTCTGTTGCCAGGCTGGAGTGCAGTGGTGCAATCTTAGCTCACTGCAACCTCTGCCTCCCAAGTTCAAGCAATTCTCCTGCCTCAGCCTTTCGAGTAGCTGGAATTACAGGCATGCGCCACCCTGCCTGGCCAATTTTTCTATTTTTAGTAGAGATGAGGTTTCACCATGTTGGCCAGGCTGGACTCAAACTCCTGACCTCAGGTGATCCACCCACCTTGGGTGGATCACCCCAAAGTGCTGGAATTACAGGTGTGAGCCACCATGCCCAGCCTGAGCCAACATTTAAAAATCAGGGAGTACCACTTTAAAAATCTGGATGTTTTGCTCCTCTTGAAAAATGGGAAGAATGGGCAACACTGGGCTGCCATTGTCATGACAACAAAAGGCTGGAGTGTGAGTGGTCACGCGCCTTCCGTTTGGCACAGTCTCTACCCTTCCTTACCGTCTCCCTCACGTTCAGGAATCTGAGACTCACTGAAGTCCTGTTTGCTGGTGCATGTGAGCTGTTGTTTTTTCTTTGGGTAGAGAAACATTTCCAGACTCCATAGATGTCATTCAGGTACCACCAGGAAACAGATGACACACTCAAGCTGAGTAATTGACATGAGTTTAGCAATGAGATTACTTACAAAAGTATGAACAGAGATTAAGAAAAGCAACAGAGAAGGAATGATTCAGTACCCTGGGGCTAGGAACCCTGGGACTGTTACCGCCCTAAATTTGAAGGGGTGCAGGGAGGGGACCTGGAGAGAGAGGGCTACTGACGGAGCTAAGGGTAGGTCAAGGGCTGTGGCCAGCCCATGGGGACTCCGCAGGAAGGGATCCTGGAAAATAATCCTTCAAATGCACTCCGCCCTCCTTCCAACTCCCCCTGGGGATCACAGGGGCCACACCAGCTGGAAGCCAGTAGACAGAGAAGTCTGTAAGAGTCAGCCCGCCGGACACAGACTTGGGTGGGGAGGCAGAGAGGATCCAAGGGAAGAGCCAAATGGAAGACAACCAGCCTGTCATATGTCCTTCAAAAATGGCAGGATGATCAGGCATGGTGGCTCATGCCTGTAATCCCAGCACTTTGGGAGGCCAAGGTGGGTGGATCACTTGAGGACAGGAGTTGAAGACCAGCCTGGTCAACATGGTGAAACCCCATCTCTACTAAAAATACAAAAATTAGCCAGGCATGTTGAAAGTAGCCTACTTTGGGGGGCTGAAGCAGGAGAATCACTTGAACCCAGGAGGAGGAGGCTGCAGTGACTTGAGATTGTGCCACTACACTCCAGCCTGGGCAGCCAGTCAAGACTCCATCTCGGAAAAAAAAAGAAAAAAAAAAGGCAGGACAAAAAATACATAGAGAGGAGCCAATGTTAAGGACAAATGGGACTGCATAGCTTTGTGTGGATGTTAAGAACATGCATCTTTATACAGGTAATGTGCAAATGTCTACTGTTCTCCTTTGTATCACCGACTTTGCCTCCTGGGAAAGCTTGCCTCCCCTTGACGCCCTCATACCCCCTCTCACCCCACCACATCTTTTTTTTGTGTGCTGTTTTCTCTTTGGGAAATGGATGGGACTCTCCATCCCCAAATGGAAATAGCATTAGAGGATCCTACCCTTCTGCCCCTCTGTGTGGGGAGGCAGAGGACAGGTGACAGTTCAGACACTGGCCTCCCCAGGACCTGTCCTCATGAACAGCTTATCCCTTGTTTCTGCTCCTGATGTCAAACGGTAGCTCAGCAAGGCAGAGCATTCCTGCTCCAGGAGGAGGGCACCCCTGCAGCAGGGAGAGCAATTCTGTTCTTGAGGCTCACCCCTGTAATCTCAGCACTTTGGGAGGCCAAGGTGGATGGATCACTTGAGCCCAGGAGTTTGAGACCAGCCTGGGCAACACAGTGAAACCCCGTGTTTGTATTTTTGTTTCTACAAAATATTAGCTCGGCATGGTGGTGGCACACCTAGCCACTCAAGGGGCTGAGGTGGGAAGATCACCTGAGCCGGGGAGGTTGAGGCTACAGTGAGCCATGATTGTGCCACTGCACTCCAGCCTAGGTGACAGAGTAAGACTGTCTCAAAAAAAATAAACAAACAGAGAATGAGGAATTCCCCATTCTTTGAGACTGGGAGGGGGAGGGAAGAGTCAGTAGCCCCATTTTGGCCCCAGGTTCCAGCTACATTCTCCAATTTTGATCTACCAAGAATAAAGCTGAAGCTATTATCTCTATTTGAGCTCAGTTCCCTATGACCTGTATTGTGTTTTTTACTCCCTAGCGTGAAACTCCATCCTGTGTTTGAGGAATTCCCCATTCTTTGAGACTTGGAGAGAGACAGAACCTACATCCTACTGTAGAAGCCCAAAGGGCCAGTTCATCGCTTCTTCAGCCTCCCTTGCAGCCAGGAAGCAGCTGCTGGGCCAGGTTCAGCCAACCACAGGACTCCGACTCAGCAGCTAGTGGCACATGAGGACAGTGGTGGCAGCAAGATCTGCTTCCAAAGCAGCAGGGGCAGCACAGTGCAGACTGGAGGAGATGGGGGGTTCCAGGTGGCAGTGGCAACAGTGGTGGCCATGGTGGTGGCAGCAGTGTTCTGGCCACCCCAGTTCTGTGGCCTGATTGTGGGTACAGTTTGGCCACGTGGTCACCGAGCTTGATTTTCCCACACTCTTTGGAACCGGATCCTTTTAGTGAATTCCTTTTTTTTTTTTTTTTTTTTTTGAGACGAAATCTTGCTCTATCACCCAGGCTGGAGTGCAGTGGCACAATCTCAGCTCACTGCAACCTCTGCCTCCCAGGTTCAAGCGATTCTTAGCCTCCTGAGTAGCTGGGATTACAGGCATCTGCCACAATGCCTGGCTAATTTTTTTTGTATTTTTTGTATTTTTAGTTTCACCATGTTGGCCAGGCTGGTCTCAAATGCCTGACCTCAGGTGATCCCACCTGCCTCAGCCTCCCAAAGTGCTGGGATTACAGGTGTGAGCCACCGTGCCCGGCCTAGTAAATTTCTTTTCTGCTGAAATCAGCCAGACTCCATTTCTGTTCCAAGCAGCTTAGAAGGCCTACCCATACATGTGCACACGTGCCCCAAAAGCCAGCGCCCTAGAAGAAAGAGTGAATCCTCCGACCACTACCCCCAGCAGCCACCTCACAGCCTATGTATCAATGAAGACTGTCTTGACTGTAAAGAAACGAAAACAAAAACAAAATTGCAAACTGATGAGCAATGAAGGGAATGTGTTGGTTCACCTGGGTCTGGTCAGGTGAAGCTGGATCCAGATTCCCACCAAGACACTGACTGTTCATTTCCAGCCCCACCAACAGGCTCCTGCAACTCCAGGTTCTCCCCTTATAGAAAAAAAAAAAGCTACAGTAGTTCCTGACCTCACATCCTCCCTCACCATCCAACAAAAGGTGTGTCTTCCAGTAGCTCCCCACAACTCCTGGGGTGTCCAGCTGTCCCCACAGCCTGAAGCAGAGCTGCCCAGTTGAGCCCAGCTCAGACCAGCCAGCCCTTAGCTGATCTGCAGACACATGAATGAGAATAAGTAATTACTGTTGGAAGCCACTGAGCTTTGAAGTGGATTGTATTGTAATAACAGCAGGCGGATGCAGCAATTGGTGCTGAAACTGAGAGCCTGCCATAACAAAAACCTCAAATATGAGGCACTGGGTTTGAGACCAGGCAATAAGCAACAAGGAAATATTTACAGGGGGCTGGAAAGTGGTGAGAAAACTCACAGGAAACAGGAAAAGGCAGCCTACGTTAAGTAGTAGGAAACATTTAGTAAAACTCCTGTGTATGAAAACTTGAAGGAGAAAATGTATTTAATGAAGTTTTAGAAGACATTTAGAGGCAAAATGTCAAAATAGGATTTTTTCTTGGCTGGGCACAGTGGCTCAGGCCTGTAATCCCAACACTTTGGGAGGCCGAGGAGGGTGGATCACCTGAGGTCAGGAGTTCGTGACCAGCCTGGCCAACATGGTGAAACCCTGCCTCTACTAAAAATACAAAAATTAGTCAGGCATAGTGATACATGCCTGTAATTTCAGCTACTCAGGAGGCTGAGGCAAGAGAATTGCTTGAACCCAGGTGATGGAGGTTGCAGTGAGCCAAAATCATGCCATTGCACTCCAGCCTGGGTGACAGAGAGGCTCTGTCTCAAAAAAATATATAGATAGATAGACAGATAGATAGATAGATAGATATAGAGATAGAGATAGATAGAGGACTTCTTTGTGTTAGACAAATTTTTGCTAGGTTGGAAAAATAAAGGTTTCTAATGTCCAGCCTCTCCAGACAGCAAAAGATTCTTAAATCAAAATACAATCTGGGGACAAAAATCAAATCAAGGGCATGGATCCTTTCAGCTGACAAAAGGGCTTCTAGAAAGATTAAGAGGTACTAAGGATATGTTCCCTCAAAATTTTAATTCCCCTAAAGTGCCAGTAAGTACATTGAGTCTATAGAAAGAGGCACATGTTGAGAAAAATTATAAGTGTAACTGTGTCATATGAAGTTGACTGGAATCAAATACATAAAAAATCTACCATATCTTTGAGAGCTGTGTACTGGCAAAAGTGCCACCAGTCTGGATGGAAAGAGGTAGAGATATCCCCAACTTTCCATGGGAATGTAGCAACCTGAGAAAGCTCATCAGCCACAAAAAAGTACATACTTTTCAATGCTATCTTCAAGACATGCTTCAGAATTAAGCAAGGGAGTTGTGGTGAAAGGAAGGATTTCCAAGAGGGCAGAACCAAGAGCTGTGCAGAGCTGACTGAGGAGCTACTCTCAAGGAGAAATCAAGAGCCTTAATCACAGCCTAGTGAGACCCGGCAATGTTTGTCCCCTGGGATTTTGGAATTGCTATTGACCAGTGACTGACGGCTATGAGCCTCCCTTTCTTAACTATGTTCAAATGAGAGTGTTCATTGCCGTTATCTTATTCCTATACTGTCGCTGTGTGTTGGGTGTGAGGGTGAGAAGCCAGACAACTTGTCTTTCTAGTTCATAGATGTTTTAGAACCCAGAGAAGCCACATCTAGATCTGATGTAGATCACAAGACTCTGAACTTGGATCCTCATGAGGATTTTAAGTCTGGATAAGATTTCAGAAGGTCTTGAGATTGAAATGAATGTGCTTTGCATGCGGGAGAAATTTGAACAATTGCGGGTAAGATGGCAGACTTTGGTCAATTGGTTTCTTGTTCCTAATCCTTCACCCCTCCCTGTGTACATGCCTGTTGTCATATGACTTTGTAGTTTCTCCCTCTAAAAGTGAAGTGCACTTCCTGCCCTTGACTTTGGGCTGTCATGTGACTTGCATTGGCCAATAGTATATTAGCAAATAAGACATCCACAAAGGTTTAAAATATGCTTGCATGGTAGGGCTTTCTCTTTAGCCCCCTGACATCGTCATGGGATGAGCTTTTCCTGGGTAGCTGCTGTCCCTTTAGCCTGGACCTGCCTAAATTAATACATGTGAAGCAGACTTGACTCCCAGCCTGCAGAGAGAAAGGCCAAGCTCCGCCAAAGATGCAGTTCAAAGCAGAGGTAGAATACATTATTATTGCTTTAATCTACCAAGTTTGCAATTATTTTTTTAACAATAGCTAACTCTGCACTTGCCTCTTGCCTCTGCAGTCTGCTCTCAAACTGATTGGTTTATCATTTGGAAGTATATCTGGCTACAAACAAGAGATAATCCCTCAAACAGTGGCTTAAATAGATTTGTTTATTCTCTCTTCTCTAGATAGATCATATATAGAGAGGGATTTACAGAGATATCTTTGAGAGATACTCTCTTTTATGTATGATATATATATCTCAAAGACATCTCTGTAAATCTCTCTCTATGTTATATATATATCTTATCAATCTTACCTGAGATCTGTCAGTTTTATTAGTCAATTCAAAAACCTAACTTTGGGCTTTTTTGATCTTCCTTATTGTATCTCTGTTTTCTAATTAATATACAAACTTACCTTTCCTTTCCTGTGTCTTTCCTTTCACTTTCCTTGAGTTTGCTTTCATTTTTCTAACCTTTTAAGTGATTAACTAATTAACTTAGACCTTTCTTTTTTATAAGAATTGTTGGATATAAATTTCCCTCTTAAACTTTTTTTGCTGACAACATAGATTTGGAAGGTAGTATTTTTATAATCATTCAATTATAAATATTTTAAAGTTTTCATTATGATCTCTTTTTTTAACCTGTTACTTCTTTTCTTTCCACCCGCGCCCCACCCCCCTGCCCACAACCCCCACCCTGAGACAGAGTCTTGCTCTGTCGCCCAGGCTGGAGTGCTGTGATGTGACCTTGGCTCACTGCAACCTCCGCCTCCCGGGTTCAAGAAATTTTCCTGCCTCAGCCTCCTGAGTAGCTGAGATTACAGGTGCTCACTACCATACCCAGCTAATTTTTGTATTTTTAGTAGAGACAGGGTTTGGCCATGTTGGCCAGGCTAGTCTCAAACTTCCAACCTCGTGATCTACCCGCCTCTGCCCCCCAACGTGCTGGGGTTACAGGTGTGAGCCACCGCGCCCAGCCACCTGTTATTTATTTTCATGTGTGTTGTTAATGTCCAAATAGAGAATATTTTGACTGTATCATTTTGTCAATTCCTTACTTAATTCCATTGAGGTAAGAGACAGAATCTAGATGATTTTATTTTTTTGACATTTTTTAAGGTTTGCTTTATAGTCTAGCAAACAATTTTAAAACTGTTCTAAACATGTCATATAATAAAATGATGTACATTATCCAATTCTTCTGTGCAGAGTTCTACCTATATCCTCTCTTAGTCTGTCTGTGCCGCTGTAACAAAATACCTGAGACTGGGTAATTTATAAACAGCATCCATTTATTTGCTCACAGTTATGGAAGCTGAAAGGTCCATAACTATGAGCAAATTACTGATCAAGGTGCTAGCATGTTTTGTGTCTGGTGAGGGCCCAGCCTCTACTTCCAAGATGGCACCCTTAAAGCTGAGTCCTCCAGAGGAGAGGAACACTGGTGTCCTCACATGGTGGGAGGGATGGAAGGGGCAGGAGGGGCAAAACAGGGTAAACAGCTCCCATGCACTTCTTTTATAAGGTCATTAATCCCATTCATGAGGGTGGGTCCCTCATGACTAATCACCTTCCCAAGTGCCCCACCTTCTAATATTATCACCCTGGGGATTAGGTTTCAACATGCAAATATTGGTGGACACATACACTGAAACCATAGCAACTAATGAGTTGCACAATCTCCACATGAGAGTGCATTTGTCTATTTCTTCTTATAGTTCTATCAATATTTATACAATAGTTTGAAGCTATATATATATATTTGAGATGGAGTTTCATTCTTGTTGCCCAGGCTGAAGGGAAATGGCGTGATCTCAGCTCACTGCAACCTCCACCTCCCAGGTTCAAGTGATTCTCCTGCCTCAGCCTCCCAAGTAGCTGGGATTACAGGTGCCTGCCACCACGCCTGGCTAATTTTTGTAATTTTAGTAGAGATGGAGTTTTGCCATGTTGGCAGGCTGGTCTTGAACTCCTGACCTTATGTAACCCACACTCCTTGGCCTGCCAAAGTGTTGGTTTTACAGGCGTGAGCCACTGCACCTGGCCTGAAGCTATATTTTTATACGGATACAATTTAGAATTATTATGTACTCCTGGTGCGCTGAAACTTTTCTCATTATAGATCACCTATTTGCATTACTCATCTTTTGCTGAGTTAGGCCATAGTAACTGCATGGTAGCATGAATCATGCACTTGCTCTTAAAGTGCCCACCTGGAAATGATGCATGTTTTATAATACATTAGTGAAGCAAAGCTACCTGAACACATCTACCTTCAAAAATCTCTGCAGCTTACAACAATAAGGGATAATTTCTCACTCATGTTATGTGACTTTTGTGGGTCATTTTGTGGCACTATCCATTCTTTATTCTATGTTCTCTTCATTCAGGGACCCAGGCAGAAATAACAATCAGTCCCAGACCTGTGCAGTGGCTCACACCTGTAATCCCAGCACTTTGGGAGGTCAAGGTGGGTGGATCACCTGAGGTCAGGAATTTGAGACCAGTCTGACCAACATGGTGAAACCAATCTCTACTAAAAATACAAAATTATCTGGGTATGGTGGTGCATGACTGTAATCCCAGCTACTCGGGTGGCTGAGGCAGGAGAATCGTTTGAACCCAGGAGGTGGAGGTTGCAGTGAGCCGATATTGCACCATTGCACTCCAGCCTGGGCAACAAGAGCAAAACTCCATCTCAAAAAAAAAAAAAAAATCAGTCCCATTTGGGACACGCTCTTCTTGTGTCAGAGGGAGAGAGTAATGGTTCTGAAGGCTGTGCTCAGGAGTGCACACATGACTTCCACTCACATTTCGGTGACCAAGCCTGATATCCATGGGATGGAAAGTAAAGCCTCACGTGGGAACAGCCACCAAACTATTGAAAACAACAGTACAAGCTACCACATACTTCTAGAAATGCTTTTTGTTTTAGAGTCTATTTATCCAATGATTTTGTTTTGTTTTGTTTTTTGACAGAGTCTTATTCTGTCACCTGGCTCCAGCCTAGAGTGCAGTGGCATGATCTCAGCTCACTGCAACCACTCTGCCTCCCAAGTACTGAGACTACAGGTGCATGCCCCCATGCCCAGCTAATTTTTGTATTTTTTAGTAGAGATGGGGTTTCACCATGTTGGCCAGGATGGTCTCGACCTCTTAACCTTGTGATCCGCCTGCCTTGGCCTCCCAAAATGCTGGGATCACAAGCGTGACCCACCCGGCCCGGCCTGTTTTTTGTTTTTTGAGACTAAATCTCACTCTGTTGCCCAGGCTGGATGGAATGCAGTGGCGTGAATATAACTCACTGCAGCCTCAAACTTCTGGGCTCAAGCGATTTTCCTGCCTCAGCCTTCTCGGTAGCTAGGACTACAGGTGTCACCACACCTGGCTTGTTTTTTGTGTTTTTTTGTTTGTTTATTTGTTTGTTTGTTTTAGATAGGGTCTTACTCTGTTGACCAAGCTGGAATGCAATGGTGCAATCACCACACATTGTGGCCTTGACCTCCTGGGCTCAAGCAATTCTCCCACCTCAGCCTCTCGAGTAGCTGGGACCACAGGTGTGCACCACCACACCTGGCTAATTTTTTTTATTTTTTGACAAGATGGCATCTCACTATGTTGCCCAGGCTGAAATTTTTTAGTTTTTATAGAGACAGGGTCTCACTGTATTGCCTAGGCTAGTTTCAAACTCCCAGCCTCAAGTGATCCTCTCACCTTGGCCTCCCAAGGGTTGGGATTAGGGGAATGAGTTGCCACACTCATCCTTATTTATCCAATGTTAATATAATTTAACCAGCACAGAATCTCTTTTGCAATTCTTTCACTTCAAATTTTCTTTTTTTTTCCTTTTCTTTTTCTCTTTTTTTGAGACGGGTCTCACTCTGTTGCCCAGGCTTGAGTGCAGTGGCGTTATCATGGCCCACTGCAGACTCCACCTCCCGGGCTCAGGTGATCCTCTCACCTCAGCCTCCCAAGAAACTGATATTACAGGTATGCACCACCACACTCAGCTAATTTTTTGTAGAGATGGGGTTTCACCATGTTGTCTAGGCTAGTCTTAAAACACCTGGGCTCAAGTGATCCCCCAGCTTCCCAAAGTGTTGGGAGTACAGGCGTGAGTCACCATGCCCACCTTTAAATTCTCTTTAGGTTTGTGTTTTAAATAGTGTATAGCTTGATTTTTTTAAAAAATCTCATGTTTCCACTACATTTTGTGCTTTGTATTTTTACTATTTTTTATTTTCTCTTGTTTCTGCCATTATTTTCTTCCTTCTTTTTTTTTTTTTTTTTTTTAAATTTTGCAATTTTTGGCCTAGAACTCTACTTCTATTCTTTCAGTGGTAACCTTCAAAACTTTAACATTCATTTTTAATTAAAAGTCTAAAATTAATCAATTTTTTTATGAAGTCTCATTCTGTTGCCCAGGCTGGAGTACAGTGGCATGATCTCAGCTCACTGCAACCTCCACCTCCCAGGTTCAAGTGATTTTCCTGCCTCAGTCTCCCAAGTAGCTGGGATTGCAGGCGCCTGCCATCATGCCCAGCTAATTTTTGTATTTTTAGTAGAGATGGGGTTTCACCATGTTGGCCAAGCTTATCTTGAACCCCTGACTTCAAGTGATCCACCTGCCTTGGCCTCCCAAGGTGCTGGGATTACAGGCATGAGCCAACATGCCCAGCCCCAAAATTAATTAACATTTTTATGGATAATAGAAGGACCTTGGATTGATTGAACTAATAGCTTCAATTCTTCACTCCTCCCTGTGTGCAAACCCTTTGCCATAAACCTTCACAGCTCCCTCCTTCTATAATTCAGAACGCAGCTATGTGACTTACTCTGGCCAGTGAGCTGTAACAAGAGTCTTGAAAATGTGCTTGTGCATTTCCATTGGCTCCCTTTTGCCTCCCTGACATTGCCATGAGAACTTACTCAGTCGACAGCTGGTAAGTGAGAGAAATACTGAGCAGTCAAGTCCCCCAATCAAGGTCATCATAGATCAGCTGACCCCAGATGCGTAAGCAAGCCCAGCCAAGCTCAGCAGTGCTTCCTAACCCACTCCCAACAGACTCCAGACGTGCGAGCAACAAATATAGGTGAACAGGCTGGGAGAAGTAGCTAATGCCTGTAATCCCACACTTTGGGAAGCTGAGGTGGGCAGGTCACCTGAGGTTGGGAATTCTAGACCAGCCTGACCAACATGGAGAAACCCTGTCACCACTAAAAGTACAAAACTAGCCAGATGTGGTGGCACATGCCCATAATCCCAGCTACTCAGGAAGCTCAGGCAGGAGAATAGCTTGAACCTGGGAGGCAGAGGTTGTGGGGAGCCAAGATGGCACCATTGCACTTCAGCCTGGGCTACAAGAGTGAAAGTTAGTCTCAAAAAAACAAAAACAAATATAGGTGACCAGGTGTGTTACCTCATGCCTGTAATCCCAGGAATTTTGGAGGGTGAGGTAAGAGGATCACTTCAGCCCAGGAGCTCAAGAGCAGCCTGGGCAACAAAGTGAAACCTCATCTCTATGAAAAAATTAAAAATTAGCTGGGCGTGGTGGTGTGCACCTGTGGTCACAGCTACATGGGAGGCCAATGCAGGAGGATTGTTTGAGCCCAAGAGGTTGAGTCTGCAGTGAGTCATGATCATGCCACTGCACTCCAGCTGGGTGACAGTGTGAGACCCTGTCTTTAAATAAATAAATAAACAAATATATATGTCTGAGGTTTTGTGTTTGATAGACACACACACTGATAGATAACTGATACTTTTATAATGCTTTAATTTCAATAATGCTCTTATACTTTCTATACCAATATTCCATTTTCCTGTTTGCCTTTTTTTCTTTTCTTTTTTTTTTTTTTTTTTTGAGATGGAGTTTTGCTCTGGCTGGAGTGCAGTGGTGCCACCTTGGCTCACTGCAACCTCTGCCTCCAGGGCTCAAGTGATTCTCCTGCCTTAGCTTCCTGAGTAGCTGGGATTACAGGCACACGCCACCAGTACACACCACCATGCCCAGCTAATTTTTTGTATTTTTAGTAGAGATGGTGTTTCACATGTTGGCCAGGCCTCAAGTGATGTGCCCACCTCAGCCTCCCATGTTAGCTAGGCTGGTCTTAATCATGCTGGGATTATAGGCATGAGCCACCACACATGGCCTCGCATCTGCCTTTACTATCACCTGTTATTCTTCAGTGTTCTCTAGTTTCATCGAAATGGATCTAGGTTTTCTTTCTCCTTAACCTGCTTGGGATTCATTGTGCTTCCTGAGGACTCCGTCAATTCTGGAAAATTCTCAGCCATCATTATTGGACAACTGCCTTGCCCACATTCACTTTATTGTCTCCTAACATGACTGATAAGCATAGGATGGACCTTCTCACTCTTACGTTTCCTTGTCTCTCTGAGATGCTTTTTAGGTTATTTTCTTTAAATCTCTCTTCCAGTGCATAAATCTATCATTTGATATTTAACCTTTCCAATAAGCTATACATACACATCCCAATAAGTTATAACTCCTATATGGTTCACTTTTACATTTGCCCTTCCTTCCCTCCTTCCTTCCTCCCTCCCTCCCTCCCTCCCTCCCTTCCTTCCTTCCTTCCTTTTCCTTCCTTCCTTCCTTCCTTCCTTCCTTCCTTCCTTCCTTCCTTCCTTCCTTCCTTCCTTCTTTCCTTCCTTTCACAGAGTTTCCTTCTTGTTGCCCAGGCCGGAGTGCAATGTTGAGATCTAGGCTCACTGCAACCTCTACCTCCTGAGTTCAAGCAATTCCCCTGTCTCCTCATCCTCCCAAATAGCTGGTATTACAGGTGCCTGCCACCATGCTTGGCTAATTTTTTTGTATTTTTAGTAGAGATGAGGTTTCACCATGTTAGCTAGGCTGGTCTTAACTCCTCCTGACCTCAGGTGATCTGCCTGCCTCAGCCTCCCAAGATGCTGAGATTACAGGCATGAGCTACCATGCCTGGCTACCTGGTGATTTTTCAAGAGTATCTTGATACTCACTTGTGTTTTTAGCCCCTTTGTTTTTCTAAGCATGCTTGTTTTATGTTCTGGTTCTAAAATATCTAATATCTAAAGCAGGTACAGATCCACTTCTGCTGCTTGTCTTCTCTGCTCATTTCCTCAGAGGGTGTGTGGTTTCTGGTTGTGAGTTCATATTTATTTAGAACCCTATCTGTGAGAATTCTTTGAAACCTGGGTTGCCAGTAAGTTCTTCCAGAGAAGGTTTGTGTTTGTTTTGGCCAAATACTATAGGCACCACCTACCCAAGTTCATTCCAAATTAAAACGTTCAGATTGTGGGCTTTTGGACTACGCAAATTGTGTGGCCATGTGACAGCCAGACTTTTTGGCCATGAATCCTCTGGGGGAATGTTTTCCCCTTCCCCTCAGAAGCAAGACACAAAGAGACAACTTTAATTGCTGCCCACGTCTGTATGGCAGATTTTCCTCCCATAGTTTATCCTTCACCTGAGGACATATTTCTTCTTGGATCCCAATGTGATGTTGCAATTTGGCTGTTATCCTGCCTGGACCCAGGTGGATGCTGCTATAGCTGGTAGCAGTATCAGTGTTTATCTATCTCCAGAGTGTAAGGTATTTTAGGCTGACTGACTGCACCATGGACTGCATGGTAACCTCTGTGACCTGCACATACACCTCCAGATGAGTTCCTGGAACTAGAAAGTCTGAAGTAACGGGAAAACCACAAAAGGAGAAGAATGACCAACCCCTGTGGCGCCTAATTAACTTTGAGACATTCTTCTATTGTTCCGTATTCCTGCCTCAACTGATAAGGCAACTGGACTTTGTAATTGACCTTGCTCAACTGATAGGTCAACCTCGTGACTCCAGACCCTACAACCCCCTACCAGCTTGCAAAAAACCACCCTGAACTGTAACTTTCCACTGCCTACCCCAAACCTATAAAATCAATGCCCATCCCTCAATCTTCTGCTGACTCTCTTTTCAGACTCAGCCCGCCTGTACCTGGGTGAATAAACAGCCATGTTGCTCACACAAAGTCTGTTTAGGAGGTCTCTTCATTCAAAGTGCACATAACACAGACATAATTTTTAAGATATTTGTCAGTATAGCACATGCACCAATGGATCGGAACAGATGTAGACTGTACCTCTGCATAATTTCTGAACATCAATTGTTTAACTTCCCAGGCTTGTGTTCTTGTTTTCCTCCTAGCTTCAGATAATTTTCCTTTCTTGCAAGTGTATCCAACATTTAAAAGGGTATTCTAAATATTTCTTCTAGCAATTTTATATCTTTTGTTGCAGTAATATTTGGAGATGTATAGTCCTCAATATTGCCAGAAATAAAGTCCAAGTAAGAAGTTTATTTGTCTCATGCAACAAAACACCTACAGGTGTCCAAAGCTGGAACTGTAGCCTAAGGTCATATAGGACCTAGGTTCACTCAATCAGCCTTAGCATTTACTTGCCACTTCATAGGCACATGATGGCCGTTGAACTTACAAACTTCAGGACCACTTGCAGGCAGGAATAAAAGTGGCAAAACACTTAAAAAGTATACTCGGCCAGGCGTGGTGGCTCACACCTGTAATCCCAGCACTTTGGGAGGCAGAGGCAGGTGGATCACGAGGTCAAGAGATTGAGACCATCCTGGTCAACATGGTGAAACCCCGTCTCTACTAGAAATGCAAAAAATTAGCTGGGCATGGTGGCGCATGCCTGTAATCCCAGCTACTCAGGAGGCTGAGGCAGGAGAATTGCCTGAACCCAGGAGGCGGAGGTTGCGGTGAGCGGAGATCACTCCATTGCACTCCAGCCTGGGTAACAAGAGTGAAACTCCATCTCAAAAAAAAAAAAAAAGTATACTCAACTAGAAGTCCTCGTAGACTTTGTAAAAAATACTCTTCCAGAATTCCCACTCAACAACTTCTACTTGTTTATTATTGGCAAAAAGTTGGTCACCCCATCATGCATAGCCAAATTACTGGCTAATGAGAATGAGATTACCACGAATAACTTGGACCAGTTACGAGTCACCCATTCCACTGAGGTGAAAGTCTCCCTCCCAAGATCAAGGGATCACCTCTGCTACCTGAACAAAATGAGTGTTTACTTTTAGGGGGGCCAAAAGAGGGAGGAGAGTTACTAGAATATCCTACCCCATCTGTGGGAATTCTTGGAGGCCTTGGTTAAGAGCCTGTGCCACAGTTGGGTTAAAAAGGGGACTGGAGCATACATGCTTAAAGTGGAATCTTTGACAAGCTCTTCTGCACCCATTCCCATTTCTGTGCTTCTTTGTTTTCTTTCATTTTGTTTTCTAGAATTTTTTTTCCATAATTCTCTAGGAAAGCCCCAGACTCCTCTGTGAACACTCCTGTGTCCTAGAGCCCGACAATAAGCAACACAGGCATAACAGCTGGGAAACCAATCAGCTTAAACCAGGACAAACAATATCATACAGGCATCTCTGGCCCCGAGAGAACATCGACCCTTAATCCAGAAGGCACTATGACCAAACCTCTTCAGCTGTCTGGATATCGGGCATAAATAAGCTCTTCTACAAAGAGGGCATTTGGTCTGTAAACGGGACCAAACGTGAGTCTTACAGCTAAGGACCTATCTCTTCTACACTGACATGGTGGGGCAGAAAGGGGCGAGAAAGAGGTATGGAGGATTTGGGGAGGGAATTGGAGGCTAGAGAATTGGAGGCTAGAGAGATCATTTCTGTCCCACTACCTTTGTGATCCCAGTGCCCAGCACAATGCAGCCCACAGAAGGGCACTGGTCCTTTTATTGAACATTTACTGAGCATCTACTACATGCCAAACAGCGGGATGGGTGCTGTCGAGGCGGAAACGGATTTGGACATAATCTCCACTAGGCAAACAGAGGTCAAGGTTTTTGTTTGTTTGTTTAGAGAACAGACGGAGGTCAAGGTGTTTTTGTTTTTGTTGTTTGAGATAGAGTCTCGTTCTATGCCCAGGCTGGAGTGCACTGGGGCGATCTCGGCTCACTGCAACCTCTGCCTCCCGGGTTCAGGCAATTCGCCTGTCTCAGCTTTCCAAATAGCTGGGATGACACCTAATTTTTGTATGTTTTGTAGAGACAGGGTTTCACCATGTTGACCAGGATGGTCTCGAACTCCTAGCCTCAAGCGATCCTCCCGCCTCGGACTCCCACTGTGTTGGGATTACAGGCATGAGCCACCGCGCCAGGCCTATATCAAAGTTTCAACAGGGTTTAGAACTCGGTATCCGCTCCCCTATTTCCAACAGCGTAGTCAGTCCCCAAAATTGATTGACCCGCTCCAGACTGTACTGCGCAGGCTCCCGCTATCTCCGTGTTCTCCCAACTTTTGGCTCCAAATGTGAGTCCCGCATGCGCACTCCGTTTTCTCTCTGACGCACCCCCGGAAGCACTGTCAGTTTCGGGAGGGGCGGGGCAGGGAAGCGTTTCCGGGGGCAGAAGGCGCAGGCTGAATCTGTTGCGGCAGCGAAGGCTAGAACAGGCCTGCGCCGGCGGCTGAGAGAATTCCTGGGGCGGGGGATGTGAGTGCTGAGCCCTCAGCAGGTACAGCGGGGCCAGGACAATGGGCGGCAAGGGTCGGGGAGGAGAAGTCGGTGGGGGAGTTAAGGACTGCTCTGCAGGCCCCGACGCACGCGCGGCTTGCCCCGCCAGGCCCGTTCCGTGGACCGGCTTGCTAAAGCCCTGCTCGGGTGGTTGGCGTCCCGGCTCCCCAGCTCCGAAACCCGCGGTCCCCTGCCCACATGGCGCGCAGAGCGCGACACCAAGGCCCTTGGGGTAGCCTCTCGCCCAAGGTCACCCCCGCGGCGGCGGAGCTCGGCCGGCCACAGCGCTTAGAGATCCCGCCCCCGTCTGTCCGCCGGCCTTTCGGGGCGTAGGATGGGGGCGGCTTGGCGGCCTGGGGTTCGAGCCACCTGTGCGTGAGGCCTGACGAGCCGAGCTGGGAGAAAGACTGGCCTAGACTTTGCTGATCTTCTCTTTCACCCCCATTGCTGTCTCTGTCACCTGTTTTAACCTGCCCTTTTTGTCTTTCAACTAGGTCCCTGTCAACTTGATATTTGTCTCCACTTTGTCTTTCTCGGGGTATCTCTCTGTGTGTGTCTGGATACTGTTTTATATCTGACTCCACCTTGTCTCTGTGTCTATTCACTCTGTGTCTGCCACTCTGCCTTTACTCTAATTCAGGGCCTGTCAGTCTGGCTTTTTGGTCATCTGTCTGTCTCTTTCTGCCAACTCTGTTTTTTCTCTTGTTTCTCTTTCCTAACTGAGTTTGTCTGGGTGGGGCAGGACTGCCCAGACCTCTGAGCCATGACTCATGACCCCGTGAAGCTCCCTGCACTGGTGACACTGAGTGACTCCACCACAGTTTGGCCGCAATTCTGACAGGTGTCGCCCAACTTAAGTGTCAGAGTGCAGGAGCGTCTGTCAGGGAGACAGGAGGCCCCATCTCAGGGCCAGAGCAGCTTGAGTCCTCGCCTTTTCTCGCCTGTGGTTTTTCAGGCCTGCACACCTTCCCAAATCCCTTTGCTCCATCCCCTCACCACGGGATGGTCTCTGTGGATCTCTGGAGCCTGCTCGTGGAGTTACAGCTGTTTAACAGGCCTGTCTACAGGCTAAGGAAGGGCCAGGCCGAGATCTCCTTTGGGGCTGTTGGGACAGTAGCAGGGTTTCTGGGAGAGCTACATGCTTAGTTAAGAGATTGTTCAGTATTTTCAGTTAAATTATAAGAAACCTAATAATGGGGGCTTTATTCTTTGCTTTACAAAAGTACCACGGGAGAAATAAACCACACACAAAAGGACAAATATTGTTTGAGACCACTTAAATGAAGTACCGAGAATAGTCCAGCTAAGGGACAGAAAGTAAAACAGTTTACCAGGAGACTCGGAGTTATTGCTTAATGGATACAGAGTTTTTGGGGTTGATGAATAAGGTCTGGAAATGGGTTGTGATGATGGTTGCACAACATTGTGAATGTACTTCACTGAACTGGATTCTTAAAAATGCTTAAAATGCTGTAATCCCAGCACTTTGGGAGGCCGAGGCGGGTGGATCACGAGGTCAAGAGATCGAGACCATCCTGGTCATCATGGTGAAACCCCGTCTCTACTAAAAATACAAAAACATTAGCTGGGCATGGTGGCGCATGCCTGTAGTCCCAGCTACTCAGGAGGCTGAGGCAGAATTGCCTGAACCCAGGAGGCGGAGGTTGCGGTGAGCCGAGATCGCGCCATTGCACTCCAGCCTGGGTAACAAGAGCAAACCTCCGTCCAAAAAAAAAAAAAAAAAAAAAAAAAATGCTTAAAATGATTAAGTCTTAAAGTTTTATGTCTATTTTATACAGTACAAAATATTCATTGGAGATACCTGAAACCAATAAGCTCCTTTTAAATGTAATTTTTCTAAATTCATTCTGTAGCTGTTAGGAGCATTTAGTTGAACCTGTGTTTATTGATTCCTACTTGCTTTACAGCAGTGGGTACAGCTGAGATTCTTAGAAAAGTTTAGTTAAATGAATTTGATTAAAATCTTCCTCAGGCTTTCCACTTGGCTTTCTGCCCTGGCTCTCCTCCCTCCGCCTTTCTTGGAATCAGTGCAAGAATCTGCTCATAAGTAGGATACTTGATAATTATACTCTTCACAGGAAGAAAACTCATAAGGTTGAAAAATAGCCCTTTTATGATAGTGCAAAATTATGTGTTATTTCTTGAGTTTTCTTATAGGGGATGCCTTTGTGGTTTTTTCATTTTTAAAGTTGCCTATTTAAGCTATCTGTTTGCCTTTAAGGTAGTTTATCAAGCTTTCTAATAAGATATAGCAAATGAATTACTACTTTATTTTACTGAATCCTAGATGCTGTTGATTATTTTATGTACCCCCAAGGAAGAGAGAAACACTGCTAATTAAACTATGGCTTAATGTACTCTTATCATTTAGACTTTTTATTATTGAAAATACTTTTAGACATTAAAAAATGATATCAGTGCCTATTCTAATGCATATATACAAAGGAAAAATAAGAATAAATTGGTTAAAGTGTTCATTGAACTTAACATTCAAAGTTCTACTCTTCTGTACACTTTTCAGTTCAGAATTGTGTCCATGTTTTTTCCAGAGTGTCATCCTTTGTGCCATCAAGAACATTGATGAGGCCCTCGGCTGTTCTCTATCATTGTCTCAGGCAGTGACAGTATTAAAACTCCCACCTAGTGATCACATTCTGATTTCAGGAATTTTAAAATGTGAAAAAGTACATGTCTGAAAATTAATTGAATAGTATCATTTTCATGAACTTTCCTTTTTTTTTTTTTTTTTTCTTTGTTTTTGTTTTTTTCCGAGGTAGAGTCTCGCCCTGTTGCTCGAGCTGGAATTCAGTAGTGCATTCCCGGCTCACTGCAACCTTTGCCTCCAGGTTCAAGTGATCTCCTGCCTCAGCCTCTCTAGTAGCTGGGATTACAGGCATGTGCCACCATACCCAGCAAATTTTTGTATTTTTAGTAGAGACAGGGTTTCACCATGTTGTCCAGGCTGGTCTTGAACTCCACCTCGGCCTCCAAAAGTGCTGGGATTACAGGTGTGAGCCACCGAGTTTGGCCTGAACTTTTCCTTTTCACTGTGTTTATATTTGCAGTTAGAATAGGGGCTTTTGTCTTATTTGTAACATATTGAGGAAAAAAGATTTTTAAAAATTTGTCGATATGTTGTTAATGTCATGAAATGAGTGCTGTTTCTGCCTCCTGCTTTCTTGATTTCGACTTCTTATCCTAAATTCGAATGCACATGAGGGTACAGTTAAAAATATTTCCTTGGCATTATTGAACGTTGATAGAAGGATGATTGATAAATGGGGAGTTAGTTCCTAGAACATTACTTTCTCTTTTGAATCTCAGAGAGTTTGCTGTAATGGAATGTTTGTCCTGGAAGTTTTTAAGTAAAACATTCAGCCGTGGCTTAAAATTGAAGGGAGTCATGAATCAAACTTCATAAAGTAGGTGGCTTGTTTTTTTAAAAAAAATTTTAAAGTAGATTTTACTAAGTTATTTGACCAGAGTGCTCTAATTAGGAAAGAAGTATAAGAACACTGATTGACAATGGTCAGGAGATCAATAGCACTCTTCCAAAGGATATATTAACTCTGCAAAATTGCATAGTCATTGACCATGTTGGTTTTCTAGTTTTAATGAATATGCTGTAGTAATGGATGAAAGGTAGATGGAAATTATTTACTGTCTTTTCAGTTTTTTTAAAAATGTAAAATTATTACAAAATAAGTTTATTTTCTTTTAAATACAAAGGCAGGAGCTACGAAGTTTGCAGAATGGAATTTAATATAAACAAAAATGCCAGATTTGATTACCTTTCTTTCTGCCACTAATGTACACCTCTAGTGAGCACAGATATACATAGCCTCTCTTTTACATTTTCACTATTACTCTTCCTTTCAGAAGTCAATGTGATTTTAATTTGAAGCAAAACTGAAATGGGTTCTTCCTCATTCTATTCATATTGCTTTTTGATGGCCATCGCTTAAGGAACTTTACCCCAGGAATACAGCTTTGCATTAGGTAAGCTATAAACTTGCTCATAATACCATTTTTAAAATTACTTACTATAATCATTTCTCTTTTAGCAAAAATAATGTATTTTGTAAGATTTTTAATTACTCTAGACCAGAAGAGTCTTACTTCTCTTCTGAAAAGACATTACACATTCTAAGGCCAACCAATACCATACTTTGCACTGATAGGACATTTAATGTTAGAGAAATTTTTCTGCCAAGTGATTTTTTTTTTTTTTTAACTTAGAAAAGTGTTAGATTTGGAGTTATACTTCTGTTTGAATCCAGACATGCCATTTCTGATATGTGTAACCAATGGGCAGGTTTTTTAATTTAAGCTTCAGTTTACTCATCTTTTAGAAGGATGCAATGATATAGGAGTGTTGCACAACCCAGGTTTATGTAGTGTGCTTTGTGAACTGTAAAGCATTTCACTCATGTAACGAGTAGGAATAGAGTATTGGTATTTTTGTACATGTGTGCCAGGCTTTAAATTTACTGAAGCAACATTTACTATGTTTAAATGTGCTTTCTATAGTAAGCATGCAAATTACCATATGCTCTGATTAAAGAAGTCTCTGAAGGACTTCATGATAACTAGCTTTCCTATTATATTGCCATCATCTGTGTTTTTAGAATGTTTAATAGGTTTTAAATCACATATAAAATTTGACTTACAATTCCTCAGCTGAATAATAAATAGTGGCTGCTATTAAACTCATCAAAGTTGGAAGGAATATTGAAGGTCATCTAGTTCAGGAATTCTTCAGTATGTTGTCCTTCCTTTGCTTTAAAAAAGCCAAACAGCTTTTAAGAAGCATGGTGGAACAGGCTGGGGTTGGTATGTTTGCTTTAGAACTGTTGCTATTGGATTAAAAAAAAAAAAATGGGCAAATGAAAAAAAAACTGCTGGTATTTTTTTAAGTCTTTTTTTTTTTTTTTTTTTTTTTTTTGGAGTACAGTGGAAATATCTCTGCTCACTGCAACCTCTGCCTCCTGGGTTTAAGTGATTCTCCTGTCTTAGTGTCCCGAGTAGCTGGGACTACAGTTGCCCACCACCACGCCCAGCTAATTTTTGTATTTTTAGTAAAGACAGGATTTCACCATGTTGGTGAGGCTGGTCTTGAAATCCTGACCTTGTGGTCTGTCCGCTGTGGCCTCTCAAAAGTGCTAGGATAATAGGCATGAGCACCATGCCCTGCCCACATTATTACTCTTTTTTAAACTGCTTTATAGAGGCATAATTTGTAATTCAATAAAGAGGGTTTTTTTTTTAGTATATACACAGATTTGTGTACCCATCACTACAATCTAATTTTAGAACTTTTGTCTCCCCTAAAAAACCCAATTATTAGTTGCTCCCCATTTCTTCAACCCCTAGTTTCTATCAGCCTCGAATCTACTTTCTGTCTCTATGGGTTTGTCTGTTCTGGACATTTCATGTAAATGGAATCATGCAAGATACGGCCTTTTGTGTCCAACCTCTTTCATTTAGTGTAACATTTTCAAGGGCCAGCCATGTTGTCACATCTATCAGTATTTCATTCTTTTTTATTGCCAAATATCCTCTTCTAAGGATGTATCCCATTTCTTTATACAGTCAAAAGTTGACAGAGCTTATGATGGTTTTCACTTTTTGGCTTTTAAGAATAATGCAGTTACGAAAATTCATTTACAAGTTTTAGTGTGGACATCTTATGTTTTCATTTTTCTTGGGTATATACCTAGGAGTAGAATTGTTGGATTACATGGTAACTCTGTTTAACTTCCTGAAGTGCTGCCACACTGTTTTCCATAGTAGCGGTACCATTTTACGTGCTCACCAGCAAGGAGCATGGGGGGTTCTAATACACATCCTCACCAACACTTGTTATTGTCTGTCTTACCACAGCCATCTTAGTGAGTGAGAAGGGGTGTGTTATAGTTTTTATTTGCATTTTCCTAATTACTAGTGATGTTGAGAGGTTTTCATGTGCTTATTGGTTATTCGTATATCTTTGGAGAAGTGTCTCTTCAAATCCTTTATCTGTTTTTCAGTTGGGTTATTTATCTTTTTATTCTTGAGTCGTAAGAGTTCTTTAGGTATTCTGGATGCAAGTCACTCATTTGTTACATGATCTGCAAATAGTTTCTCCCATTCTGTGGGTTGTCTGTTCACTTTCTTGATGGTATCATTTTTACCTTGTACTACTGCTGTATCTTCTGCCTACCAGTTCTGTCAGTCTCATCAATTCCACCTCTTTTCCATACCCACTATTACTTTTTTTTTTTTCGATACATAGTTTTGCTCTTGTTGCCCACGCTAGAGTGCAGTGGCATGATCTCAGCTCACTGCAACCTCCACCTCCGGAGTTTAAGCAGTTCTCCTGCCTCAGCCTCCCAAGTAGCTAGGATTACAGGTTTATACTGCCACGCCCGGCTAATTTTGTATATTTAGTAGAGTCAGGGATTCACCATGTTGGCCAGGCTGGTCTCGAGCTTCTAACCTCAAGCGATCCACCTGCCTCGGCCTCCCAAAAGGCTGGGATTATAGGCGTGAGCCACTGTGCCTGGCCCCACTGTTACTTTTACTACTAGTATATACTATAGACTATACTTGTTGAAATCTTATAATTAGCTTCTACTGCAGACTTTCTTCTGCTTTAGTCCATCAACAGATCAACCTTCCTTAACCTTGCCCCACAGCATGTCACTTAGAAGTTTTCAGTGCTGCCCCAATGCAGACGTTCCATTGGGCTTTTTCCAAATTCATCTGCCATCACTCATTGTCACTTGTAGAAGGAAGCACAAGTAATGATGTGTCTGTCACCAGGGTTAGTCTTGAGTGGAAGAGAACCAAGGGAGATCTGAAATGGCTTTCTGATGGTAATTTCACCATAATCTAGGAATTTGCCTTTAGTATGATCAGACTAATAACCCAGTTTCTTCAATGTATCATACTTATGATGTACTACACCCACAAGAGATTAAAATATACAAACCAGAATGCCATGTGATTTATAATATTTCTACATTAATAAATGAGATTGGATTGTACTGAAAAGTACTGAAATTTTTTGCTGTCCAATTTTGATACCATAGTTTTGTATAAAATTCATGAATTTTCTCCTACCCTGTTCCCTTGTCCTCCTCTTCCCCATCTATTTTTAACATTTCTAGTTTTATCACATTGTGTAATCCATTGTATAGTCACATGTAATCAAATGTGCCCATGCATTTCTGCTTTGGGGAATTTATTGATCTCTGTAGCCACGTATATTATCATTTTTGTAAATGTCCTACAGACATTGGAAAAGAAGAAGTATTATTTGTAGAGTATAGAGGTATTTCATTAAACTGGCTTTATTAATGGTAGCTGTGTCAACCTGTAGATTCTTACCCTTTGCCTACTTGATTTATTAAGAATTTAAGAGGGATATTTATATTTCTTACTACAACTACATTTCTGTTACTGTTGCCTTATTTTCTAACATTGTACTCTGATGCATGAAAGTTCACAGAGTAAACTTTATTGTCAATTATAGAATTCATCAATTAACAATAAACTTTCATCCTATTTGATGATTTTTACATTGAAATTTACTTTGATGTTAGTACTGTGTTGCTTGACTTTTGTTTTCATGTGACTTTTTTTTTTTTTTTTTATACTTTTAACCTTTTTGGTGATAAAAATTCTTTTAACTTTTCTATGTCTGAAAAAGTGTTTTGCTTTCATTTTGAAAGATATTTTCATGGGTATAGAATTCTAAGTTGGCCTTTCCTTCCCACCCACTCACCCCCCCCTTAATTTCAGTACTTTAAAAACGTTGGTCTGCTGTCTCCTGGCTTGCATTGCTTCTGAGGTTCTCTATACACAAAGCTCTTTTTCCTCTGGCTGCTTTTCAGATTTTCTCCACTGATTTTAAGTGATTTGATTATGATGTGCCTTGCTGTAGTTTTTTTCATGTTTCTTGTGCTTGGAGTTTATTCATCTGCTTAGGTCTGTGATTTTGTAGTTTTCATCAAATTTGAAAAAGTTTTGACTATTGTTTTCACCTGTGTATAAAATATGTGTATGTGTGTGTATTGTTTTTACATATATATAGTTTTCAATGTATAAAACAATATATGTTGTTTTCACATGTCTCATAGCTTATCATGTAAAACTGTTTGCCTTCCCCACCACAATTACGTCTATATTAGGCACCTGGAAGTTGTCTCACAGCTCACTGATGCTCTATTCCCTTTTTGCCTTTTTTTCTTTGCTTTTTTCTCCCCCGCTATGTTTTATTTTGAGTAGGTTTTTGTTACCATGTTTTCAAGTTCACTAATGTTCTGCAATGTTAATTCTGTTGTTATTCTCATCTCAGTGTATGTTGTGTGTTTTTAAATCTCTATATGTTTCATTTGGGTGTCTCTTTTTTTTTTTTCAATAGTTTCCCTGTCTCTACCTAACATGCTTAATCTTTCCTCTGCTTTCTTGAAAATATAGAATACGGAATTGTCAACCAGTTGTATAAATCTCTTGTCATTTCTGGATCTGTTTCTGTTGATTGATTCCCACCCCCACCTCACTATCCTGGGTTATATTTTCCTAGTTCTTGGCATGCCTGGTGATTTTTAAATTTGATGTCAGATATGAGTTTTACCTTGTTCGGTGCTGGATATTTTTGTATTATGTAAATGTTCTCAAGTTTCATTCTGGAACATAATTAAGTTGGAAACAGTTTGATCCTTTTGAGGCTTGTTTTTAATCTTTGTTTGGCAGGACCAGAACTGCATTTTGCCTAGAATTAATTTGTCCCCACTACTGAGGTGAGGTTCTTATGAATACTCAAGGTTTTCCACTCAGGGCAGCTTTCTTCAATTAAATTTATTTTTTTTATTTCACATACTCTGATTTCTCTTAAGGACATTAACAGGCTGTACATGGATCTCTTCTCTGTTCTCCTGCTTTATCATCTTCTCTCTTGCTGTTTTCATGTTTTTGTCCTTTTCCTGTATTTTAGTAGAAGTTCCTTCTACTAAAGAAGGTATTTAGCAAAATACCTACTAAAATGCCTTCTACATTATCGAATCCATTTTTTTTGCTGTTGTAATTCTGCTTCTTATCGCCTGTGTAAATTTCTGCTCTATATTAGTTTCCTGATACCCTATCGTTAATTCAGTCTGCTCTTTTTTCATATCATTCTTCCGTTTTGCCTCACCTTCCTTATACATTATTCAGAGACTATGTTTTTGTGAAGTTTGTGAAAAAACATCAGTTTAAAATTGTTTAAAATATTCTTTGCGTAATTCTTGCCATTTTTTCCTTTTTGAAATTCCGGAATATATCCACAGACCCCGTGTTGGTTTTATTTTAATTATTGAGAGGGAAACATTCTGTTCAGGTCCAGAATTTGATTTTGAGTCCCTCACAGTATACCTGAATATTGGTAGAATCAATTCGTAGCTCTTAAGCTGGATGTAAGGCTGAACTACATTGACACCTGAGATTAGTTGAGCGGAATGGCTGGGGCTAGAAGGGTAGGCCTTAGGTACTCTCAGGGGACGTTGAACTCTGTACTTTCTTTGCAGTTGGTGAAATTGGTATACCAGGAGCCTCTGTTGTCTTTGGCACAGCTGGCAAATGATGGTTATGCCTTTATCTCCTTCCTGGGGCTACTGACCCCCACCCCCTTATGTTGATATTTTTTCCTTCTGCTGAGGCAGTGTGCAACCTTTGGTATCCTAATACCACCCACCTCTGAGTTATACCAATCTGCAGGACCTGTCTGTCTTTGGCTTTTAGCTCTGGGCCCTCCAAGTGAAAGAGTGTTACTTTACTGATCCTGTCAGAATTGCCTGGTATAGATAGGCAGTGGAGTTTCAGGCCAGTGTCTCCCTTTAACTTGGCCCCATTTCCACTATGTCTTTTTTTTTTTTTTTTTTTTAAAGACAGAGTCTTACTCTGTCACCCAGGCTGGAGTGCAGTGGTGGCAATCATGGCTCACTACAGCCTCGACCTCCCCTGCTCAAGCAATTTACTCTCTTCAGCCTCCTGAGTAGCTGGGATGTCAGGTTCATGCCACCATGCCTGGCTAATTTTTTCATATTTGTAGAGATGGGGTCTTGCTATGTTGCCCAGCCTGGTCTTGAATTCCTGGGCTGTAGTGATCTGCCCACCTCAGCCTCCTAAAATGCTGGGATTACAAGCATGAGCCATTGTGCCCGGCTGGGCTGTGAAATTTCTTGTTTGTCTTTGAAGTCTCCCACAGTACATTGAATATAGTGTTTAATGAGGGTTTTGTTTTGTTTTGTTTTGTTGAGACGCAGTCTCACTCTGTTGCCAGGCTGTAGTGCAGTGGCACAATCTCGGCTCACTGCAACCTCTACCTCCCAGGTTCAAGCAGTTCTTCTGCTCCAGCCTCCCGAGTAGCTGGGACTACAGGTGCACGCCACCATGCCCAGCTAATTTTTGTATTTTTAGTAGAGATGGGGTTTCACCATGTTGGCCAGGATGGGCTCGATCTCTTGACCTCGTGATCCACCTGCCTCGGCCTCCCAAAGTGCTGGGATTACAGGCGTGAGCCACTGCAACTGGCTTGATGAGGTTTTTTAGTGAGCTAATTAATTACTTCTGTGACATCATCTAAATAACTGAAACAGCAGCTATACTCTCTGTTATAGGTCACAATTGCCTATGAGTTTGTAATAGGAAAAACCTGTAGAAGTTTAGCATGTTGCAGGTCAGAGAATATGGAGAAATGCCATATTCACCCAAAGTTAAGGGGAAGGGTTTTGATAGGGCTTGCTTTCAATCTGGGTATTGCTTTGGTTAGTATTATTATCTTTACTATGTCTTCCAATCCGTAATCAGCATGGGATTTCTATTTATTTATATTTGTTTAATTTCTTTCAGCAGTGTTTTGTAGTTTTCTTTCTCTTTTTTTCCCCCCCCTTTTTGGACAGAATCTCCCTCTGCCACAGAAGCGGGACTACAGTAGTATGATCACAACTCACTTTAGCCTAAAACTCTTGGGCTCAAATGATCCTCTTGCCTCAGTCTCTCGAGTAGCTGGGACTATAGCTGTGTAGCACTATGCTTGGCTAATTAAATATATGTGTGTGTGTATATATATATATATATTTTTTTTTTTTCTTTTCTTTTTTTTTTTTAAGCAACAAGGTCTTGCTGTGTCATCCAGGCTGGTCTCAAACTTCTGGCCTCAAGTGATCCTCCCAAATAGCTGGGATTACAGGTGACAGCCGCCACGTGTGGCAGCTTTTTAGAGACAGGGTTTTGCCATGCTGCCCAGACTGGCCTCAAACTTGTGAGCTCAAGCAGTCCGCCCACCTCGGTCTCCCAAAGTGCTAGTGTTACAGGCGTGAGCCACCATGTCCAGCCTCTTGTTTTTATTGTGAAAGGGTGCTGATACTTTTTCTATATCAGTTGAGATGATACGTGTTTTACCTGTTTTTTTCTTCTTTCTGTTAATGTGGTGTGTTACATTGATTGATTTCATATGTTGAACTATCCTTGCATTCCAGGAAGAAATTTCACTTGGTGGTGGTGTATAATTCTTTTAATATGCTGCTGAATTTGGTTTGGTAGTATTTGTTGATATTTACTCTGATGTTCATAAGAGATATTGGTCTATAGTTTTCGTATAGTGTTTTTGTCTGGCTTTCATATCAGAGGGCACTCCTGACCTAATAGAATATGTTAGGAAATGGTCCCTCCTCTTTTGTTTTTTAGAAAAGTTTGAGAAGAATCAGTGTTGGTTCTTCTTAAAATGTTTGTTAGAATTTACCAGTGAAGCCATCAGGTTAGGATCTTTTCTTTATTGAGAGATTCAGTGCCCTTGATAGTTACAGGTCTTTAGGGGTATTGTTTAATTTCCACATATATATCAGTTTTTCAGGTTTCCCTCTTGTTGATTACTACTTTCATTTTATTGTGATTAGAAAAAATACTTTATATTTTTTGAAAGACTTAGTATTTTAAAGTGTATTAAGATTTGTTTTATGGTGTAACACATGATCTATCCCGGAGAATGTCCTGTGTGCACTTGGTGGTTGACATGTTTTATAAAGGCATACCTCATTTTGTGCTTCACAGATATTACAAATTGATAGTCTGTGGCAACCCTGCATTGGGGAAGCCGGTCAGCATCATTTTTCCTTTCCTTTTGCACATGCTCGCTTTGTGTTTCTGTGTCATATTTTGGCAGTTCTTGCAATATTTCAAACCTTTTCATTATTACTATATTTGTTGTGGTGATCTTTGATGTTACTATTGTAATTGTTTTGAAGCACTACGAACCACGCCCATAAGGTACAGCAAACTTAGTCATTAAATGTGTGTTCTGACTACTCACTGACCCACCATTCCTCCATCTTTTCCCCCCTCTCCTCAGGCTTCCCTATTCCCTGAGACACAGCCATCTTGAAATTAGGCCATTTAATAAACCTACAATGGCCTGGTGTTTAAGTGAAAGGTGTGGTAAGAAATGGCCAGGGCATGTTACTTAAATGATTACAAGCTTGCTTTGCTTTTTATACACTGAGATTTTTGCCACGGATTGTATCCAAACTATGGTGCAGTAAAATAAAAGCAGAGATCAAGCAGTAACAGGAGGCCTATGATAAAGACCATCTGAGAGCGCCCTAGAACCGGGGAACACTGCGGTGTGACTGCAGAGCAGGAAAAACTGCTTTGGTCACACATATCTTCCCAACATAGAGTTTGTGTAAGGATCTCATAAAGGGAGCTTATGCAAAAGACTCTGGGAAGGAAATGCAACCTCTGCTCACAGGACTCGGGAGGGTCTTTGCAGATGGGAGCTGGTAAGGCCGGAAGGCCTTACAGGGCAGATATCACCGGAATGCCACAGGCTCTGCCTGTGTTCTCAGAATATGGAGCAATTCCGATTGCTCTATGTCTACAATACTCAGGAGATAAAAGCCCCTTGATGCATTGTGGGTGGTCAGATCTTATCCCACTACACCTCTCTTGCCAAAACACCTGGTTAGACAATGGGTGCTAAAATCTCAGTGTCCTTAGTTAGCATTTCTTAGGAGAACTACATCTGCTATTGAATGCTGCAGACACGTGCCCTTCCCCCAGCTGTCTTCCTCCCTCAACCTCCCTCCCCAGAGCCTGCAAGATTAACAAGATAATGCACCCAATAAAAGTACTGGAAGCCCAGAGCTCAATGCCAACACAGATCACCCTGCGAGACTGCGTTAGACCCCTGGACCCATGCTGTAAAATTCTATTCTTGTGTCTTTGTCTTTATTTATTTTCTCTCTCCCTCGTCACTGCGGGGACACAGGGCACCCACCAGCCCTTTTGTTGGGCTGGTTCCCAACAAAAGGAAGAGTCATATGCTTCTTACTTGAAATCAAAAGTTAGAAATGATTAAGCTTAGTGAGAAAGGCATGTCAACAGCAAACATAAGCCAAAAGCTAGACTTCTTGCACTAAACAGCCAAATTGTGAATGCAAAGGAAAAGTTCTTGAAGGAAATTGAAAGTGCTACTATAGTGATCACATGAATGATAAGAGAGCAGCAGCCTTAGTGTGGATAGGGAGAAAGTTTCATTGGTCTGGATGGAAGATCATGCTAACCACAACATTTCTTTAAGCCAAAACCTAATTCAGAACAAGACCCTAACTCTCTTAATTTCTCTGAAGGCTGTGAGAGAGGTGGGGAAACTGCAGAAAGTCTGAAGCTAGCAGAGGTTGGTTTGAGGTTTAAGGAAAGAAGTGTCTCCATAATGTAAAAGTACAAGATGAAGCAGTGAGTGCTGATGTAGAAACTATAGCAAGCTATCTAGAAGATCTAAGATAATTGATAAAGATGACTGCACTAAACAACAGATTTTCAATGTAGACGAAAAAGCCTTCTATCAGAAGAAGACGCCATCTGTGACTTCCATAGCTAGAAAGTAAATGACAATGCTTGGCTTCAAAAGACAGGCTATAGCTATCTCATTAGGGGCTAATGCAGCTGATAACTTTAAGTTGAGGTCATTGCTCAGGTACCATTCCCAAAATCCTAGGACTCTTTAGAATTATACTAAGTGGCTGGGCACAGTGGCTCACACCTGTAATCCCAGCACTTTGGGAGGTTGAGGCGGGTGGATCATAAGAGATTGAGACCATCCTGGCCAACATGGTAACACCCCGTCTCTACTAAAAATACAAAAAAAATTAGCTGGGCGTGATGGCACACGCCCGTAGTCCCAACTACTTGGGAGGCTGAGGCAGGAGAATCGCTTGAACCAGGGAGGTGGAGATTGCAGTGAGCTGAGATTGCGCCACTGCACTCCAGCCTGGCAACAGTGAGAGACTCTGTCTAAAAAAAGACAAAAAGGATTACACTAAGTATACTCTGCCTGTGCTGTATAGATGGCACAGTGAAAGCTTGGAGACAGCATGTTTACAGCATGCTTTACTGAATATTTTAAGCCCACTGTTGAGACCTGCTCAGAAAAAGATTATAAAACATTACTGCTCATTAACAATGCAGTTAGTCACCCAAGAGCTCTGATGGAGATGTACAAGAACATTAGTATTGTGTTCATGCCTGCAAATACAACATCCATTCTGCAGCCCATGGATCAAGGAGCAATTTCAATTTTCAAGTCTTATTATTTAAGAAATACATTTTGAGCCAGGTGCAGTGGTTCACACCTGTAATCCTAGCATTTTAGGAGGCCAAGGCAGGCTGATTATTTAAGCGTAGGGGTTCAAGACCAACCTTAGCAGCATGTAAAACTCTGTCTCTACAGAAAACGCAAAAAATTACCCAAGGATGGTATTGTGCACCTGTAGTCCCAGCTACCCATGAGGCTGAGGTGGGAGGATCACCTGAGCCAGAAGGTCAAGGCTGCAATCAGCCGTGATCACACCACTGCACTCCAGCCTGGATGACAAAGTGAGACCGCCGCCCCCCCAATCTCAAAAAAAAAAAAAAAAAAAAAGAATATTTTATAAGGCTATATAGCTACTAGAGCTGCTATTGATAGTGATTCCTCTAATGCTCTGATGGATCTCTGGGCAAAGTAAATTGAAAATGTTTTGGAGGCAGCACAGTAGCTCACACCTGTAATCCCAGCACTTTGGGAAGCTGAGGCAGGTGAATCACTTGAGGTCAAGAGTTCAAGACCAGCATGGCCAACATGGTGAAACCCTGTCTCTACTAAAAAAAAAATACAAAAATTAACATGGTGGTACATGCCTGTAATCCCAGCTAGTTAGGAGGCTGAGGCAGGGGTATCGCTTGAAAGCAGGAAACAGAGATTGCAGTGAGCTGGGATCATGCCACTGCACTTCAGCCTAAGCAATAGAGCAAAACTGTCTTTAAAAAAAATAATAAAATACAAAGAATCAAACAGAAAGAAAAAAAATGTTTTGGAAAGGATTCACTATTCTAGATGCCATTAAGAACGTTTGTGGTTGATGGGAGGAGATCAAAATAGCATTAACAGAAGTTGATTCCAACCCCCACGGATGACTTTGAGGTGCTCAAGACTTGAGTGGAGGAAGTAATTGGAGATATAGTGGAAATAGCAAGAGAAGTAGAAACAAGTGGAGCCTGAAGATGGGACTCAGTTGTTGCAAAATCATGATAAAACTTGAGTGGATGAGAAGTTACTTCTTAGGGATGAGCAAAGAAAGTGATTTCTTGAAATGGAATCTACTCCTGGTAAAGATGCCATGAACATTATTGACAACAAAGTACTTAGGGTAAGCTTTTCCAACCTGTGGCCCAGGACGGCTTTGAGTGTAACTCAACACATACTCATAACCTTTCCTAAAACATGAGATTTTTTTTTTTTTTTTTTTTTTTTTTTTTTTTTTGTTGAGACAGGGTCTCGCTCTGTTGCCCAGGCTGGAGTGCAGTGACGCAGTCTCAGGTCACTACAACCTCCACCTCCCAGGTTTGAGTGATTCTCCTCCCTCAGCCTCCCGAATAGCTGGACTACAGGCTCGCACCACCACACCTGGCTAACTTTTGGTTTTTTTTTTTTTGAGGCATTTATTTTAATGAGGCAGAATTACAGAGCTGTCTATGTCTAAAAAAGGGAATATCACCAATGTCTGAAGTGGTTTTTGCTCCAGCCTCTGTGAGGACTATTATTTGAGTTTGTTCTTCTAGCACATTTCATGCCCTCTTATTCACTCTGCTCACAGAAAGCTGGCATCCACATTTTCCAGTGGGTAGAGTCAATGCAGTGACATTCTCTTAGTGTTGGCCAAATCTCTCTTGCTCTCTTAGACTTTCCTCACATCCTTCTACATGTTCCTCACTCTTCTCATCTGGAACAGTCCTTCATCTCCATAGACCTCACATAAGATGAAGCAAAGTAAGTTTTAGTACTAAACCTGGAAGCTGAGCAGATTTCAATGGCTGGGTAGGTAAGTTAATCCTTCAGAGAAAATCTGCCCGATAACAATAATCCATTAGAAAACTGGCAGTATCCTCTGATCTATTGCCTGCAAAGCCATGACTTGATGGAGAGTTTCATTCCCTGGGCTCAGTTCTCCAGAAGAAAATCAACACAATTTAAATATTTCTTGGAATGTGACAGCTCTCTAGATACGGGTTGCATTCTGTTCCCCTGGGATGGCAATCTGGTGTTCCTCACTTTGTCTCTATTTTTCTTTCTCTTTCTCTCTCTCTTTCTCTTTCTCTTTCTCTCTCTGTCTCTCTCTCTTCTCTCTTCTCTTCTCTCGTCACATGTTCTCTAATTTTTGTATTTTTAGTAGAGAAGGGGTTTCACTATGTTGGCCAGATGGCCTCCAACTTCTGACCTCGTGATCCGCCCACCTTGACCTCCCAAAGTGCTTGGGATTACAGGTATGAGTCACTGCGCCCAGCTGAGGATTTTGTTTTTGTTTGTGTTTAAGCTCATCTGCTGTCATTAGTGTTAATGTATTTTATGTGCGGTCCAGACAGTTCTTTCACTGTGGCTCAGAGAAGCCAAAAGATTGGACACCCCTGATTTAGAATATAAACTTTATTGATAAAGCATCAGTAGAATTTAAAAAGATTGACTCAAATTTTGTGGAAGAAGTTCTACTCTGGGCAAAATGCTATCAAACAACATTGCATGCTACTGAGAAATCTTTTGTGAAAAGAAGAATCAATGTGGCAAACTTCCCTATTGTCCTATTTTAAGAAATTGCCAGGCCAGACATGATGGCTCATGCCTATAGTTCCAGCACTTTGACAGGCCGAGGCAGGCGGATTGCCTGAGCCCAGGAGCTCAAGACTATCCTGGGCAACATGGCGAGGCCCTGTCTACAAAAAATACAAAAATTATCTGGACATGGTGATGCATGCCTGTAGTCCCAGCTACTTGGGAGACTGAGGCAGGAGAACTGCTCGAGCCCAGGAGGTTGAGGCTGCAGTGAGCCGTGATCACACCACTGCATTTCATCCTGGGCAACAGAGCAAGACCCTGTCTTGGGAAACAAAAAGAAAGAAATTGCTACAACTACCCCATCCTTCGGTCACCACCCTGATCAGTCAGCAGCCATCCACCCAAGATGAGATCCTCCACCAGAAAAAAGATTACAGCTGGCTGAAGGCTCAGATGATTGTTAGCATTTTTTTTTAGCAATACAGTATTTTTTAATTAAGGTGAGTACATTTTTTTAATACATCCTGCTATTACACACTTAATAGACTATAGTGTAGTGTAAACATAACTTTTATATGCACTGGGATACCAAAATGCATGTGGCTTACTTTATTATGCTGTTTGCTTTATTGCATTGTTCTTGAACTAAACCAGCAGTATCTCTGAGGTATGCCTGTATATGCCTTTAGAGTAGGCTTAACTGGCTTATGATGTTGCTCAAGTCTCCTATTTCCGTATAGATCTTCTGTCTGCTTTTTCTATCCATTCTTGGAAGTGGGTTATTGGAGTCTCCACCTTTTATTATAGAACTGTCTATTTCTTCCTTCAATTTTATCCACTTTTACTTCATATATTTTGGAGTTATTTTGTTAGGCGTATACATGTTTATAATTGTTATATTTTCTTGATAGATTGAAACTTTTTACTCAACATGTAATTCTTCATCCCTTGTAACCTTTTTTGATTTAAAATCTATTATTTCTGAGAATATAGCCATCTCAGGCCATTTTTTGTTATGCTTACATGGAATATCTTTTTTCATCCTTTTGCTTTCAACCTCTTTGTATCATTATATCTAAAGTGAGTCTCTTGTAGACTACACATAGATAAGTCTTTTTAATCCAACTACTGGCAAGGATTCACTTTACTGTTTAGCTATTTGTTTTCTGTATGTCTTACATGTTTTTTACTCCTCAATTCTTCCATTATTGCCCCCGTCCGACTTTTTATTATTTAGGGGTTTTGGGTTTGTTTTGCAGTACACCATTTTGATTCTCTTCTTTTGGTGTATGTTTTTAGTTATTTTCTTAGTAGTTACTTTGGGGTTTGCAATTAACATTTTAAACTTGTAACAACTTAGATTGAATAATACCAACTTAGGTTTAGTATAGTCACTGCAATGTATGTCTCCTGTCTGTCCACCTTCATGTTGTCATTGTCACTGATTACATCAGGTTTATAATTATTATTTTATGCATTAGACTTTTAAATCATATAGGAACAAAGGAATTATAAACCAAAAGTGCAACAATTGTGGCTTTTTTTTTTTTTTTTTTTTTTTTTTTTTTGAGACGGAGTCTCCTATCTCTGTTGCCCAGGCTGGAGTGCAGTGGCGTGATCTCCACTCACTGCAACCTCTGCCTCCTAGGTTCAAGCAATTCTACTGCCTCAGCCTCCCGAGTAAGTGGGATTACAGGTGCATGCCACAATGCCTGGCTAATTTTTGTTATTTGGTGGGGAAAAGGGGTTTCACCATGTTGACTGGGCTGATCACAACCTCTGACGCACCTGCAGCAGTCTTCCAAAGTGCTGGGATTATAGGAGTGAGCCACTGAGCCCAACCAATGGTGACTTTTATATTTACCTATATAGTTAACCTTTACCAGCAATCTTTGCTTTTTTGTGTGGCTTTGAATTTCTGTCTGATGTTCTTTTATCTCAGCCTGAAGGACCTCTTTATCATTTCTTACAGAGCAGGTCTGCAGGTAACGAACATTCTTAGCTTGTTTCTCCGAAAATGTCTTGGTTTCTCCTTCATTCTTGAAAGGATACTTTTGCCAGATCTTAATTGACAGATTTTTTTTTAAAGCACTTAAAATAGATTGTCTACTGCCTATGGCCTCCCTGATTTCTGATGAGAAATTAGCTGTTAATTTTAGTGAGGATTCCTTTTATGTGACTAAGAGCTTCTTTCTTGCAGCTTTCAAGATTCTCTTTGGCTTTGGCTATTTCTACGATTTGACTATAATGTGTCTCAATGTGGATCTCTTTAACTATCCTGCTTAGAGTTTGTTGAGCTGCTTAGATGTATAGGTTCAAATCTTTTATCAGTTTTTAGAAGTGTTTGACCATTATATATTTCTTCAAATTGGTTTTCAGCCCTTTTCTGTGCCTCTACTTCTGGAGCTCTCATGATATGTATGATGGCGTCCCACAGGCACCTCAGGTTGTGTGCATTTTTCTTTTGTTGTTGTTGTTGTTTTGAGACAGGGTCTCACTCTGTCACCCAGGCTGGAGTGCAGTGGTGCCATCTCAGCTCACTGCAACCTCTGCTTCCTAGGTTCGAGCGCGTCTCATGCTCAGCCTCCTGGGTAACTGGGATTACAGGCACACACCACCGTGACCAGCCAATTTTTATATTTTTAGTAGAGACAAGGTTTCACCATGTTGGCTAGGCTGGTCTCAAACTCCTGACCTCAAGTACTCTGCCCACCTCGGCCTTCCAAAGTGCTGGGATTACAGGCATGAGCCACTGTGCTGGCCTCTTTTTATATTTTCTGTCTCCTTATTGATGTTGTTCTCTTGATTTTCTTTATTCATCGTTTTCTTTTGTTCTTTGAGCGTATTTATAACAGTGGATTTAACCTCTGCAACTTGTGAGTACGGTGTCAGTGTTTCCGCAGGGACGGTTTCTAATTATTTTTCCTGTGAACGCACCATATATTCCTTTTTCTATGTATGCTTTTACTTTCTTGTTGAGAACTGGGCATTTGGAGTATGATATTGTGATAACTCTGGAAATCAGATTCTCCCCCTCAGGGATTGCTTTTGTGACTTGGTGAGGTTACAGTTGTCTGTACAATGACTCTTCCTATTTTGTAAACTCTGTATTCCTTGTTGCATGTGGTCGCTCAAGTTTTTTTTTTTGCTGTTATCCATGCAGCCAGCCTGTGACCTGGTAGATTTCCCTAAAAGTCTGGATCTGTGTATGCACTTGTATAGATGTAGGTATAGGTGTCTTAAATCTTGTGATAGATGCCACCCCGGGAACCACTCTAGCTGAGGGGGCCCAAAAAAGGTGAGCGGGTTTGCCAGACTAGCCAAAATGCACAACCGCACATTTTTGGAAAACAAGGTTCTTCCTCCACCTGCCACCCCTTGTATGAGCCAGCTGCTGTGGGAACACAGGCCACCTTCCTGCAGGCTGCCTGTGGCAGGGCTGTGGAATGGGGATTTATGCACACTGATCTCTTCTGAGCTTCCTTCAGCAGCTTCCCTTCATCCAGCACTCTCTTGGTTGCTGTGAGTGTCTGATCTGCTTCCAGAGTCCCGAAATCGTGATTTTGATTATTTTTCCAGCTTCCTGGTTGTATTGGTGGAGGGACCAACCCGTGAAGCTTCTGACTGCAACATTTTCCATAACTTCCCTTGTGGCATTTATTTTTGTAGGACTGATTTATTTTTATTTTTATTTTTTTGAGACAGAGTCTCCCTGTGTAACCCAGGCTGGAGTGCAGTGGCGCGATCTCAGCTCACTGGTACCTCCACCTCCCAGTTCAAGCAATTCCCCTGCCTCAGCCTTCCTAGTAGCTGGGATTACAGGGGCATGTCACCACGCCCAGCTAACTTTTTTGTATTTTTAGTAGAGACAGGGTTTCACCATGTTGGCCAAACTGGTCTTGAACTCCTGACCTCAGGAGATCCAACCACCTTGGCCTCTCAAAATGCTGGGATTACAGGCGTGAGCCATCGAGCCTGGCCTGTAGAACTGATTTTAAATGTCTTATATCCCATCATCTAGAGTTTCACAACAGATAACTTGAACTTTATGAAGAAAACATAGGTTATTTGACAAACAGTGTTACAGAAATGGCTCGCCTATACGGAGGAAAAAGGACTGGGTCCCAACCTTACTCTTCATGCCAAGATAAACTCCATGTATTAAAGGTTTCATTTTCTTTCTTTTTTTTTTTTTTTTTAATGGTACCAGCATAACAACCTGAATAATTATTTTTATTTTCAAAAATAATTTTGGGCCAGATGTAATGGCTTACACTTGTAATCCCAGCACTTTGGGAGGCCAAGGCAGGAGGACTGCTTGAGCCCAGGAGTTTAAGACCAGCCTGGGCAACATGGTGAGACCCATCTCTTAAAATAATATTATTATTATTTTGGAGTTGTGAATGCCCTCCTATGTCTGACACAAACCCTTGGCAAAAAAATCTATAAAATCAGCTAACTGAAAAAAAAAAATCACAACATAGGATAAAGTTAATTTTCTGAATTTACAAAAAGCCCTACAGATCAGTAAGATTAATTGCCCAATTTATTTGAATCAAGGATGTGACTGATTTTATAAGAAAAAAAACACAAATGACCAGTAAACATAAGTAAACAGTGCCAGCCTCATTCATAATTTAGAAAATGCAGATCAGAACAGGAATGAATCATGTCACTTAGGAGATATGCAGACTTTATTTTTTTGTTTAAATGACATCCAGTGTTGGTAAGAGTGCTAAATAGACACTGTCATTGATTGTTGGTGAGAGTGTGACTTGGTGTAGGCTTTCTGGCAAGTAATTTGGTAATATGTACCAGAAATTTTTTTATTATTTATTTATTTTTTTAAATTTTTTTTTTGAGATGGAGTTTCACTCTTGTTACCCAGGCTGGAGTGCAATGGCGCCATATCGGCTCACCGCAACCTCCGCCTCCTGGGTTCAGGCAATTCTCCTGCCTCAATCTCCTGAGTAGCTGGGATTACAGGCACGCACCACCATGCCCAGCTGATTTTTTGTATTTTTAGTAGAGGCGGGGTTACCTCATGATCCACCCACCTCGGCCTCCCAAAGTTCTGGGATTACAGGCTTGAGCCACCGTGCCCGGCCCAGAAATTTTTTTAAAAAAATTAGCTAGGCATAGTGCCATGCCTATTGTCCCAGCTACTCAAGAGGCTGAGGCAGGAGGATTGCTTGATGACCCAAGAGTTCAAGGCTATGTCAAATGCACAGCTCTTCAACCCGGCAATTCCACTGGTAGAAATTAAGCTATAGGTATTTCCAAAGGTATGCAAGATAGTTACGTAAAAATATCTATTGTAGCATTGCTTGTGATTTCAAAACCCCTGCCAACTGAAATTCTGTAAGAGGAGAACTGCTTAAATTACGATACATCCATATACAGGTATTGATCGACTTACGACCTATGCAACTTACGACCGTTCGACTTTACGACCACAATCGCTAGCCACGACTGCTTCGCGTCTGGCAGCGCAAACGTTGCCCAGTTGGGCGTACGACAGCGCGGACCAGCTTCCGGCAGCACTACCATCTCCGCATGCACCATTTTAACTGTTATCCCAGACTCGGTGCAGCAATTTGTGTTTTGTGTCTTGGATATTTTTCATCAAACCCCTCCCAAGATGTCTACCAAGAGGAAATCGTCTTTGTCTACGCCTCAGCCTGCCAAGAAGGAAAGAAAGGCCATCGATCTCGACACGAAAATGAAGGTAATTAAGCAGTACGAAGGAGGAAAGAAAGTGAATGTGATCGCACGTGATACGAAGTTATCACACTCAACTGTGTCGACGATTTTGAAAGATAAAGAAAGAATTCGTGAAGCTGTGAAAGGTTCTGCACCCATGCGATCAACAGTTATAACAAAACAACGAAGCGGGCCCATCCACGAAATGGAGAAATTGCTATATATTTGGATGGAAGATCAAATTCAAAAACGGACACCATTAAGTCTTTCTACTGTGCAGATGAAGGCGAGAAGTCTATTTCAGACTCTGAAGGAGCGTGCTGGAGAAGATTACAGTCAAGAATTTGTAGCAAGCACTGGCTGGTTCCAGAGATTCAAGAAAAGATTCCAAATGCATAGTGTTCGAGTGACTGGAGAAGCAGCGAGTGCTGATGAGGAAGGAGCACGTAAGTTTGTTGATAGTCTGGATGAATTAATTACAGGTATCGATCGACTTACAACCTATGCAACTTACGACCGTTCAACTTTACGACCACAATTGCTAGCCACGACTGCTCCACGTCTGGCAGCACAAACGTTGCCCAGCTGGGTGTACGACTGCGGACCAGCTTCCGGCAGCACTACCATCTCCACGTGCATATAGCCTACTCAACTTAGGACCAGATCATGTTACGACCAGTCTGTCGGAACCCATCGTGGTCGTAAGTCAAGCACTGGCTGTACAGATGAGGGATATCTAGCAGAACAGATTTTCTGTTAAATAGCCCATTTTCTGATACAAATGACATAAAATGAACAAAGAAAATTATGATATATAACAACAATGAAAGAAAATTATGATAAAATATGACTTAAAGATTTTTATAACATCATTTCACAGTACTGTACATATAGCCTACTCAACTTACGACCAAATCGTGTTACGACCGGTCTGTCAGAACCAATCGTGGTCGTAAGTCGAACACTAGCTGTAATAGAAAGCTATGTGGTCATTAAACAGAATGAGTTAGCTCTTTTTGTGCTAATGTGGGAAGATCTCCAAGATATATTAAGTGACAAAAGCTAAGTGTAGAATAAAATGTAGGTAATGAACCCAGTTGAGTAGGGATTTTTAAAGGATGTATATGATTTATTCTGATATATGCACAGAGAAGTTTCTAGAAATAAAAACAGGAATTTAATGGTGATTTCCTTTGGGGGAGACTAGGAATAAATGATGGAGATTTTTTTTTTACACCTTTCTATAAATTTTTTTACATGTGCATGTGTTATCCCACACCCCCTTTTTCAAATAGCTAAAAACAAAATTCTACAGTGGTGAGATCTAGCAGAGAATCTGTTCACCCAGATGTAGTTTCCAGAATTTACATACTTTTAGTCTACTCATTTATATAGTCAACTTTTCTTTTTGAAATTACGAATACCTAAATAGTTTTTCTCATGATCTATTTTTGTTTTAAATTACTATGAAATGTTTTAAGATGTATAAAACTATAATACTTCACTCTAAAAACACTACCTTTTAAGATTATTAAGGACTAATCTGGCATTTTGGGCATCTTAGAGGAGGCAGAGTGATGTGATAGGAAAAACAGCATAGAGACTTTAGAGTCATACAGACCTGAATTTACATTTCGACTTAATACAAACTAGCTTTTAACCTTGGGAAAGTTACTTATATAGCTGAACTTCAGATTATCAAGCCCTGCATTTGCAGAGTAATTATAAAGATTAAGTAAAAAAAGGTATGCAGTCCCTAGCATGTCATAATTACTCACGAAACCTTCATTTCTTCTCTTGTCATCTCTCCCTGTCCCTCAAAGATGACTTTCAGTCTTTGCGTTATCTGGCTCTTTTATATCACACTTAGGAAACTTGGGGCTGGGCGCGGTGGCTCATGCCTGTCATTCCAGCACTTTGGGAGGCCAGGCGGGCATATCACTTGAGTTCAGGAATTCGAGACCAGCCTGGACAACGTGGCGAAACTGTCTCTGCAAAAAATACAAAAATTAGCCAGGTGGTGGTCATGCCTGAAGTCCCAGCTACTCAGGAGGCTGAGATGGAAGGATCACCTGAGCCTGGGAGTTCGAGACTGCAGTGAGCTGTGATCACGCCAGTGCACTCCAGCCTGGGTAACAAGAGTGAAACCCTGTCTCAAAAAATAAAAAAAAAAAAATCAAAGAAAACTTGGTAATTTAGCAATGTTTGGATATAGGATCAGAGCAAGGTGACACAGCAGTGATAAATCGTTTTGGTGTTTTTTTGGTTTTTGTTTTTTGTTTTAATTACAGAATTGTGGGGGATTGTGGAGTATGGGCAGAATCTCTAGCACAGCTCATCTTGTATGCCATTGTTAGGAATTGTTTCTAATGCTTGACTTACCCCACAGAATATATTTACAGTAGCAACACAGGCAATGCCTTATTCTTTGTTATAACTGTGTCTTCTGATTGACTGTGTTAGGTAGCAGGGACATACTATCCTCTTTGGTCTATAACTCTTTAGACAGTTTGGAAATCATGAGATAAGAATACCTCACCTTACAGTTTCATTCGATTTCCTATCCTCAGAAGCTCTTAAACGGCTAAAATTCTGGCAGCGGCTAGAGAAACCTGCATTGCTCAGGGCCTGAGTAACTGTGCCCATCTGGTTCTGAAAGACCAAAGGTGCAACTGTCCTGTCCTTCCCACTCCAGCCCCCAGGCCCCTCATTCCCTGACTATACTCTAGCCTAATGGTCTCCTTCTAATTCCTTGAAATTGCCAAATTCATTCCTGCCTCTGAGCCTTTGCATACACTTTTCCTTGTTCCCCCCATCCTGTTCTCCCTCCCTTACAGCCTGTCAAATGTTAAATCTGAGGCTTAGGGCAGGGCCGGGTGGCTCATGCCTCTAATCCCAGCACATTCGGAGGCCAAGGCAGGTGGATCACAAGGTCAGGAGATCAAGACCATCCTGGCCAACATGGTGAAACCCTGTCTCTGCTAAAAATACAAAAATTAGTTGACTGTGGTGGCACATGCCTGTAATCCCAGCCACTTGGGAGGCTGAGGCAGGAGAATGGCTTAAACCAGGGATTCAGAGGTTGTGTGAGCCGAGATTGCACCACTGCACTCCAGCCTGGCAACAGAGCAAGACTCCGTCTCAAAAAAAAAAAAAAAAAAAAAAATCTGAGGCTTAAAAATTCTGTCATTTTGAGCTTGGCACAGTGGTGTATGTGCAGTCTCAGCCACACAGGAGGCTGAGGTGAGGGGATCACTTGAGCCCAGGATTTCAAGACTACAGTGGCTATGATCGTGTCACTACGCTGCAGCCTGAGTAAAAGAGTGAGACCCTCATCTCTTTAAAAAAAAAAACCGCCAGGAGCGATGGCTCATGCCTGGAATCCCAACACTTTAGGAGGTTGAGGTGGGTGGATCATTTGTAGTTAGGAGTTCAAGACGAACCTGGGCAACAAAGCAAGAGCCCTGTCTCTACAAAAAAAAAAAAAAAAAAAACTTTTTATTTTTTTAAAAAACTGGCTGGGCATGTGCATATAGTCCCAGCTACTCAGGAGACTGAGGCAGGATGATTGCTTGATCACCCAAGACTTCAAGGCTGCAGTGAACTATGATTGTGCCACTGCACTCCAGCCTGGGCAACAGAGCAAGGCCCATCTCATTTAAAAAAAAAGCTCTGGGCTGGGCGCGGTGGCTCAAGCCTGTAATCCCAGCACTTTGGGAGGCCGAGGCGGGTGGATCACGAGGTCAAGAGATCGAGACCATCCTGGTCAACATGGTGAAACCCCGTCTCTACTACAAATACAAAAATTCAGCTGGGCATGGTGGCGTGTGCCTGTAATCCCAGCTACTCAGGAGGCTGAGGCAGGAGAATTGCCTGAACCCAGGAGGCGGAGGTTGCGGTGAGCCGAGATCGCGCCATTGCACTCCAGCCTGGGTAACAAGAGTGAAACTCTGTCTCAAAAAAAAAAAAAAAAAGTTCTATTGTTTGAATGGGTGTCATGTTTGTTTTAACTATAAATATTTACAATACTTGGTTTTACTTAGGAGATTTGTATAGCTTACAAATCCTGTCACTGAGGATTCAGTTCTCTTCCCCACAGACACAGAGACAAAATCAGGAGCTCCACAAGGAGCAGTGGTGAGTCCTGCTTTTGGCAAACTCAAACCTGCAAGCTTTGCTCTTGGGATTGAATTCTTCACCCATTAGGGCCCATAAGCTAGTGTACTTTGTGGAACTTGGACTTTGTCTTAATGATGGAGCAGGGGATAAAATCAGTTTCTCTTTGGACTGGAATTAGTACTAATTTTTCTTTCTCTTACAGCACTGAACAAGATTTGTGATGAAATGGAGCCTGGAACAAACTCTTTTCGGGTAGAATTTCCTGATTTTTCCAGCACCATTCTACAGAAACTGAACCAGCAGCGCCAGCAAGGACAATTATGTGACGTCTCCATTGTTGTCCAAGGCCACATTTTCCGGGCACACAAAGCTGTTCTTGCTGCTAGTTCACCCTACTTTTGTGACCAGGTACTCCTGAAAAACAGCAGGAGAATTGTTTTGCCTGATGTGATGAACCCAAGAGTGTTTGAGAACATTCTCCTATCTAGTTATACAGGACGTCTAGTAATGCCCGCTCCAGAAATTGTAAGTTACCTGACAGCGGCAAGCTTCCTCCAGATGTGGCATGTGGTAGACAAATGCACTGAAGTTTTAGAGGGAAACCCTACAGTCCTTTGTCAGAAGCTAAATCATGGCAGTGACCACCAGTCACCAAGCAGCAGTAGTTATAATGGCCTGGTAGAGAGCTTTGAGTTGGGCTCTGGGGGTCATACTGATTTTCCCAAAACCCAAGAACTGAGGGATGGTGAGAATGAAGAGGAGAGCACCAAAGATGAGCTGTCATCTCAGCTCACTGAGCATGAATACCTGCCCAGCAACTCGTCCACAGAGCATGACCGACTCAGCACAGAAATGGCGAGCCAGGATGGGGAGGAGGGTGCCAGCGACAGCGCCGAGTTCCACTACGCCCGGCCCATATATAGCAAGCCCAGCATCATGGCCCACAAACGCTGGATCCACGTGAAGCCCGAGCGTTTAGAACAGGCTTGCGAGGGCATGGATGTGCACACAGCCTACGACGAGCACCAGGTCACAGAGTCCATCAACACTGTGCAGACAGAGCACACAGTCCAGCCTTCAGGAGTGGAGGAGGACTTTCACATCGGGGAAAAAAAAGTAGAAGCCGAGTTTGATGAACAGGCTGACGAAAGCAATTATGATGAGCAGGTGGATTTCTATGGCTCTTCCATGGAAGAATTTTCTGGAGAGAGGTCAGATGGGAATCTAATTGGGCACAGACAGGAGGCTGCCCTCGCAGCAGGCTACAGTGAGAATATTGAAATGGTAACAGGGATTAAAGAAGAAGCTTCCCACTTAGGATTCTCAGCCACCGACAAGCTGTATCCTTGTCAGTGTGGGAAAAGTTTCACTCACAAGAGTCAGCGAGATCGACACATGAGCATGCACCTTGGTCTTCGGCCTTATGGCTGTGGTGTCTGCGGTAAGAAATTCAAAATGAAGCACCATCTCGTGGGCCACATGAAAATTCACACAGGCATAAAGCCGTATGAGTGTAATATCTGTGCAAAGAGGTTTATGTGGAGGGACAGTTTCCACCGGCATGTGACTTCTTGTACCAAGTCCTATGAAGCTGCAAAGGCTGAGCAGAATACAACTGAGGCTAACTAAAAATAGGATCTGGCCCTTGAGTGGCATGCACAAAAATAAACTATGGTAATTAATGCAAATCTGGGCACAGATGATGCGTGCTACTTGCTATTATGAGAGAAGCTTAAAAAAAAAAAAGGAAGATATTTCTGAAAGACCAGCTCTAAGTAGGCCAATTAAAAAAATCTAATTCCTGAAATTTGTGTGTTCCAGTCCTGGCCTAGAATGGGTAATGGGGTGAGTTAACGCACTGCCCAGCTGGCAAGGTAAACCTTCCGACCAGTTGTGATTGAGAGAGGTGGACGGAGTCACCTGCTCTTGGAACTGGACTCCATCCCACCAGTTCCGTTTCGAGTGGCAACAGCTCTGGATCACTCATTGTTACAAGGTCGTGCTGAAATTTTATTTTGCTCTTGCTATAGATACTTAGATAATATGGATTTGATTTGGTAGCTGTTTCACTGAAGGAAATGCTACTTATGTAAAAGCTACAAATCATGGGATTCCTAGGATGAGAAATTGGTTAACAGAGCTCTCTTTCTGGTGTATTCTTTCTAAAGGATATTTTAACTAAAACTATGGAGATGCTAAGAGAGTGACTTTCTGAATATGAAACAGATAACTTACGGTACAAGTTTCAGTTTCTATAAGATGCCACTACTGTCACAAGGTGTTTCAGACTCTTGATAAGGCAGTGTTTTGTATTTTAGTACTAACATAGAGTTTAAACAGTTGTATCTAATTGTAATTCTCTAGAATGCCAGAGAGAGATATTTCTCATTGGTTTGCTTTCCCAAATCCTGTTTACTTAATTGTAGCCTCCATGCAGTGGGGTCTACTCTGTAGCTGGTAGACGCCAAGCTGCTGTGACTCTGATCACGGTACCACGGGCCACTGCAGCCCCTGCTCTGTCTTAGATTATGGTGCTTTACAAAGAAGGCAGTCAGCGACCATGCTTATTGGGAAGGAGCCACAAGTTGTGGCTGAGACTTCCCTGTGGACTTTAGTAGTTCATAGAGTGTAAGGCGACACTCCACCAATCGGAGAGAGAGCAGATAGGATTCTATGAGTGGTTATACCTAAGGGGAAAAAGCTACCCAAGAAGAACCTTGAAAATACATTCTTTCAAGGTGGAGGAGATACTCTTTAGAGGGGTACACTGAGCTAATACTGCCAGTTCTTTGAGTGCTGGAATGTGGTTTTGAAAGGAGTCCTAAGTTTAGCAAAGTCGTCTACAGATTCATGCTCCCAAATTATAGATAAAGCTGCTTAAATTTTCAAGTCCACGAAGCTATGCCTACCAAAAAAAAAAGAAAAGCAGCTATTCTGAGACCTTTTCTGCCCATCAGTTAGATGGTTTAGGTCAAAAAGAAAGGTATGTTACACATGCTTTTAAGCTGTGTAATCCACCTGAGGTTATTACCAGGGTAGGACAGGGTGCCACTACTATGTCATCTTTTCCATAAGTGTACTGGTTTATTTACTTCTAAACAGAAACTTTTTTTCCTTAAAATAAAAATAATTTTTCTTGGATTTGGGGTGAAATTTTATTTTAATTTGGCTTTGCTGTAATGTAATAGACATTGCTGGCAATGGCCTCTGATTCTCAAGCTCCTAACACCAAGGTGTTTACTTGTTGAACATTGTCTGGAAAGAGGAAAGAAAATACTTATTTACCAGTTAACTCTTGTAAGCAAGATTACAAACAGGGATTTATTCACAACACTGTATCATTCTCGATATATAAAAAGCACTTTGTATTTAAAACTTTATTATAAATATATATATATTGTTTTTTTTTTAAACCTAGAAACTAGATATTACCTCTTGGTTGTTTGCCACATGAATAGCTTCTCTTAGTATTGAAACGTTACCGGTTAGCAGTCCTTTCTCTGTATCTGACACACGTATACGGAGGTGACTGTACAATCAAACCTGATGTCTCCTTTTCTTTTTCTCATGGTAGAGGACAGTGGGTTTTTAGGTATGATCCTAGCCATTATATTTGAGGAGAAATTGTTTTATTACTCCTACTAATTTCAGTACTAAGGTGGTGATGCCATTTTGTTCTGCCAAAAACTGATCACCCTCTCCCATGGTATTAGCAGAACATTTCTGCCGGTTTGGAAGGTTTGTTGTGCCATTTCTCATTGAAGACTATTCCTGTGAGCATTAGGACACTAGGAGAAGAGTCTGCGAGGTAAAAATATAGGTACTCCAGGAGAGTCGTGGTCCTTCAGTTCTGCTGAAATCAGCATAGTACCCTTGTCATGAGGAAGAGTTTTTGTTCAGCCGAGAGTGGTGGCCAGCCTTGGGTGGTAGTTTTGGAAGTAGTCAGCTGTGCCAGGACTTAATATGTTGTGAAGAGAAGAGTGTCTTCTTGAAAGCCTTATGTGTCCATCAGCTACTAAATGTAGAACTGAAATAAGTTTCTCACATCTGTTCTTTTTAAGTTTTTTGTGGTATTTGAGGTTTTGGTAGAAATTGGGATCGTTTATCAGGCAACCAGACCCTGTGAGGTGGTAAGTATCTGAAATGCTGGCCATGTTCAGAGAGGCAGGAGAAGGGCATTGCTTTAGTTTGAATATTAAAAGTGAATTTTTGTACTCTGGGTTTTACCTTTTTTTCCTCCCCACCTTGGGTTGGAGGAATAGTCTCTTCCTTTCACCTCAATACAGCTTTAGAAACCTCTGTCCTTCCTAATGAGTTTGGATCGTTGTGGGTAACATTGTTCAAATAGTCTTTCAGGGATCACGTCAATGGCCTACAACCAAGGTATTTGTCCTCTACTCTGAGTCTTAACTGTGGTTTTTCTTCAACCCTATGGGAAGGGGCTTCAAGGCACCACCAGTGGTATTTAATATTCATACTTACACTGGCCAGACACGGTGGCTCACACCTGTAATCCCAACACTTTGGGAGGCCAAGGCGGGTAGACCACAAAGTCAGAAGTTCAAGACCAGCCTGGCCAAGATGATGACACTCTGTCTCTACTAAAAATACAAAAATTAGCCAGGCGGGGTGGTGGGCTCCTGTAATCCCAGCTGCTTGGGAGGCTTAGGCAGAGAATTGCTTGAACCCAGGAGGCAGAGGTAGCGGTGAGCCTAGATCGCTCCACTGCATTCCAGCCTGGGTGACAGTGTGAGACTCTGTCTCCAAAAAAAAAAAAAAAAGTTTATACTTACACCATGTTTTTACCTTTAGATACACACATGACAGTAATCCACATGGTGAAGTGTATGTCACCATTAACTAAGGAAGAACTGCGATAACTTTCCCTACTGGGCTGTGGGGTGCCTGCAGGCGCTCCAGGGCCCCAGCCTGTTGATTCTGATTCCTAGGTCTCATCTTCCTCTGGTCCCTTTTGGCCATTACTTTAAAAGCTTGCCCAAAAGGATCCCCTCCATTCTAGTGGGCATTTGCTGAACTAACCTGACCCTAAGGCCGGCTTCTAACCATCGGGGAAAGCTACTTAGCCTCCGGGGCTCCCTCCATGAGAGGCTCACACATTCCCAAGCTGCTGTGGAAGTGAAGCTGAGGCATAGCAGAAGCTTCAAAGCCATGCATTCCCTGGGGAAGGGGATGTGCGGTGGCCTCTGGGTGGACGTGGAGAGGGCGCCATCACGACAAGTCCAGGTTTTTGCTTTTGGAAGGTCTGTGATAATTTAGGGTCGCTGGAAACCAGCCATGTTATCCCCGATCCCTTCCATGCCACCAATTTTGTGATTTAGGTTGCGTTAGTGGGTGAATAACTTTGTTCAGTGAAACCAGGGTTTGTTTGGGGTTTTTTCTTTGCTACTTACATATTTAAAGGTACAAGTTTCTTATTTCAGATCTCTACTGATAGTGCCCTATGGGAAGATGCTGGAACACATTTTGCAAATGTGACTTATTTTTTTTTGCTTGAAGCCTGTGTCATGTTAGTTGCTGCTGCCTTCTTTCCTTTTATGAGGTTCCCAATGTTTCGTCCAGAAAAGTACTTTATTTATGCAAGTCAGGTGACTCTTAGGCCACAAAACCATTTGATGATAAACAGATTATCATTAGGTGCATATCTTATTGATATTTTGTGAAATGTTATGCCTATGTTGCAAAAGTTGAATAGTTTTGTCTTTATATATTGCTGTCTTCAGTGCACAGCATGGTTTTACTTAATTGAATGTTACTGTTTAATATTTTCTTCTTATAGAAGAGACCACGCCCTTTTGTATGACATGTTTTAATAAATGTTATCTGTCAACTTTGTAAAAGTTTTGTTTTTCACTATGAGTAGGTGACCACATCTTGTTTGACCCTGGGTTTTACCACCTAAGAATAAAGTTATATGGTGGCCCTTTGGTAAGTAAATGCCAAATAATCTGATCTAATGGGCAGTGAGTGACTGCCAGGCTGGCATTTATAGTGACATTTTACACCCCCACCGGCCCCGTTGGGTACTTGGGGTGTGCTAGAGGCTCTCTGTGTACCCCTCCAGGCCCCCTTGCTGCCATGCACTTCTCTCCAGGAGGCTGGCCACTGTTGACCTGTCCTGGCTTCCTGTCAGGATCCACAGATACTCTGGGAGGAGCCCGGCAGAAGAGAGAACAGAGAAGTCAGGGAATTCATTCCCCTGGCTCCCTCCCGCCAGCTGTGGGTTGGCGGTGGCTGGGCTTCTCTGCCAAGGCCCACAAGTCCTGTCAGGCAACTTCTTGGGGGGTTAGTAGCCACACCCTCCCCTTGTCCCTCAAGCCAGTCTCAGTCCTGACTCCCTGCTTTTGCCAGGCCTCTGGTACATCACTGTCCTCATTGGAGTTTCTCAACCCTGCCTACACCCTTTGTAAATAGTCCCTTTATGAAGCTCTCCTCGGTGACTCCATCTGAATGTGCCATCTGTCTCCTGCCAGGACCCTGACTGATAGCTTAGGTGTCCTCATTTTACCGATGAGCCAGCTGTGATACAGAAAAGGTAGGTGAGGTACCAAAGATCATCCAGTGCCCAGAGCAGAGCTAGGCCTCTGTGCAGGGCCTGTGGATGGCACGCTTGGCAGTGGGTTTCTCCACTGCTCTGTCATGCCTCCACGCACATTAGTGTTCGTTGGATCTTTGCTTCACTTCTCTTGCCCTCCCCCATGCCCAAAGCCTGCCCTCGAGAAGCAGCAGTGGTGCTCTTTCAAAGGCTGCAAGCGCTGCGTATTTCCTACCAACAGCTCATTACCAGAGACACTGCTTGTTTTAGACCAAACTCAACCACCTTCCCACACAAACCTTCTGTTACCACTGTTTGTTGTGAGGCTCTTCCCCTCCCTTTTGCTGATTCTGAAGCCAACTACAGATTGCCTCAGCTAGCTTAGCCATTTTCTGTATAGGGAAGAAGTCACCCAGAAGAAAACACTTCTAGCCTTTATTTGAGGCAGGGGCCTGTCCATCCTGACCAAGGACGAGTAGCTCAGCCCCTGGAGTACGGTGACCTCTTTGACCCCCACTTTCAGCCCTGCAAAGGACCCTGCCAAAGCCCTGGTTACCAGCCGTGCACATCTGGGAAGCTGGTGGGGTTGAAGGAGAGCAGCACTGCAGTTCTTGGGAGGAGAAAGAAGATGGAGCGGTTCGTTTGTGTTTGGGAACAGAAGGGGGTGGGATGTGAGGGGTGTTACCCACATGGAGCATTTAACACCTGTGCAGTTATTTTGATTCCATCACAGTCAGCTCAGGGACTGCTACTTCCCACCCAACCAAAGCGTTCCTTCAGACAGTCCCCATCCTTGGGCATCTTGGAGGGTGCAGGGCTCTAGAACTTACCCCATCAGTGGACCAGTTAGCAGGTCATTCGAAATGAGGTAAGCTTGAACTTGCTGTAACAGTCTGTTATTCCATAAATGATGTAAGATATGTTCTTTCTCAGTGCACATAAGTGAAGGATAAGAACTCTGTGCCCTTGCTTCCAACTCTTAGGTTCTTTTTAAGAAAATGCTCAAAAGTTCAGTGATTGAAGATGGGTGCAAATAACATTTTTTTCCTTTAACAGGGAAACAGCAAAGTAGGGTGGGGATAGGAGTCTTGGAGACTTTTTCTGAACTGGTTTGGCTTGTCTGAATCAAAACCAGTTTTCCTGGTGCGCCGGCTCATGCTTGTAATCCCAGCACTTTGGGAGGCTGAGGCGGGCAGATCACCTGAGTTTGAGAGCAACCTGGCCAACATGGTGAAACCCCGTCTCTACTAAAAATACAAAATTAGCCAGGCATGGTGGCATGCGCCTGTTATCCCAGCTACTCGGGAGGCTGAAGCAATAGAATTGCTTCACCCGGGAGGTGGAGGTTACAGTGAGCTGCACTCCAGACTGGGTGACAGATACTCCGTCTCAAAAAAAAAGTTGATTTTAAAATCTTGTACCACTTTTAATTTCTTCCAAATAAGCCCTAAGTTTAGCCTTGCAAGTAGCTTGATGCAGTTACAGGAAGAGTTACCATTGTCCTTTGAGGGACTTTGTGTACTCTATACAAAAATAATTCATAAGCAGAATTGTAGGTAAATACATATTATTTTTTTAAAGTGGCTTTTTACTTAGACTACGGTGATTATGAGATCTATATTTTTTTCCTCATTCCAAAATAAGAAACCAATACGAAAGCCATTAAATGTATTTTTAACTTAATAAGATACTATGTTACTCCCCAGAGTATTCTATTCTGGTCTGCCTTTGGCAATAGCTAACCTTTGTTAATGGAAGCTACAGGCTGCCTCTAGAACTGCCACTGTCCTGTTAATTTGGGATCAGCAATGCTGTGATAAAATCTCACTTATTAGCGTTCTCAGGAAAGATCCTTAACTGCACAGCATCCCACTCAGGATAGAGGGATGCTGGAGCTGTAAATGCTGCTAGAATTCCTGCAGGAGCTGGCGTAGCTAGAAATTCTGGGCATTAACATGATAGCAAAGTGACCTTGAGCCAAACTAGAAAGGATTCATTTTTGCGTCACATAGAGCATGTCATATTGTGTGAATCTCTTTTGTCTATTCATAATATGAAGAATATAAGAGTGTTTTTCTTGGCCAGAATTTTTACTGCAGTTCTGTATATTTATTGGACTCTGAACACCCACTCAACTCACTCAACACCATGCTGACTTTAATAGATATAAGAAAAATTGGGATTATGGAGTAAAAATAACAGCTCTAAGTGAAGACCCACTGCATGTTTAACATGTGTTAAGTACGTAACTTGGATTAACTCATTTATAACCGAAACATGAAGGAGAATTTCCTTCCAGGCCTCATATCTTGGAAAAGGGTGACAGCTTCCTATTCTGTTGGGGAGATGTTTTTCTTCTTCAGGGAAACCCCTCTCTAAGGCCTTCCTCCTCGGCCAGCAGGGATGTCTGTGTCTGGAGTGAGATGCAGACAGTTGTCCCTCTCAGGACACAAAGCCCAGCTTCTGGTGCTGGGGAGCAAGGACCTAGGCCAGGCTGTCCTACTGATGCTCTTTGGTGGCGGGTGACTCGCCGGATCCCCCTCAGGCTCTTGCGTTGGGCTCTCTGAGGAGGAATAGAGACTCCACCCCCAGACTGTGCTCCAGGCCTGGCACCAGCAGCTAACCCTACTTGAACCCTCCGGTTTAGTAAATACATGTAGAAATTAACCCCAGGAATGCAAAGTACAGTGATTTATTTATTTTCTGATGCAGAGTCTCGCTCTGTGCCCCAGGCTGGAGTGCAGTGGTGCCATCTCGGCTCACTGCAATCTCCACCTGCTGGGTTCAAGCAGTTCTCCTGCCTCAGTCTCCCGAGTAGTTGGGATTACAGGCGCCCACTACCATGCCCAGTTAATTTTTGTATTTTTAGTAGAGAAAGGATTTTGCCATGTTGTTCGTGCTGGTCTTGAACTTCTGACCTCAGAAGTTCATTTGCCTTGGCCTCCCAAATACCGGGATTAGGGGCATAAGCCACCATGCCCAGTCAAAGTCCAGTGATTTTCAAACTAGTAGAAAAGCTTCATCAAGGCCTACTGCAAGGAATGGACAGGGAAAAGGTTGACTCCTCCCCATCCACTTCCGATCAGAGCAGTTTTAATTTCACGTGGCATGGTGGCAAAGGGCTCACTCCTCGCTAGCATTTATATTTCCCTGGGGCCCACTGTGTTCTGCAGCGTTAAACACTTTCCATGATTAAACCTTGACCCTGACACCAACCCTGCCAGGTAGGTGCCATTGCTGTTCCTTCTAACAGGAGAACACTGACTTTCACAGACGGTAAGAAACCCAGGCAGCCGGTGTCCTGGGCCCCACTGAGCTATGTGTGCTCTGTTGCTATCTTGTGACTGCCGGCCCAAGGGCTGAGAAGTCAGAGGAAACCCCACTCTGCCTGCTGGTGCCCTAGTTAGAGAGGCATTCCAAAGGCCAAGGGCTTATCTGGGCCCCTGACCACTGCCCTAGTGTTTATCTCCAGGAGACTGTGGGTCTCAGCACCAGCAGAACCTGCTTATCCCTGGGTTGTTGGGCCCCAAGCTGGCCTGCCCTGTTCCCATTTGCTCTGGGACAGCCACTCCCTCACAGCAGCCTCCACTGCACACGCAGTCTCCTCCCCTTGACTGCTCCAAGGCCTCCTCCTAAGCAGATCTGATGCTGTCACCTCCCACGTGAGGTCCGCCTGGTGGGATCTCAGCTCCTCAGCTTGGCCTCCAAGGCCCTTCCAGATCTGTCATCAGCCCACTTGGTTCTATTCTTCTGCTCCCAACTTGGAACCTGGCTGCCCTCCTAAGGTTTCTCTTGCTTCCTGCATGGATGATTCTGCCTTGAATATTCCCTTCTCTTTTCTATCCACTCCCCTCTGACTTTTCCCCTCCCGGGTGAGCTCCTTCCTATTGTTCTAGGCTCTGCAAAAATTATTGCCATGACACCTTCCCTGAGCATCCTACCCAGCTCACTACTCAGTGATCCCATTTCAGTTTTTTTTGTTTTTGAGACAGAGTCTCCCTCTGTTGCCCAGGCTGGAGTGCAGTGGCATGATCTTGGCTCACTGCTACCTCCACCACCTGCATTCAGGCGATTCTCCTACCTCAGCCTCCACAGAAGCTGGGACTGCAGACACCTCCCACCATACCTGGTTAATTTTTGTATTTTTAGTAGAGACAGGGCCTCACAATGTTGGCCAAGCTGGTCTTGAAGTCTTGACCTCAAATGATCCACCTGCCTCGGCCTTCCAAAGTGCTGGAATTATAGGGGTGAGCCACCACACCTGGTCCCATTTCATTTTGAACTTAGCTCTGCTGTGGTGCTTGTCACTTTGTAATTTTGTATATACCATCCATTCTTCACTCCCTCCCCCCCCACACACACCCACATGTCCCCTGCTAGACAGTGGGCTCCTCCAAAACAGGAACTATGACTTAATTGTCTGCCCGTTCCAGGCACAGTCCTGATCCACAATCAATAAATACTGTTGATTTTTTTTTTTAAATGAATGCAGATTCTCTGTTGAGTCTTTATCTACCAGTTACAGCCATGGACTTTTTGCTTCCAAGGTCTTAGGAAGTACAGGCTCACAACAATCTTACGAAGTGCCCTCTTTCAACTGAGTGTCACCAAAGTGTTGCCAAAATTGCCTGTTAGCTGAGAATTCTGAGATAGGTATGGGTCTTCGTTTCTAACCCAAATGAAGATTTTATGTTTCAGCAGGCACTTAGCTGAAATACTGGACACCGGCTTATATAGGTAAAGTCAGGTGGAAGAAGGCAATGGGATTGATCAGAAAAGGGTTTCTGGTGGAGTTAGTGTCTGTCAAAAGAATTACTGACAGCTGACAACTAGCTTTGGAGGTAGAACAAATGGAACTGACACATTCTCTATTGAATATACCAGACCTCTAGTTATAAAAAGTGACTAATTTTGTTGTTAATTTCTGCTGGGAAGCTTGTTCTAGAAGGGCATATTTTCAGTGAGATTTTGGCACAATCCAAAGCAGATGGTTACATGTTATTTGGTGCTTCGTCTAATATTAAAATTTGTGGCAATTGATTAAGGACTGAAAGTTGCTTTTGGACAGCTTTCAAATTGTGATTGCAAGCTTCAAGTAACAGCAGCACGTTGTAGTCAGGAAGCACAGAATGTGGGCTAGACAACTTAGGAAGTTATATGTACTAAAAACTGTATCATGTGAATTGGCTCTGAAGAGCATGGTGTGAGCCTATTCAGACCACCCGAAGTTAGAAAGGGCAGGAGCGAAGTCTGTGACTCTCACAGGGAGCTCTGCCAAGGAAGTGCCATGCGATTCTGCTGGCAGGAGCTTCAGAAGCATCTTAGGCCACTGTTTCCAATCTTTTCAAGTACTGCAGAAAGATCGGGGTTTATTTATTTATTTATTTTTGAGAGAGTCTCACTCTGTCACCCAGGCTGTTTCCAATCTTTTCAAGTACTATAGAAGGATCATTATTTATTTATTTATTTATTTTTCTATTTATCTATTTTGAGACAGAGTCACACTCTGTCGCCCAGGCTGGAGCGCAGTGGCAGTATCTTGGCTCACTGCAACTTCTGCCTCCCAAGTAGCTGGGATTACAGGTGTGAACCACCATGCCTGGCTCTTTTTTTTTTTTTTTTGTATTTTTAGTTGAGATGGGGTTTTGCCATGTTGCCCAGGCTGGTCTCGAACTCCTGAGCTCAGGCAATCCACTTGCCTCAGACTCCCAAAGTGCTGGGATTATAGGCGTGAGCCACAGCGCCCAGCCTGTTTTAATTATTGAAAATTTTTGCAGGCCGGGCGCGGTGGCTCACGCCTGTAATCCCAGCACTTTGGGAGGCCAAGTCGGGTGGATCACGAGGTCAAGAGATCGAGACCATCCTGGTCAGCATGGTGAAACCCCGTCTCTACTAAAAATACAAAAATTCAGCTGGGCATGGTGGCACGTGCCTGTAATCCCAGCGACTCAGGCGGCTGAGGCAGGAGAATTGCCTGAACCCAGGAGGCGGAGGTTGCGGTGAGCCCAGATTGCACCATTGCACTCCAGCCTGGGTAACAAGAGTGAAACTCCGTCTCAAAAAAAAAAAAAGAAAGAAGAAAAATTTTGCAGAGCGTCCCCTCCACCACATAATAGTTGGTCAAGAAAAATCCAAAATCAGAAAACTGTTGTGAATTCAGTAATGCTTACTGCATTTATATTTATTCTTCAAAAAAATATACAATTGATAGGTAGTAGTGCAAATATATGGGAGACCTCAAAAGTAGGCTTATATCCTTCCAGGTCTGTTCTTTGGCTTAGTCATTTACTCCTTTATTTACCAAAATTGATTCCTGGGCCTATGATGGTGATTCCCTGTCTTCAGGGGTTGTGAAAATCAGTACAAAAAGTAGATTCCTGTCTGTATCTCATAATTGGCTACACCTTATGAATCCAGACCTATAAAAATTTCACCATCAACTTAAAGAGAACAATTCTCAAACAAAGTTAACTGTGCTTGGTAACTGGGACACTCTTAACTGTGAATGTGGTCCAAGCCACTGCGCTTGATTGATCTGTAGGACAAAACTAAAGGCCACTTCTTGTAATAGCAATATAGCTACCTTCAATCACATCTCTTTGCTGGGCGCTTTCAGTTAACTAATAACTTATCACCTGACTTTGAAAACTGGCAAAACTTTCCCATCAAAGATTTCTACTTGTGCCTCCTTCCCACTCCCCTTTTTGAGCAGAACCCTTTTCTTATGTTTCCCCTGCCACAGTTCAGCACGTTGACTTCGCAAGGGCAGTATGGAAGCCACAGAATAAGTCAGACCCTCAAACGGCACTATCCATCTAGTAGGCAGAGTCATGCTTTCAAAAAACCGTAAGCGTCTAATATGTGCTGTTCTAACCACTGGCAATACAGCAGTAAATAAAATAGATTTTTAAAATTCCTGCTGTCCTGGAGTTCACATTCCAAAGACAGACAAGAGTGGTCCCTCTCCAGCGCTAATGAGAAGTACCACGGACTCTCTTGTAGGAACAGGATGCCTATGAAAGATGCAGGGAGAATGGGTAGAATTCTGACCTTGGGAAACGTGGATTGGAGTGAAGAAGAGGCCTTCTCCCGCCAACACCAGAGTGTGAAGAAAGGCACGGAGATGGGAAAGCAGGAGGTAGCCGTGGAAATGCAGCAGGAAAGGTAGGTTGGGGCCAGATTGTTGCCATAGTAACGGCTATCAACTGCCGAGCGTTTACTTATGCCAGGCTCTGTGCTACATTCTGGATGTGTAATCTCATTAGGTCCATACTACAACCCAGCTTGACAGGTGAGGGGAAACTGAGGCTGAGACTGGTTCAGTGACGGAGCTGGAGTTCTGAACTAGGTCATCTGACTCTAACCCCAGCTCATGATGATTACACCACATTGCTGCACAAGGTCACGAAGGGCCGCAGATCCCAGGCTGAGGAGCAGTGGACTTGATTTCATAGGAGCTCATTAGAGCTTCCAGGAAGATTAACCTGAATGATAGGATCTAGGACGTGGTGTTTGTGCTGCATTCCCTACACGGGCTGAGTAACTAATAATAGGCTTGCCAATATGGTTTCCTGGGTGTGGAACAGGTGCCTGGAGGGAGGAGCCACTAGGAACCCAGGTAGGTCAAGTTCAAAGTCAGTGATGAAATGAGGCAAACCCAACTCCTAGAAGCCTAACGCAGGGGGCAGGTGGGGGGTGGCTGTTGTTAGCCTAGGTAGGGCCATTTGAGAAGAAGGATTGCAGAGGTTCCTAAACCTGGTTTTCTTCCATGGAACTTTTGCCTCTGGCAGTGGTCACACACCTTCCAGTCATGTATGCCAAACTCCAATGAGCAATTCCTTTCATATAACTCAAGCATTTCTCCATCAGTGTCCTCAGGATGAGCCATGCTCATGCCTTCCTTTCCGTGAGGCTCATGCGGGGAAGGGCGGCCGGCAGGGAATGTCAGAAACCCTGTCCCACACACATACTTCAGAGGTCCAATCCTTCAGACCTGGAAGGTGATTGTCCCCACCCATCCTCATTGTCTCTCACCTGGGTGATGGCACCAGCCTGGCCTCCCCACTTCACGTCATCCTACACACTCCTGTCTGCCTCGCTTTTTGAAAACCTCGTGCTGCCAGGCTGCTCAGAAACCTCCACAGGGTTCCCAGTTCCTGCTGAAGCAGACCTATAGACCCATGCTTAGTCCAGCCCGTAGGCTTGGACTTTCTTTCTGGTTTCCTTCCCCACTTCTGCATTCCACTTACTCTACTCTCCAGCCAAATCTCAGAGTCCTCAACGTTCAGGTGAATGTAGGCATTGCTAATGCTGTACCCTTAGGGAGGCCCCCTTTGTCCTCTCTCCTTCTGCCAGAATCCTACCAATTAGGCAAGGCTATTTTGTTTTTGTTTTTTGAGATGGAGTCTTGCTCTGTCACCCTGGCTGGAGTGCAGTGGCCGATCTCAGCTCACTACAACCTCTGCCATCCAGGTTCACATGATTCTCCTGCCTCAGCCTCCTGAATAGCTGGGGACTATAAGTGCGTGCCACCATACCTTTTGTTTGTTTGTTTGTTTTGAGATAGAGTCTCTCTCTGTCACCAGGCTGGAGTGCAGTGGTATGATCTCAGCTCACTGCAACTTCCACCTCCCAGATTCAAGTGATTCTCCTGCCTCAGCCTCCTGAGTAGCTGGGACTACAGGCGCCTGCCACCATGCCCAGCTAATTTTTTGTATTTTTAGTAGAGACGGGTTTTTACCATGTTGACCAGACTGGTCTCAAATTCCTGATTTCAGGTGATCCACCTGCCTTGGCCTCCCAAAGTGCTGGAATTACAGGCATGAGCCACCACGCCCAGCCTTTTTTTTTTTTTTTTTTTTTCCCAGAAGGAGTCTCGTTCTGTCACCCAGACTGGAGCGCAAATGATGCTATCCCAGCTCACTGCAACCTCCACCTCCCAAGTTCAAGCAATTCTCCTGCCTCAGCCTCCCGAGTAGCTAGGACTACGGGCATGTGCCATCACACCTGACTAATTTTTGTATTTTTAGTAGAAACCGGGGTTTTATCATGTTGTCCAGGCTGGTCTCGAACTCCTGACTTCAGGTGATTAGATCCACCTGCCTCAGCCTCCCAAAGTGCTGGGATTACAGGCGTTAAGCCACCACACCCAGTCTATTTTTTATTTTTTGACAGTATCTTGCTCTGTCGACCAGGCTGGAGTGCAATGGCACTGTCTCGGCTCACTGCAACCTCCACATCCTGGGTTCAAGTGAATCTTGTGTCTCAGCCTCCTGAGTAGCTGGGACTATAGGCATGTGCCACCATGCCCGGCTAATTTTTGTATTTTTAGTACAGATGGGGTTTCACCATGTTAACCAGGCTGGTCTCCTGACCTCAGGTGATCTACCCGCCTCAGCCTCCCGAAGTGCTGGGATTACAGGCATGAGCCACCGTGTCCTCTAAAAAACTTTTGCTTTTCTAGCCCAGCATCATTGGTCCCTCCTTAAAACTCCATAAAGCTTAGGCCGTGTCCTGCACACAGGCATCATGTGGAGCACATTTCTAGTTCTGTGAGGACCAGAGGGCTAGATGACCAGCCTACTTCTGTGTTCCTTACAGCCTAGGGCCTGCCACCAACTGCTGCTTGTTCAGTTGAAGTCACAACAGTCTCCTACGGTCTTGAGACAGGCTTGGGAGTGGCAGTAGCAGAGTGAGAGACTAGGGAGACCGAAATACTCCCTGAGATCCAGAAATACCCAATTCCTGTTCTGCTGAGAGCTACAAATGAACAAAACTGCACCCTTACTGGTTGTGTTGCCTCTTGTAAATTCAGTCATCCAGTTGGCGGGGCACAGTGGCTCACGCCTGTAATCCTAACACTTTGGGAGGTCGAGGCGAGGGATCACCTGAGGTCGAGAGTTCAAGACCAGCCAGACCAACATGGAGAAACCCTGTCTCTGCTAAAAATACAAAATTAGCCAGGCATGGTGGTGTATTCCTATCATCCTAGCTACTCAGGAGGCTGAGGAAGGAGAATCACTTGAACCTGGGAGGCGGAGGTTGCTGTGAGCCAAGATCGTGCCATTTGCACTCCAGCCTGGGCAACAAGAGTGAAACTTCTTCTCAAAAAAAAAAATCCAGTAAATACAAATTTTTCATAACCAGGCACTCCTAGCCAGGCAGGACCTGCTTCAGAATTACTGGGTGTCACAGGTCTGCTTTGTCACATTCAAGTTTCTCCCCTCTTGGGAACTGAAATGTGCTCACCCACAGAGAAGCTCCTGCAGTTCCTCCACCAGCCTGGCCCACCAGCATCTGTCACAGCTGGTGTGTGATGCCTGGGATCAGGAACTGATCACTTCACAAGCCAGAGTGGTCTGACCGGGCCTTACGTCAGTCACCCCCTACTCCGCCCCTAGCCGAGCTGCTTCTGCCCCTCCTGGTCTCTGCACCCTCTCTGCAAATGGATATCCATGGTCATTCAGGCTAGATTTTCTTTTGGAACTTAGAAAAATGACTAGCTTGGCTGACTTTAAAAACGCAGTCTCTTGTTCTTTGAGTAATCTTATCAGGGTCACAAACCTTCCTTTTAGAAGTCTGGACCCCAAATTGCCTCCTTTTGCCTTGGGCAGGATGAAAGTCAACTTGTTCTACCGAATGCCTGGGAGGTAGCTTGTCCTGTGATCAGAGTTGGGGTGTGGGGGGATTCTACTGGGTAGAAGGGCAGCCTCCTTTGTGGTTGGGAGCTCCTCCCCAGATATGACCCTTATCTGCTCCAGGCAAAATTGTTACATGCTCTTACAGATTTCCTCCTGTAACAGCTGCACTTTCCAGCAGCTGCTGACCCCTGGCCTTCAGCAGGGGTAATGATACAGAACTTGCACAGACAGTGATCCAAGGAAGAGACCCTGGATAAACGTGCCCCCACACCCTTTTTCAGTAGAAAAGGAAGGTTTTCTCTTGGTAGAGTTTAATGACCCCTGTGAACACAAGAGAATTGGGCTGAATGCACCATTCTTTCCATTGCACTGTTAAACAAGAAATGTACACAAAAGCTTGCATTATCATTGTGTGATTCAGTCATGGACCTCAGGATTTCCTGCTGGCCACATGCACTTTTTTTTTAGTAACTGAAGTATGATCAAGCATAAAAGCACAAATCATAAATGTACAACTCAATGAATTTTCACAAAATGAATGGCCCCATGTCACCAAGTTTCTAGATCGAAAAACATGGAGCTCACAATCTCCCTCGTTCTTCTTTCCCAAGATAACCAGCCCTATAGAGTAGTTTTGCCTATCTTTGAACTCAATAAAAATGGGATCGTAGTGGCTGGGTGCGGTGGCTCATATCTGTAATCTCAGCATTTGGGGAGGCTGAGGTGGGAGGATTGCTTGAGCCCAAGAGTTTGAGACCAACCTGGACAACACAGGGAGACCCTGTTTCTACAAAATAACATTAAAAAAAATTTTTTGCTAGACATGGTGGCATATGTTTGTAGTCCCAGCTATTCAGGAGGCTGAGGTGGGAGGATTGCTTGAGCTCAGGAGGTCAAGGCTGCAGTGAGCAGGGATTGTACCACTGCACTCCAGCCTGGGCAACACAGTGAGACCCCATCTCAAAAAAAAAAAATTGTTCAGCAAATATTCTTGCATCTGGCTTCTTTTTCTCAATGTTATGTTTCTGAGCTTTGTCCATGTTGCCTGTGATTATAATTCCCCACACTTGTTCTGAATTAATTTGTTCTTTAGAGGGGATGATCCCCCAAACTGCAGCTCAAGCTCCATTAGAGTGCCATACTCCACAGCAGACAGTTCCAGCTAGGATGAAGATAGTTGCACACAGTCCTCATCCTGCTAACCACAGCATTCCCATCTACAGGAACATGACACAAGCAAGGGACCATGGGTATTTGGGGAAATTCATGTGCAAAACAATATGGCTTAAGCTGTAATGAACAAAGAAAAGGCCACGCTTACAATTTTGCTTTCAATTCTTTCTCATGAGTTTCTGGGTCTCCTGACATAGAAGGCTATCATCCGACTGTCTTTGGAGTATGATTTAGAATTCAACGCCTTTCTGCTGAAGACGTTTCACTGGAAGAGGAATCCAAAAGCTAAGATATCTGCAAACATGAAGAAGTGCCCCATCCATTTCACTGAAAAGAATTGCTGTCCCACAAGTGGGTTTCTGGAACATATTGTTGGTACAAGAGTGATGATGGAGGAGAGGGTGATGCAAGTGATTCTCCCACTGGGAGAGAGAACAAGGTCAGTTACACCCAGCCCTCCTGGGGCTTCACTGTTGATCATCTCTCACAAATGGACTCTGCCTGCTTTTCAGCTGTATGGAAAGGCAGGGTGAGCAGCAGTTTTGAGATGACATTGGCACAAGGACCCAGGAAGGCTGGCATGGTGAGGGATGTTCTGCCTACAGGCAGGGTGGTTGGAATGCTGCCTGATCCAAAGGGTGCTATGAATCTGTGTTCCCTGGTTCTGAGCCACCTCGTCCCTGCGGGAGCCTGACCTCTTTTTGTCCTTCCTTTGTTCCTTATTTTAAAACATTTATTGAGCACTTGCCGGTGCCCAGCGTGGTGTGGGAAATAAGACAGTCCCTGCCCTCAAGGATGCCCGTGGCAAATGGAGATGCTGGTGACTTCTAAGAACCACGAGAGAGCAAGACAAGGTCCCTGTGGTTAAGCTGCTTATGCCTGACAGTCAGCAGATGTCCAGGCTCAGTGTGATAGTTCCCAGGTACGCTGGGCGTGATAGAGAAGCCACAGGAAAATAAGACCTCATCTCAACAAACCCCAGCCTGGATGTAAGAACGATCTATTGCATGTTTATCACACACTAGACTCTTTGTAAAGCACAAGACAATCATCATCTCATGGGACTACTCCCAACCACCCTGTGGGATTAAACCATGATCTTCATCCCATAGATGAGGAAACAGAAGCTCAAAAAAGTTAAGCATCTTCTTTGTTCAATGAGTTTTGACAATGGAAACTGGTCCTTAATTTATTGCTTGACTAGAAGTTGAGCCACCTCTAACAAGACTTCAGGTCTGAAAGTTCTGTTGAAGAGAATGGGTGCAGGCGACCCACTTATCTGAATGTCCTGTGAATACTGGAGCCAAGTATTAGGGAAAGTCTTTCGGCATATATTTGTCAGCTAAGCCAGGCTTCCAGGTTTGGAAATTAAAAACCTGCTTTGGTTCCAGCCAGGAGTAGGGATTGAAGCAGAGATACTGAGATTCCCTCCGTGCAAAAAAGTGCTCTGGATGAATTTAACCTAATGACTAGTTTGGCAATGAGCATTAGGATTTCTGGAAGTTCTAAAAGCTATTTACTCTCAGGGAGAAAAACGGTATCTTTCAAGCTAGGGAAATAGAAATAAAGAAAGGGCCAAGATACCCCAGCCTTCTGGAGTCTTGATTGACAAGGAAGGCATCCTCCCCTTTGAACAGAGACAGCTCTTCAGTCTATGAGGTGGGAGGGAGGGAGGGAGCAGATCAGTTGAAGACTTTTCTCATTAAGTGGCCAGAGGCAAAGATTCCACAGAGCTAAGCTCCATGATGAAAGGGAAGCCCAGAATGACAGCAAGTCAGGGGTGGAGTGGGGGAAGGGGAGGCCTGGAGGAGGGCAGGGGGAAACAAAGCCAGGGTGCGCCTCCACACGGCGCGGCCCCCTCACTGCCCCCTGCATTGCTACCATCTGCTCTGCCCCTCCTATGCCAACAGCTTCTATTGACCCACCACCAACTGAGTGCAAGGTTCTGCAGACCACTTTACCTCTGCTATCTCCTGGGATGCTTCTAACAACCAGCTGGGGCCAGTACTATGACCACGCCCATTTTACAGAAGAGAAACTTGGGGTCCAGAAGGTCTGATTAACTTTCCAAAAGGCTCATGGTTTTTACCACAAGTGCCCAATCTTGGAAATGCAGTGACAGAAGTCAGTTGCCCAGCAACAGTGGAAGCACTGAATGTGAAAACAAGGCCAGTGAAGTTCTGGGCCAGGGATGGTGGGCAGGACTACAGAGCTGGGACCAGGAGACAAAGGGGACCCAAGAGCTGATGAGGAGCAGATCCCAGAGGGGCCAGCAGAAGAGGACTGGTCAGGGCAGGGCCAGCACACAGGGCTAAAGTAAACCCCTGCTCACCATCAGCAGACAGGAAGATGGCCAGGAAGGCAGGTCACGGTACCAGGGGTCCCTGCTCCCCTGACATCCGTGAGCATCCTTTTATTTCATAGAGTAGGACAAGACTAGAAGTAAAGTAAGAATTCAAACTACTATTAAAACACCCTCAGTCGGGTGAGGTGGCTCACACCTGTAATCTCAGCACTTTGGGAGGCTGAGGTGGGCAGATCATGAGGTCAGGAGTTCAAGACCAGCCTGACCAACATGGTGAAACTCTGTCTGTATAAAAAATACAAAACGTAGTTGAGTGTGGTGGCATGCACCTGTAATCTCAGCTACTCAGGAGTCTGAGGCAGGAGAATCGCTTGAACCTGGTAGGCAGAGGTTATAGTGAGCCGAGATTGTACCACTGCACTCCAGCCTGGGCGACAGAGTGAGACTATCTCAAAAAAAAAAAAAAAAAAAAACGACCCTCATTGGCAATGTATTTCTTCTCTAGTTCCCCATTCCCAGTTTATTTTTCCCACAGCCCTTCTCATCATCTAGCATACCATACAGTTACTTAACTGTTCCTCTCCTTCCTATGAAAGCATGAGATAGCATGTAAGCTTAAGGGCATGGATTTTTTTCCCCGTCTTGGTTTTTGGTGTGTGTGTGTGTGTGTGTGTGTGTGTGTGTGTGTGTGTGTGTGTGTG